>NC_092341.1:219717500-220091250 GCF_046630445.1 Rutidosis leptorrhynchoides | reverse complement strand
TCCAAGGTTAATGGACATTTAATGCATATAGTACTTGTATAGGATGTTGGGTATCTTTTGCAGGTGTTAAATGAAGCAAACAGTCCAAATATTGAAGTCCAAAACTGATTCAAACGGCTATACAACGAATAAGTATTTTGGACTGAACCATGTGCGGTCGACCCACGGTCGACCGCGATCCAAGCCGCAGGGATGGCTGATTTGTTTATCTCTCCATATAAATAGCAAGGCTTGGAGAACTTTGAAGATTTAGACCTCTTGCATGCTACAACTCAAAATCACCAGAGAATCACAAGAACATAACACTTATACATATGTTTGTGATTAACAAGAGAAGTTCTATAATCTCATAGGTTATAGAAGGGCTTTTGTAAACTTACTTTCAATTTATTATCTTTGTGATTTTACATAGTTTTGTAATAATCCTTAGAATTGTCTTTGGATTGTCATCACTAGAAAGGGTGAGTCTTTGTACTTTGTAATTAGAAGCATATGTTAGCTTAGCTATCATCTTTCTTAAAGGGAACTATGAAGTTAATCTCATTGGAGATTAATACTTGTCCAAGATGATGACAAGTTAATCTAAGTTGGAAGTAATCTTTCAAAGAGATAAAAGGATTAGGGTTGTTGTCTAAGGAGAAGTACAAGGCTTGTAAATCGAATTCCCACCGTATTTGGAGAAAGGTGCTTAGTGAAGCAAAAATCCCGATTAGCGAATCGAGGAGTGGATTAAAGTAGATTAGTTAACATTCACCCAAACCACTATAAATCTTTGTGTTTATGTTCTTTACTTTACATTCCGCATTATTACAAACATAAACACACCACACATTGGTTTGAGTTGATTAAAGTGATTGATATGGCTACTTTAAATCCTATACCTACATACTCCCTGTTTGTTAGGCATGTGTGTTTCTTATCAATTTATCTTTGAAACAAGTGGCCAGGCCGACAACGAAGAGGCAGGATCCTTTTGGTTCCAATATAATTGGAGATTGTTCAGAAAATACAACAATCAAGTCCGTGTATAATTGTCTTTCTTAGACACCACTCAAGATTCTCAGATATCTTGACAGAATCAACGATTACCGTAACAGACAGAAAATAAGTCCCCGGCACGGCGCCAAAAACTTTACTCTACTTATGATATGGCCAAAATAGATGGTTTTATTTGTGCGGTGTCGTTAGGTCGCAACACGTCAGAATCAGCTATCAGAAGAGAGTAAGGGTTTTATTATTTATATTTAGCTGGAGTTTTCTAGCTATAACTCATCTACTTGTCTTCCTTTTTATGAGTAAGTGGTAAATATAACTCAGGTTCGTATTTTTGTATGTTTGCTCCGTAATGTAGGATAAAAGTGCCTATATAGTTAACCCTAGAGATAAGTGGTGATAGATTAAGATTAACTATTAATACTATAATATAACTATAAAGATAGAGATGAATAGGTATGAAGAATAGAATCCTGATGGGGAACTTTCACAAGAGTTTAACTTCCTAGAATAGAAACTAAACCTCAATCAACTTGGCTATGAACCTAACTGATTTGTCACTAAGAGTTTAGGCCTTGAAGATTCTGGCTAAGACGGATATCCCTACTCCCAACGTTAACCTTAGAGGGTTTAAACGACCTTATGGATAGAATCATAGGTACATGAACAAAGTGGTATATCCTTAAAGGAGAGTCTCAACTTTTCTTAACCCTAGGATATAGTTAAGGAGTTATGTATGCTTAACGTCATAATAGGGATATAGTACCTACGTATGAATAACCATTTATTCGTCAAAGAAGAGCAAGCCATTTGGTAGGCCATTTGGTAGGCCGTTTGGTGATGCCGTTTGCCAGGCCAGCCCGTTTATCATGCCCATTTGATTTGGGAGGGTGGTAGGCCGTTTGCCATAATGGCAAGCCGTTTGGCTTGCTGATTTGCTGGATCGTAACTTGATTTCTTGTCTTTCGCTCTAGAATCTTCGTTTTAGCTCTGATTCTCTTGATTCTATTTGCATTGTCTTCTTAATTACTTTATCTACAAATTTAACCGAAAAAGCAATTATTTTGCCGACAAAGTTTTGAACTTTATGCTTTTGAGACTCAATATCGGGGGTACAAACGTGACTTTTTAGCCGATATCAAATATCTCACACTTAGACTTTGCTTGTCCTCAAGCAAACTTTCAATCTTTTAACACCGAAGATTTTTTTTATTCGTAGTGATCAAGTGGTCTTTATTTCGCAAGACGCAGGAGCGAAAATTTGGTTTTATTCTTTTTGTTATTCCCAAACCCTTTTCCGCAAGCATGAGAGGAGGTTACATAACTGAGGCTATCTCACTCGGGCCACTCAATTCACTAAAGTGTTTCGGGTGTCCTATAGTTCTAAGAAATGAAATCGCTCTTAGCCAGTCATGCTCACATTCTTCGTCATAGGCTTGATCAAGACTCAAATCTCCATCACTTATTTGAGAGAATTTTCAGTTATGGACTCAGCTTGTATCGTGGAGAGATGGTGATTTGGAGGTTTCTGGGGTGTGAAGGGTTTGATAGATAGGAGTTCTTTAAAAGATCAATTTTGGTGATCCTTTCAGTTTTTTGTCGGGAGTTTTAGGACGAGCATCCTTCTTCTTGACTGCCGGGGGTTCTTTTCTCGAATATTTCTGGTTACTCTCCTTTTCTCAGAACCTTTATTCATCAATGTTTTTTTTCGGGCAAACATCTTATGCTTTTCTCTTCGAGGTCTCCTTTTTATTTGCGGTCTCTTTGATATTTGGCGTGGATGCTCGCATTTTCCAATTGCGTCTTCATAGAATATTTCACGTGATTTAAGAATCGTTGGGATTTTATTTCTTTATTTATGAAATGAAACGAGTAGGTAGTGGTGTATGAATTTGTGGCGATTTGGAGTGAAAAATCAGAATGAAGGTATTTTAATGGTATTTTAATGGGGGTGTTTTTTTCTTCACGAATAGATAAGGTTTAGACTTAATAGTTCTCGTCAAAAGGTGTGATTCCGAAATGTAGATCAAAAGCAAGTTCTGATTCAGAGATGCTAACATCGGCGCGCTCAATGAAAATATAGTGAAGCACTAAAAATGAGTGCTTATTAAGCCTTATTTGGGGGTGCCTCACAACAATTATAATGAGTTAAATTGCACCTTTCGTTATGCAGTGCTCTTTTGGAAAATTTGGTTTGATTTTTTGCAAAAAGTGTTTAACCTTGTTTTACTCTTTTGTCTATTTTGTTACTAAAAAAAAAACTTTTTGATCATTTATACAATTCATAATCCCTAGTGTTTTATAGTTCAAAAGTTTTAAATTTTGTGAAAAATTTAGTTTAAAAACACTTTAGGATTTTTACAAGAATCATTATACCACACTTAGTGTTAAAAGTGGTATAGTATTTTGTGTATATTCTATTGAAAAAGCGGTGAAGACGTAGTACTCCCCTATAGTCGCAAGGCGTGCAATGGATGGTTTGCTGATTATGGTTTCTTCTATTCTCGTGCTGGCGTCATCCTCGTTCAGTGTGCCCTTGCTCCAAGTCGTGCTTCCATCTTGTATGGTCTCGATCGTCATTTGTTTGTGACGTTTTATTCATACAATTTATTCTAATTATTATAAAACTTAAAAACATAAAAGTAGTTATGTCCAAGATCGGGCGTACAGACATAGTTTAATAATGTATCAAAAGATCACAAGTAATCATAAAAATAGAGCAGAGATACGAAAAGTTATGGTTGAGCTGGATGGTAGGGAAGAGAGTAAGATACACTCGTGCGTGGCCTCGTCGAGTTCCTTAAAGCAGACTGCCCCACATCAGTCATCTCCTCGTCGGTAGTGAATTGCTGTGCCAATTCTGCGTGTTCATCCCCGAGGATATCCTGAACTGGATCTCGTCTGATCGTTCGATCAGTCTCGCAAGTGATGAGGTGCTCGTGTGAATCATAGACCCTATACGCCAACCCTGCCCTTCTTGCAGATCTCTACCCCAATTCGGGTTCATACCCTTACCTCTCATACCCTGCGTAACATCCTCAGTCATATACCGGCTCGCAGCCTGATCCTATGCACTGGATTGAGCAGCAGTGGATGTGTCTCTGTGAGTGCTGATGCGGGTTGTTTCAAAAAGGCAGGTAACAAAATATGCGACCCTGTTCTCTGTTCCCTTGGAGGAGATGGGATGACCGTGTGCTGTGTGTAATGATACTGAGGTGGAGGGGGTCGTGGATACTGATGGCTAGGTCCTGCACCTCTAGGGTCTCTGTGGGCAAACATCACTGGATACTTATGAGGATATGAAGGGAAATTAAGTTGTCTGCCTGCGTGATGTGTGAAATGATCCAGATTCTGAAATGTGACGACTCGGAAATTTCCGACCAAATTTAAACCTTATCTTATTATGATTTCGACACGATAAGCAAAGTCTGTAATGTTGAGTCTAAAAATTTGTTTGAACTATTTCATGAAATCATTTAACCTTTGACTGTTCCCGACGATTCGCGAACAATTATTTGTAAATAAATATGTGCAAGTGTATACATATATAAATGTAAACAAATACGATAATTGGAAATAATAAAATTTAATCATTTGAATTAAGAATTAGTATTATTAAGTAATATCATTAAGAATTATTATTATTATTATATATATCCTATAATTAATAACATGTAATGTTAATATCTAATATAATAAATTTAATTATAAGTTAAACTATAATTGTTATAGTAATATTAATATTACTTTCAATATTAACATCTATATTAGTATTAGTAAAATTATTATGAAAATGGATATAAATATAAATTGTTATATTATTATTATTAATATTAATATTATTGTAGTTAGTATTATTATTAGTATCATTAATAATATTATTATTATCATCATTATTATTATAGTTATCAATATTATTATAATAAAAATAATACAATTTATTATGGTTATCATTAATAATATTATTATTATCATTTTTATAATTACTTTTATCTTTATTATTATTAGTATAATTTTGATAAAATTATTATTAATATCATTATTGAATATTAACATTTTTCTTTATCAATATTATTATTATTATTAACATTATAATTATTGTTATTAGAAAATAATACAGTTTTTTGTTTGTATTATTTATAATATTGGTGTTTCTATTATTATTATTATTATTATTATTATTATTAGTGTTTCCATTTTTATTAGTCAATATTAGTAATTAGTATAATTATTATTATTAATATATTTACATAAATTATAATTGGTAAAAGCATATATCACGGGTAAAATTTGTTATACGTCCCTATCTGTATATATTTTCTTTTTGTTTCTGTCTCCTTCACCTGCTCGAAAAATTCTGTCCACATACAATCTCCTTATTTAACGATCAGTCATCACACATTGTTGAGAAAATTATTCGAACCACTATCATTATCACTTATTTTCCCTTTGGCTGCTAATACCTGATAAATCAAACAGAAAATTTGAAACAGCTTCGTTTGCTCTGTTCACGACAGGTTTTGATCCATAAATCCATTTCGAATCAATTATTAAAAACTGACATTTCTGTTTTGTTAGGAATCCTATACTCAAACTATCTGCAAATTTTGAGTATCCAATTCCTCATTTCGATCGCGAATTTTTGAGTCAAACTATTAAACTCAAAAAGTCAAACGATGTGCTCTAGCGAAATTCGAATTTGTGTAAAAAGTTCTAGATCAATTGACGATTCTAATATATTCTAATGTCAATTTGAAAGATATTTTATGAAGGAAGTGAGGTCTCAAAACATCCCAATCTCAAAAATCGATTTTGTGTTCTTTATATTTTATTTTACAACGAACAACTGCTTTTGTATTTTTTTTATCAATTAAAACAACCACACAGGCCGTTTATGTTCAAAATCATAATATAAATTGAATTCATTAGCTAGCTGTTATGACTGGGTTAAGAACTGGTGATCGTATATATGATGAAGAAGAAGGATAATGGCAGTAAAAGCATATCGAGTTAATTATATATTAGTTGGGTTTGGATTTAGAAAAAACATAGATGGATCAATGGTTATGGTGTGTGTCGGGTTAGCGAGTGGTCACGGGTTCGAGTCTCGTATGGGGAAATTCTTTTTAGAAAAGGCTTTTAAAGGGTATACATTCTTAATCTCATTTCTATTACTATTATTATTATTATTATTATTATTTTTATTAATTATTATTATTATTATTATTATTATTATTATTATTATTAGTAATTATTATGATTATTATTAATGTTATTATTATTGTTATTATTATTATTATTATTATTATTATTATTATTATTATTATTATTATTATTATTATTATTATTATTATTATTATTATTATTATTATTGTTATTACTATTATTAGTACTGATTATTATTGTATTATTATTAGTTATTATCACTATAAGCATTAATAACATGATTATTAAGATTATTATCATTATTATTATTATAAGTATTAATAATATTATTATTAGTAGCAAACTTATCATTTTAGTATTATTATCAATATTATGATTATGATTAATATTATTAATATTATTATAAAAATGATACAATTTATTAGTACTTTCATAAATATTAGTATTATTATCATTTTATAAATAATAAGATTATTATTATTAACATAAATATATTATTAATGTTATTAACATTATATTTATCATTACTAATATTAACTTAGTATAATTAGAACTACTATTTTGATAAACAAATGAAATATATAAATAATTATGTTTAACACATATAACATAACAAAATATTTTTATATATAAAAGGAATATATGAAACATAAATATATTATTAATATAAAAATAATATAATTAATAAGTTATATATATATATACTTATTCGATTACGATTATGTGTATTAATATATATACAAATGATATAGGTTCGTGAATCCGAGGCCAACCCTACACTTGTTCAATGACGTCATATGTATGTTTACTACAAGATACAGCGTCGTGAGTTTTATTTGCTCCCCTTTTAAATGCTTTTGCAATATATATTTTTGGGATTGAGAATACATGCGATGTTTTATAAATGTTTGACGAAATAGACACAAGTAATCGAAACTACATTATATGGTTAGATTATCGAAATTGAATATCACCCCTTCAAGTCTGGTAACCTAAGAATTAGGGAAATGACCCCTAATTGACGGGAATCCTAAAGATAGATCTATGGGACTAACAAACCTCATTCTGGAATTTGGAATGCTTTAGTACTTTGATTTTAAAAAGGTGATTGCGATTGCCATTATATAGCATACTTGCAAGTATGCGGGGGATATTCTATATGCATCCTTGTTAGTTCGGTTACCAGGTGTCCATCATATGAATGATTTTCATGCACTTGGGAGTGTATTGATATTTATGGAAAATGAGAATCTTGTGGTCTATTAAAAATGATGGAAATGATTATTGATGATAAACTAATGAACTCACCAACCTTTTGGTTGACACTTTAAAGCATGTTTATTCTCAGGTATTAAAGAAATCTTTCACTGTGTATTTGCTCATTTTAGAGATATTACTTGGAGTCATTCATGACATATTTCAAAAGACGTTGCATTCGAGTCATTGAGTTCATCAAGATTATTATTAAGTTATTGATAGTTTGGATATATTATGAAATAGTATGCATGCCGTCGACTTTCGATGTAATGAAAGTTTGTCTTTTAAAAACGAATGCAATGTTTGTAAAATGTATCATATAGAGGTCAAATACCTCGCGATGTAATCAACTATTATGAATCGTTTATAATCGATATGAATGGGGCATTTAAGTTGGTATCAGAGCGGTGGTCTTAGCGAACCAGGTCTTGCATTAGTGTGTCTAACTGATAGTTGTTAAGATGCATTAGTGAGTCTGGACATCGACTGTAAGGACCCGAACTTTTCCATGTTTATATATATTAATTGAGATTGATATTTACATGACTAAATGTTTCCAACATATTAAGCAATCAAACTTGTTAAGACTTGATTAAATGAAATAAGTTTCATATAGACAATTGATCACCCATATTGACCGGCGATTCACGAACGTTACAAAATTGTAAAAACTACATGTTGTGGTATATATAGACATATATATATGGTTGACATAAGATTATGATGAGTAAGTATCGCACTAAGTATATTAACAATGTGTGATATACATAAGAAATGAGATTACTAAGTTAAGAAACTCGAAATGATATATATAACGATTATCGTTATGATAACGTCTACTAAATACATATGTATCATATTAAGATATTGATACACTATATTTAACATGATAAAATGATATTTAAATATATCATTAAGTGTGTTAACAATGAACTACATATGTAAAAACAAGACTACTAACCCAAGAATTACGAAACGAGACTTATATGTAACGATTATCGTTGTAACGATATTTTAATGTATATATCATATTAAGAGATATTCATACATCATAATATCATGATAATATAATAATTTAACATCTCATTTGATATAATAAATATTGGGTTAACAACATTAATTGAGATCGTTAACTTAAAGGTTTCAAAACAACACTTACATGTAACGACTAACGAAGACTTAACGACTCCATTAGAATGTATATACATATTGTGTTTTGATATGTATTGTTAAACTTTTGAAAGACTTCAAGACACATATCAAAGTACTTCTACTTAACAAAAATGCTTACAATTACATCCTCATTCAGTTTCATCAACAATTCTACTCGTATGCACCCGTATTCGTACTCGTACAATACACAGCTTTTAGATGTATGTACTATTAGTATATACACTCCAATGATCAGCTCTTAGCAGCCCATGTAAGTCACCTAACACATGTGGGAACCATCATTTGGCAACTAGCATGAAATATCTCATAAAATTACAAAAATATTAGTAATCATTCATGACTTATTTACATGAAAACAAAATTACATATCCTTTATATCTAATCCATATACCAACGACCAAAAACACCTACAAACACTTTCATTCTTCAATTTTCTTCATCTAATTGATCTCTCTCAAGTTCCATCTTCAAGTTCTAAGTGTTCTTCATAAATTCCATAAGTATAGTTTCATAAAAATCAAGAATACTTCCAAGTTTGCAAGTCTACTTCCAAGCTTTCTAATCCATTGCAAGTAATCATCTAAGATCAAGAAACCTTTGTTATTTATAGTAGGTTATCTTTCTAATTCAAGGTAATATTCATATTCAAACTTTGATTCAATTTCTACAACTATAACAATCTTATTTCGAGTGAAAATCTTACTTGAACTGTTTTCGTGTCATGATTCTGTTTCAAGAACTTTTAAGCCATCCAAGGATCCTTTGAAGCTAGATCCATTTTCCTCATTTCTAGTAGTTTTATCCAGAAAACTTGAGGTAGTAATTATGTTCATAACATCATTCGATTCATACATATAAAACTATCTTATTCGAAGGTTTAAACTTGTAATCACTAGAACATAGTTTAGTTAATTCTAAACTTGTTCGCAAACAAAAGTTAATCCTTCTAACTTGACTTTTAAAATAAACAAAACACATGTTCTATATCTATATGATATGCTAACTTAATGATTTAAAACCTGGAAACATGATGAACACCATAAAATCGGATATACGCCGTCGTAGTGAAACCGGGGGCTGTTTTGGTTTGGATAATTAAAAACTATGATAAACTTTGACTTAAAAGTTGTTCTTCTGGGAAAATGATTTTTCATATGAACATGAAACTATATCCAAAAATCTTGGTTAAACTCAAAGTGAAAGTATGTTTTTCAAAATGGTCATCAAGATGTCGTTCTTTCGACGGAAATGACTACCTCTTTAGTAATTGACATATAACTTAAATTTCCGACTATAAAACTATACTTTTTCTATTTGGATTCTTAAATTAGAGTTCAATATGAAACCATAGCAATTTGATTCACTCAAAACGAATTTAAAATGAAGAAGTTATGGGTAAAACAAGATTGGATATTTTTGATCTTTTTAGCTACGGGAAATGTTTAACAAATCTATACAAATCATATCCTAGCTAACTTATATTGTATTATACATGTATTCTAATATATTATGTAATCTTGGAATACCATAGACACGTATACAAATGTTTTGACATATCATATCGACGCATGTATATATATTATTTGGAACAACCATAGACACTCTATATGCAGTAATGTTGGAGTTAGCTATACAGGGTTGAGGTTGATTCTAAAAATATATATACTTTGAGTTGTGATCTAGCCTGAGACATGTATACACTGAGTCGTGGATTGATTCAAGATAACATATATCGATTCATTTCTGTACATCTAACTGTGGACAACTAGTTATAGGTTACTAACGAGGACAGCTGACTTAATACACTCAAATCTTTAAAACATAATAAAAATGGTTGTAATTATATTTTGATCATACTTTGATATATATGTACATATTTGTATAGGTTCGTGAATCGATCCGTGGCCAAGTCTTATTTCCGAGGAAGGAAATATCTGTGAAAGTGAGTTATAGTCCCACTTTTAAAATCTAATATTTTTGGGATGAGAATACATGCAGGTTTTATAAATGATTTACAAAATAGACACAAGTACGTGAAACTACATTCTATGGTTGAATTATTGAAATCGAATATGCCCATTTTTATTAAGTCTGGTAATCTAAGAATTAGGGAACAGACACCCTAATTGACGTGAATCCTAAAGATAGATCTATTGGGCCTAACAAACCCCATCCCAAGTACCGGATGCTTTAGTAGTTCGAAATTTATATCATATCTGAAGAGTGTCCCGGAATGATGGGGATATTCTTATATATGCATCTTGTTAATGTTGGTTACCAGGTGTTCACCATATGAATGATTTTTTATCTCTATGTATGGGATGTGTATTGAAATATGAAATCTTGTGGTCTATTATTACGATTTGATATATATAGGTTAAACCTATAACTCACCAACATTTTTGTTGACGTTTAAAGCATATTTATTCTCAGGTGAATACTAAGAACTTCCGCTGTTGCATACTAAAATAAGGACAAGATTTGGAGTCCATGTTTGTATGATATTATGTAAAAACTGCATTCAAGAAATATATGTCGATGTAATATATTTCTATTGTAAACCATTATATAATGGTCGTGTGTAAACAGTATATTTTAGATTATCATTATTTGATAATCTACGTAATGTTTTTAAAACCTTTATTGATAAAATAAAGGTTATGGTTGTTTTAAAAATGAATGCAGTCTTTGAAAAACGTCTCATATAGAGGTCAAAACCTCGCAACGAAAACAATTAATATGGAACGTTTATAATCAATATGAACGGGACATTTCAGTTGGTATCCGAGCGTTGGTCTTAGAGAACTAGAAAATTTGCATTAGTGTGTCTTATCGAGTTTGTTAGGATACATTAGTGAGTCTGGACTTCGACCATGTTTTCTTTAAAAATGATTGCTTAACATTTTTGTTGGAAACTATATATTATTAACATGTAAATATTATGTGATATATTAATCTCTTAACATGTTTGATATTGTGTGATAGATGTCTACCTCTAGCACAAATCCCATTGACTCACCTAATAATAACGAAGAGTCGAATATATATTGGCAAGATTCACAAGTTCCCGAAGAACCGGAAGAAGAGGAAACGGAACCGGAAGAAGAGGAACCGGAAGAAGAGGAACCAGAAGAAGAGGAACCGGAAGAAGAAGAGCTTCCGGAGGGGGGAATAGTAGGAACCATAGAAAACCGGTCAAATAAAAGAAAATCATCAACCAATGGACCAAAGTTAATAATGGTCAATGGTGTTTCCGCTAAGGAAGCAAAATATTGGAAAAATTACCAATTTTCCGATGAATCGGATCCTGAGGAGGATTCCGATGATGTTATAGAAATTACCCCGACCCAATTTAATGAGGCAAAAGAAAATAATAAGGAAAAAGGCATCAAAATAGAGAAATCTGATTCCGACCCCGATGAACTTTATATGTACCGTCAACGCCCGTATTTTCAATATCGTGATAATAATCTGGGAACCTCTAAACCACCAGGTTTTTCTAAACCAATGTGGAAAATGACGAATCGTATTAGAGGAACATCATATATCCCTAGAAGATTAGGAAAAAGAACCAAGTCCGAAGAAGAAGAAACCAGTGATTCATATTAAAGGGATGTGAGCATGTTGTATAATAAATGTATTGTAGTGTGCTTGTACTTTTATGTTGTATGTAAAAATTGCTTGTATTGTTTGTTATTACGAATCTAATCCTTGTCTATTTTATAGTATAAAAATAAAATGGACGTTAAGGGTAGACAACCGAATATTTTAGAAGACCTACCAGAGGATATGATTGAGGAAATCTTGTCTAGAGTCGGTCAGAATTCATCAGCGCATTTAGTTAGGGCGAAATTAACTTGTCAAACATTTGAAAGACTTTACAGAAATGCCTTAGTTTATAAAAGGCTTTCCTTTGATAGGTGGGGTATATCACATTGAGGAGACTTTAAGTTACGCCATGTTTTCTTTAAAGAGTTAAATGCGGGGAACCCAAATGCAATTTTACGCTACGGGTTAAGAACCTATTTTGACTCAACATATCCCAACATAGGATTTCATGAATTAGAAAGAGCTTCTAACATGCAACATAAAGAAGCATGTTATGCTTATGGGTTAGTGATGTTCGCTTCTTACCAAAGTGAGAAAAAGAACATCAGATTGCAGCTTTTAAATAAAACTTTCCCATAAGTGACGAATTCAGTAGTTGGGGTGAGAAACAAGGTTTTTAGATTATTACGGGGCTATTGGACATTACGAAACCCTTGTCCTTTTGACGACATTACAACATGCTGCCTAGCTAATGGTCATAACGGTTATTTTCCACAAGACCAAGGATGGGAAGTCGTCTTAGTAAAACCAGAATGCATGACTTGTTTCTAGACTTATGAATTACGTGTCTTTATTTCCTTTGCTGAACAACTTGCGTATTAACTAGGTTTATCTTCAAAACTGTCTTGTATCATAGTGTACTATATTTCATGTTATATGTAATATAGCGAAGTTGTAAGTTTGAAGAATATTTGTATGTGATATATTTTTATAATCAGTTTTTCATATGGAATTGTAGTAGTTGAATTGTATATTAGCTAGTAAGTATGAACTTAACGGGTAGGTAGTACCCGAATTTAAAATTATAAAACGCTAATATGAAGAATAAGCTTTTATAAATGAGTTCATATTATGCTACGAGATACTATTGACTACTCTTAATATTCTGTATGATTAAATTGTTTCATTTGACTATTTTGAAGGAAATGGCACTGACTACTCGACACACCTTGAATATGAGCGAAGAGGAATTTCGTGCCTTTCTTGCTTCGAACATAGCCACAGTACAGGCCGCGCTACATACCAACAATAACTCTGAATCTAGCAATACAGCTAACAGCGCAAGAAATCGTGTAGGATGTTCCTACAAGGAATTCACTGCCTGCAAACCTTCAGAATTTGATGGGACTAAAGGACCAATCGGATTAAAATGGTGGACCAAGAAAGTTGAATCGGTGTTTACCATAAGTAAGTGTGCTGAAGGAGACAAAGTGAAGTACGCTACGCATACCTTCACAGGTATTGCGTTAACATGGTGGAATACCTATCTAGAGCAAGTGGGTCAAGATGTTGCTTACGCGCTACCGTGGTCAGCATTCAAGCACTTGATGAACGAGAAGTACTATCCCAGAACCGAGGTCAATAAGCTCAAGTCAGAACTTAGAGGGTTACGAACACAGGGATTCGATATTACTTTGTACGAAAGACGATTCACAGAATTGTGCCTATTGTGTCCGAGAGCGTTCGAAGATGAGGAAGAGAAGATCGACGCATTTGTGAAAGGGTTACCGGAGAGAATCCAAGAAGATATAAGTTCACACGAGCCTGCCTCCATACAAAAGGCATGTAGAATGGTTCACAAACTAGTAAACCAGATTGAGGGAAGAATTAAAGAACAGGCAGCCAAAGAGGCCAACGTGAAGTTAGTCAAAAGAAAGTGGGAGGAAAATGGTGATAAGAGTCACCAAAACAACAACAACTATCCCAACAATCGCAACATCAATCGTAACTACAACAAACGGCACAACAACAACAGCAACAACAACAACTACAACAATCATCCCAATAACAATAACAATAACAACCGCAACAACAGCAATAATCAGAAGCAGCTATGCCAAAGGTGTGAAAAGTATCACTCGTGGTTTTGCACCAAATTTTGCAACAACTGTAAAAGAAATGGTCATAGCACGGCGAAGTGTGAGGTCTATGGACCAGGGGTTAACAGAACGACAAGAACAAATGGTGTCGGAACGAGTAATGGTGGAGCAAGTAGTGTCGGAGCAAGTTATGCCAATGTAGTTTGTTATAAATGTGGAAAACCGGGCCACATTATTAGAAATTGCCGGAACCAGGAGAACACAAATGGACAAGGTCGCGGAAGAGTTTTCAATATTAATGTGGCAGAGGTACAGGAAGACCCGGAGCTTGTTACGGGTACGTTTCTTATTGACAATAAATCTGCTTACGTTTTATTTAATTCGAGTGCGGATAGAAGCTATATGAGTAGAGATTTTTGTGCTAAATTAAGTTGTCCATTGACGCCGTTGGATAGTAAATTTTTACTCGAATTAGCAAACGGTAAATTAATTTCAGCAGATTATATATGCCGGAATCGAGAAATTAAACTGGTTAGCGAAATATTTAAGATTGACTTGATACCAGTAGAGTTAGGGAGTTTTGATGTAATAGTTGGTATGGACTGGCTGAAGGAGATGAAAGCAGAGATCGTATGTTACAAAAATGCAATTCGCATTGTACGAGAAGAAGGAGAACCCTTAATGGTGTACGGAGAAAAGGGCAACACGAAGCTACATCTTATTAGTAATTTGAAGGCACCAAAACTAATAAGAAAAGGTTGCTATGCTGTTCTAGCACATGTTGAGAAAGTACAAACTGAAGAAAAGAGCATCAATGATGTTCCCGTCGCAAAAGAATTTCCCGATGTATTTCCGAAAGAATTACCGGGACTACCTCCACATCGATCTGTTGAATTTCAAATAGATCTTGTACCAGGAGCTGCACCAATAGCTCGTGCTCCTTACAGACTCACACCCAGCGAGATGAAAGAACTGCAAAGCCAACTGCAAGAACTATTAGAACGTGGTTTCATTCAACCAAGCACATCACCATGGGGAGCTCCTGTTTTGTTCGTCGAGAAGAAGGATGGTACATTTAGGTTGTGTATTGACTACAAAGAGTTGAATAAACTTACCATCAAAAACCGTTATCTACTGCCGAGAATTGACAACTTATTTGATCAACTACAAGGCTCGTCGGTTTATTCAAAAATCAATTTACGTTCTGGATATCATCAAATGCGAGTAAAGGAGGATGATATTCCAAAAACTGCTTTTAGGACGCGTTATGGTCATTACGAGTTTATGGTTATGCCGTTTGAATTGACTAACGCACTAGCTGTGTTCATGGACCTTATGAACCGAGTGTGTGGGCCATATCTTGACAAGTTTGTCATTGTTTTCATCGATGACATACTTATTTACTCAAAGAATGATCAAGAACACGAAGAACATTTGAGAAAAGTGCTAGAAGTATTGAGGAAAGAAAAACTGTACGCTAAGTTTTCAAAGTGTGCATTTTGGTGGGAAGAAGTTCAATTCCTCGGTCACATAGTAAACAAAGAAGTTATCCAGGTGGACCCAGTAAAGATCGAAACCGTTGAAAAGTGGGAAACCCCAAAAACTCCGAAGCATATACATCAATTTTTAGGATTGGCTGGTTACTACAGAAGATTCATCCAAGATTTCTCCAAAATAGCAAAACTATTGACTGCATTAACGCATAAAGGGAAGAAATTTGAATGGAAGGATGAACAAGAGAAGGCGTTTCAGTTATTGAAGAAAAAGCTAACTACGGCACCTATATTGTCATTGCCTGAAGGGAATGATGATTTTGTGATTTATTGTGATGCATCAAAGCAAGGTCTCGGTTGTATATTAATGTAACGAATGAAGGTGATTGCTTATGCGTCTAGACAATTGAAGATTCACGAGCAAAATTATACAACTCACGATTTGGAATTGGGTGCTGTTGTTTTTACATTAAAGACTTGGAGGCATTATTTATATGGGGTCAAAAGTATTATATATTCCGACCACAAAAGTCTCCAACATATATTTAATCAGAAGCAACTGAATATGAGACAACGCAGGTGGATTGAACTGTTGAATGATTATGATTTTGAGATTCGATACCACCCGGGGAAGGCGAATGTGGTAGCCGACGCTTTGAGTAGAAAGGACAGAGAACCTATACGGGTAAAAGCGATGAATATAATTATTCGTACTAACCTTACTACTCAAATAAAGGAGGCACAACAGGGGGTTGTAAAAGAAGGAAAGTTGAAGAATGAGATACCCAAAGGATCAGAGAAACATCTTAATATTCGGGAAGATGGAACCCGATATAGGGCTGATAGAATTTGGGTACCAAGATTTGGAGATGTGAGAGAAATGGTACTCAAAGAAGCATATAAAACCAGATATTCAATACATCTCGGAGCGGGGAAGATGTATAAAGATCTCAAGAAACACTTTTGGTGGCCGGGTATGAAAGCCGATATTGCTAAATATGTAGGAGAATGTTTGACGTGTTCTAAGGTCAAAGCTGAACATCAGAAACCATCAGGTCTACTACAACAACCTGAAATCCCGGAATGGAAATGGGAAAACATTACCATGGATTTCATTACTAAATTGCCAAGGACTGCAAGTGGTTATGATACTATTTGGGTAATAGTTGATCGTCTCACCAAGTCAGCACACTTCCTGCCAATGAGAGGAGATGACAAAATGGAGAAATTGGCGCGATTATATTTGAAGGAGGTTGTCTTCAGACATGGAATACCCGTCTCTATTATCTCTGATAGGGATGGTAGATTTGTTTCAAGGTTCTGGCAGACATTGCAACAAGCATTGGGGACTCGTCTAGACATGAGTACTGCCTATCATCCACAAACTGATGGGCAGAGCGAAAGGACGATACAAACGCTTGAAGACATGCTACGAGCATGTGTTATTGATTTCGGAAACAGTTGGGATCGACACCTACCGTTAGCAGAATTTTCCTACAACAACAGTTATCATTCTAGTATTGAGATGGCGCCGTTTGAGGCACTTTATGGTAGAAAGTGCATGTCTCCGATGTAACATCCCACCTTTTTCCGTTTTCTTTTCCGTTATACTAATTTAAACTCTGTTATATGTTTACAACATCTCCCGTTAATACGCGTTTTAAAATATTCCGTTTAGGTATTTTCCGCACCCGACTACAAACTCGAGGGACTAAAATTGACACGGGGCAAACTAGTTGACTAGGTCACCTAGTCTACCCCAATTACCACCATTCAACCATCTCTCACTCTCTCTCTCTTTCTCTCTAGCAAGAACACACCCAATTTCCATATTCATTCATTCATCATCTAAATCCGGATTAAGGAGCTAGCAACCAAATAAATTACATATTCGTGATCCTCTCTTCATCCTCTTCATTTTGGTACCAACTTCATCTCATTTGGGTAACTTTCTAAAATCACTAGATTTTGTGTTCTTGATCTTTTTAACTTATAAAAGTGTTAATTAGTGTCTATGGCTCAAGTCTAACATGAATATATGATTTATATGCTCGATCTCGTTGTTTTAGTGTAACTAGCATGAACTTGAATTTTGGTGTGTTGTTCTTGAATTTTGGATGATCATATGTTGTTAGATGTTAAAAGTTGGTGTTTTAATTGTGTTACTAGCATCACTAGCTTCAATTTGATGTGTAGGTTGCCTTAGAAAACTTCATGAACTTGATTATTGATTTTGGTGAATTTGAGTTAGGGTTTGATGAACTTGAAATGGACTTTTGATGCATTGAATGCCATGGATTATTATTGGTAAGTGTTAGTTGGATTGTATGCTTGATTACCTTCAAAACGGCATATCATTCATGTAAATTGGTTGCCCGAATCATTGAATTGCATTTATGAACTTGTATGGGGTTAATGATAAGCATTAGATGCGGTTTTGGTTGTTGTAATAGGTAGATTGATTGATGAAATGTGTTTAGTTGTTTTCCTCGTCAAATTACCTTCCCAACGGTATAAGATACTTGTCTTGATTGTTTGCGGATCATAAATGGTGATTGTTTGAAGTTAGGTTCGTGCATAAAACTTAAAAACTGCTAGAATTCTCTGCACAGGTAATGGCGCGGCGCGCCATATACCCGCGCGGCGCGCCATTTGGGTCTGTCCAACTTGGTCAATTTTCGAATAATGTTTGCTATGCTACGCACCTCCAATTCACATGTAACTTGTCCTAACATGCTCATACATGATTAAAAACCTCAGAAAAATAGTTCGGGACACGACCCGAACGTGTTGACTTTTTCGTTGACTTTGACCGACCAAAGTTTGACTTTTTGTCAAACTTAACCAAATGAGTATGCAACCTTCCTAACTTGTTTATATACTTGTACCTTGCATGAAACTTGACAATTTGATTTCACATGCTACATAATCGAGTCGTAACGAGCCATAGGACTAATTGAACATCTTGACCTATCGTGTTTACCGTTATTGATACGACCTATTTGTTTAGGTCAAGACTAGCACTATCCTTCGCACACGTTATTTTGTGAAGTACTTTTCGTACGTGCACTCAAGGTGAGATCATAGTCCCACTTTTACTCTTTTTGAACTTATATTTGGGATGAGAAAACATAAACGATTCTTTTGAACTAAGTGAACACAAGAACGGGAAAACAAACATTCTACATACGAGTTTAGAACAAAAATCCTCAATTCGATTATCATTAGTTACACTTGCCGGGTGTAAGCGAGAACTTATGTTATATGGCCATATGGGTTGACAACCCTCATCTTTGACGGTTCGCTACCGTCTACGGATGAAATATATTTTCGAGAATCAGTGTTTGTTCTAGCACTATGGATGGGGTATACAATGGATGGAATGTTAAGCTTTGATAATTGGGTGCTCGTGAAACAAACTTTTGGAATGTATTACTATTATTTCATTGATGCAAATCTTGTGGTTCACTTGTACTTACTTACTTAAACCTATGATTTCACCAACGTTTTCGTTGACAGATTTCTATGTTTTTCTCAGGTCCTTGAACGATACATGATACATGCTTCCGCTCATTATTTTGATACTTGCTTTGGATGTCGAGTATACATGCATACATGGAGCGTCTTTTGGATACTTTTAAATTGTGTCGCATAAGTTTCATTTGTACTTAAAACTTTGTATCGTAACTTGTGGTGGAACTATTCTTGTAAAACTTGAACAACCTTTACATTTGAAATGAATGCGACATATCTTTTGGTCAAACGTTGTTTTAAAGACTTATGACCACGTAACGGGACCTAAGTAGACGGCGCCGTCAATGACGATTTGGTCGGGTCGCTACAGATGGTATCAGAGCGTTGGTTGTAGGGATTTAGAGTTCATTAGTGTCAACCCCGAGTCATAGGGTACATTGGTGAGTCTAGACTACAACCGGCATATAGACTTGAAGTAGGAATTACTTGACTACTTGTGCATTTATACTCGAACGCTTCTACTCATATCTACTCTTAGTTCATCTTAATCTCACGTTGTTTAATTTGATTGACGCGCCACCTTGACTATATGAAATGATGTCGAATGCACATATGAATCAGGGTAATATAATTTCCGGGATTATATTACGGTGACTCATATGAACGTTCCGACATTATGACATAAAGAATTTAAGGCGAGTCGAGGAAAAACTTCTCTTTATCTTTATTCTATATCACGGTTAGTATTATTGAGAATACTAATCAATGATATTCTTGTGTCTTGAAGGAACAATGGCTCCTCGTCGTGTACGCCGCAATGAAACTCCCGAACAAGCTCTCGAACGGATGATAGCCACCGCCGTAGATGCGGCCATGGCCGGTCACTCATCCAACAACAATAATAATAACAACCACAACAACAACAACAACAACAACAACAACCAAGGAGCCGGTAACTCTAGCGAAGGGTGCTCCTACAAAGCTTTCATGGGGTGCAAACCCCACACTTATGATGGAACCGGGGGACCGGTTGTGCTTACTCGTTGGTTTGAACAAACCGAGGCCGTCTTTAGCATAAGCGGTTGCCGGGATCAAGACAAGGTCAAATACTCCACTCACACTTTCTCCGGAATTGCTCTAACATGGTGGAACACCTATGTTCAATCGGTGGGTACCGATGAAGCTCATGCCCTCTCTTGGGCCGATCTAAAGGAAAAGATGATTGTTGAATATTTTCCGCGCGAAGAAACCCGAAAGCTTGAGGAAGAACTAAGAGCTTTGAAAGCGGTCGGAAACGATCTTAAAGCTTATAATCAACGCTTCGCCGAACTATCCTTGATGTGTCCTAATCTTGTTAACCCCGAATCTCAAAGGATTGAGCTCTACATGCTCGGTCTTCCAAAAAGCATCAAACAAGGGGTGATGTCATCCAAACCCACTACTCATCAAGCCGCTATGAACATGGCTCGCCAACTAATTGAAACGGTTGACGAAATCGTAGTTCCGGCACCTAAGGCCGAGGATAAATCGGGCGGCAACAAAAGAAAGTGGGAACCCTCCCAATCAAGCAACAACAACTTTGCTAAGAAGCCTTACACCTCCGACGGCAAGAAAGGTTATGCCGGGAACCTACCTCTTTGCAACAAATGCAACAAACATCACTTTGGCGAATGTAGTAAGTTAATTTGCCACCGGTGCCAAGGAGTTGGTCATAAGGCCAACGATTGTAAAAGTGCCACTCCCGTCGCTCGAAAGTGGCCCAATGCACCAAAGACGGGCACTTGTTACGAATGTGGCCAAACGGGTCATTTTAGAAATGCATGCCCAAAGAAGAAAGATAACCCCAATACGCGCGGCCGAGCTTTCAACATAAACACCGAGGAAGCCCGGGATGACACTGAACTAGTCACGGGTACGTTTCTTCTCAACAATTCTTATGTCTCTTGCTTATTCGATTCAGGTGCCGATAAATGCTTTGTATCCAAGACTTTGACTCATTCTTTTAGCACTCCACCTCTTCCATTAGATACCACTTATACCATTGAAGTGGCTAACGGGAAACTATTAAGTGCCGACACATATTACCGGGGGTGTACGATAAACATTTTGGGTAAGGAATTTGAAATTGATTTGATACCCATGGAACTAGGAAGCTTTGATGTAATAATCGGTATGAATTGGTTAGTCAAAACGAAATCTCACATTCTTTGTGATCTTAACGCAATCCGAATTCCTATCGAGAATGGTGAACCTTTGATCGTCTATGGCGATAAGAGTTGCACCGGACTCAACCTCGTTTCGTGTGTTAAAGTTAGAAAACTACTCCGTAAGGGTTGTTTTGCGATCCTTGCTCACGTTAAGAAAGTCGAGTCCGATGAGAAGCACATCGATGATGTGCCAATTGTTAGTGACTATTCCGATGTATTTCCCGACGAATTGCCGGGTCTTCCGCCTCATCGACCGGTTGAATTCCAAATCGATCTTATTCCGGGAGCCGCACCCGTAGCGCGTGCACCATATAGACTCGCTCCATCTGAAATGCAAGAATTGCAAAGTAAAATCCAAGAACTACTTGATCGTGGTTTTATCCAACCTAGCCATTCACCTTGGGGCGCTCCGATTTTGTTTGTTAAAAAGAAAGACGGATCCCTACGAATGTGCATTGATTATCGTGAACTAAATAAATTGACGGTTAAGAACCGATATCCTCTTCCTCGCATCGATGACCTCTTTGATCAACTACAAGGGTCTTGTGTATATTCGAAAATCGATCTCCGCTCGGGTTATCATCAATTGAGGGTTAAGGGGGAAGATGTCCCCAAAACCGCTTTCCGAACTCGTTATGGTAGTTATGAATTCCTTGTCATGCCATTTGGTCTCACTAACGCACCGGCGGTGTTCATGGATCTTACGAACCGCGTGTGCAAACCGTATCTCGATAAATTCGTTATTGTGTTCATCGATGACATATTGATCTATTCTAAAAATGAAGAAGATCACGAACAACATCTCCGACTTGTGCTTGAACTTTTAAGACAAGAACAACTCTATGCCAAATTCTCCAAGTGTGAATTTTGGTTAAAGGAAGTTCAATTTCTTGGTCATGTTGTAAGTGACCAAGGTATTAAAGTCGATCCAACGAAAATCGAAGCCATTAGCAAATGGGAGACTCCTACTACTCCTACTCACATTCGTCAATTTTTGGGTCTCGCCGGGTACTATCGTAGATTCATCGAAAACTTCTCTTTGGTTGCACGTCCTCTAACCGCATTGACTCACAAGTGAAATAAATTCATCTGGGCGACCGAACATGAATCCACATTCCAAATCTTGAAAACGAAGCTAACCACCGCTCCTATCTTGTCACTTCCCGAAGGCAATGATGACTTTGTTGTATATTGTGATGCCTCGAAACATGGTTTTGGGTGTGTATTGATGCAACGAACGAAAGTCATTGCTTATGCTTCTCGACAACTCAAAATTCATGAACGAAACTATACGACACATGATCTCGAACTCGGAGCCGTTGTCTTTGCACTTAAAATGTGGAGACACTATCTTTACGGGACCAAGAGTACTATCTTTACCGACCACAAAAGCCTCCAACACATTTTCGATCAAAAGCAACTAAACATGAGACAACGAAGGTGGATTGAAACCTTAAACGATTACGATTGCGAGCTTCGTTACCATCCCGGGAAGGCAAATGTAGTAGCCGATGCCTTAAGTTGAAAAGAAAGAGCGGTGCCTCTTCGTGTCCGAGCCTTAAACATCACCATCCACACAAACCTTAATAGCCAAATTCGGGTAGCCCAAGATGAGGCTCTCAAGGATGAAAACATCTCTCTCGAACACTTGAACGTCCTCACCTCTCGATTCGAAGTTAAAGAAACCGGACTCCGATATTTCGCCGGAAGGATTTGGGTGCCTAGTTATGGGGACCTACGAAGCCTTATTTTAGATGAAGCCCATAAGTCACGATACTCGATTCACCCCGGTGCCAATAAGATGTACCACGACCTTAAACAGCTATATTGGTGGCCGAACATCAAAAGGAACGTAGCTACTTATGTTTCCAAGTGTTTTACATGTTCCAAAGTCAATGCCGAACACCAAAGACTGTCCGGACTACTTCGACAACCCGAGATCCCGCAATGGAAGTGGGAAAGAATAACGATGGATTTTATCACCAAACTACCAAAAACGACGGGCGGTTATGATACCATTTGGGTTATTGTTGACCGTCTCACCAAATCCGCACACTTCCTGGCCATGAAAGAAATGGACAAAATGGAGAAACTTGCACAACTTTACATTAAGGAGATCGTAGCCCGACACGGTGTACCTTTATCGATTATCTCCGACCGAGATGGCCGTTTTGTTTCTAGATTTTGGCGTACATTGCAAGAAGCGTTGGGAACGCGTTTAGACATAAGCACCGCATATCATCCTCAAACCGATGGACAAAGCGAACGTACAATTCAAACCTTAGAGGACATGTTACAAGCTTGCGTGGTTGATTTCGGAAAAGCTTGGGACAAGCACTTACCTCTCGCCGAGTTCTCTTACAACAATAGTTATCACGCGAGTATTAAAGCCGCACCTTTTGAAGCGCTATATGGCCGCAAATGTCGTTCACCTCTTTGTTGGGCCGAGGTAGGCGACGTGCAAATCACCGGACCCGAACTCATTCACGAAACCACCGAGAAAATCGTTCAAATCCGAGATAGGCTTAGGACGGCCCGAAGTCGTCAAAAGAGCTATACCGACAAACGACGCAACGATCTTGAATTTCAAGTCGGTGACCGAGTAATGTTAAAAGTCGCACCTTGGAAGGGTGTAATCCATTTTGGGAAACGCGGGAAGCTAAATCCGCGGTATATTGGTCCTTTCGAAATCTTGGAGCGTATTGGAACCGTTGCTTATCGTTTAGATCTTCCGCCTCAATTGAACTCCGTTCATCCTACCTTCCATGTATCTAACTTGAAAAAGTGTCTTGCCGAACCCGATATCGTCATCCCTCACGAAGAACTTACTATTGATGACAAACTTCATTTTGTGGAGGAACCGGTTGAAATTGTGGACACCTCCGTCAAGGCATTGAAACAAAGCCGAATCCCGATTGTCAAGGTTCGTTGGAATGCCAAAAGAGGACCCGAGTTTACTTGGGAAAGACAAGATCAAATGCAAAGGAAGTATCCTCATCTATTTGTGAATTCAGAAACGCAAGATCTCGAGGAAGAAACAACGACTACTACGCCTACTTAAATTTCGGGACGAAATTTCTTTTAAGGAGTAGGTAATGTAACATCCCACCTTTTTCCGTTTTCTTTTCCGTTATACTAATTTAAACTCCGTTATATGTTTACAACATCTCCCGTTAATACGCGTTTTAAAATATTCCGTTTAGGTATTTTCCGCACCCGACTACAAACTCGAGGGACTAAAATTGACACGGGGCAAACTAGTTGACTAGGTCACCTAGTCTACCCCAATTACCACCATTCAACCATCTCTCACTCTCTCTCTCTTTCTCTCTAGCAAGAACACACCCAATTTCCATATTCATTCATTCATCATCTAAATCCGGATTAAGGAGCTAGCAACCAAATAAATTACATATTCGTGATCCTCTCTTCATCCTCTTCATTTTGGTACCAACTTCATCTCATTTGGGTAACTTTCTAAAATCACTAGATTTTGTGTTCTTGATGTTTTTAACTTATAAAAGTGTTAATTAGTGTCTATGGCTCAAGTCTAACATGAATATATGATTTATATGCTCGATCTCGTTGTTTTAGTGTAACTAGCATGAACTTGAATTTTGGTGTGTTGTTCTTGAATTTTGGATGATCATATGTTGTTAGATGTTAAAAGTTGGTGTTTTAATTGTGTTACTAGCATCACTAGCTTCAATTTGATGTGTAGGTTGCCTTAGAAAACTTCATGAACTTGATTATTGATTTTGGTGAATTTGAGTTAGGGTTTGATGAACTTGAAATGGACTTTTGATGCATTGAATGCCATGGATTATTATTGGTAAGTGTTAGTTGGATTGTATGCTTGATTACCTTCGAAACGGCATATCATTCATGTAAATTGGTTGCCCGAATCATTGAATTGCATTTATGAACTTGTATGCGGTTAATGATAAGCATTAGATGCGGTTTTGGTTGTTGTAATAGGTAGATTGATTGATGAAATGTGTTTAGTTGTTTTCCTCGTCAAATTACCTTCCCAACGGTATAAGATACTTGTCTTGATTGTTTGCGGATCATAAATGGTGATTGTTTGAAGTTAGGTTCGTGCATAAAACTTAAAAACTGCCAGAATTCTCTGCACAGGTAATGGCGCGGCGCGCCATATACCCGCGCGGCGCGCCATTTGGGTCTGTCCAACTTGGTCAATTTTCGAATAATGTTTGCTATGCTACGCACCTCCGATTCACATGTAACTTGTCCTAACATGCTCATACATGATTAAAAACCTCAGAAAAATAGTTCGGGACATGACCCGAACGTGTTGACTTTTTCGTTGACTTTGACCGACCAAAGTTTGACTTTTTGTCAAACTTAACCAAATGAGTATGCAACCTTCCTAACTTGTTTATATACTTGTACCTTGCATGAAACTTGACAATTTGATTTCACATGCTACATAATCGAGTCGTAACGAGCCATAGGACTAATTGAACATCTTGACCTATCGTGTTTACCATTATTGATACGACCTATTTGTTTAGGTCAAGACTAGCACTATCCTTCGCACACGTTATTTTGTGAAGTACTTTTCGTACGTGCACTCAAGGTGAGATCATAGTCCCACTTTTACTCTTTTTGAACTTATATTTGGGATGAGAAAACATAAACGATTCTTTTGAACTAAGTGAACACAAGAACGGGAAAACAAACATTCTACATACGAGTTTAGAACAAAAATCCTCAATTCGATTATCATTAGTTACACTTGCCGGGTGTAAGCGAGAACTTATGTTATATGGCCATATGGGTTGACAACCCTCATCTTTGACGGTTCGCTACCGTCTACGGATGAAATATATTTTCGAGAATCAGTGTTTGTTCTAGCACTATGGATGGGGTATACAATGGATGGAATGTTAAGCTTTGATAATTGGGTGCTCGTGAAACAAACTTTTGGAATGTATTACTATTATTTCATTGATGCAAATCTTGTGGTTCACTTGTACTTACTTACTTAAACCTATGATTTCACCAACGTTTTCGTTGACAGATTTCTATGTTTTTCTCAGGTCCTTGAACGATACATGATACATGCTTCCGCTCATTATTTTGATACTTGCTTTGGATGTCGAGTATACATGCATACATGGAGCGTCTTTTGGATACTTTTAAATTGTGTCGCATAAGTTTCATTTGTACTTAAAACTTTGTATCGTAACTTGTGGTGGAACTATTCTTGTAAAACTTGAACAACCTTTACATTTGAAATGAATGCGACATATCTTTTGGTCAAACGTTGTTTTAAAGACTTATGACCACGTAACGGGACCTAAGTAGACGGCGCCGTCAATGACGATTTGGTCGGGTCGCTACATCCGATTTGTTGGAATGAATTGGGGGATAGACAGATTACGGGTCCGGAGATAATACAAGAAACTACTGAGAAAATCATCCAAATTCAACAATGATTGAAAACCACCCAGAGTCGACAAAAGAGCTACGCGGACAGTAAAATAAAAGATATAGAGTTTGAAATTGGAGAAATGGTCGTGCTTAAGGTTTCACCTTGGAAAGGCGTTGTTCGATTTGGTAAACGGGGGAAACTAAATCCAAGGTACATTGGACCATTCAAGATTATAGATCGTGTCGGACCAGTAGCTTACCAACTGGAGCTACCTCAACAACTCGCGACTGTACATAACACTTTCCACGTCTCGAATTTGAAGAAATGTTTTGCTAAAGAAGATCTCACTATTCCATTGGATGAAATCCAAATCAATGAAAAACTTCAATTCATTGAAGAACCCGTCGAAATAATGGATCGTGAGGTTAAGAGACTTAAGCAAAACAAGATACCGATTGTTAAGATTCAATAGAATGCTCGTAAAGGACCCGAGTTTACCTGGGAGCGTGAAGATCAGATGAAGAAGAAATACCCGCATCTATTTCTAGAAGATTTATCAACACCTTCAACAGTTTAAAATTTCGGGACGAAATTTATTTAACGGGTAGGTACTGTAGTGACCCGAACTTTTCCATGTTTATATATATATTAATTGAGATTGATATTTACATGACTAAATGTTTCCAACATGTTAAGCAATCAAACTTGTTTAGATTTGATTAAATGAAATAAGTTTAATATAGGCAAATGATCACCCATGTTGACCGGCGATTCACGAACGTTACAAAATTGTAAAAACTACATGTTGTGGTATATATAGACATATATATATATGGTTGACATAAGATTATGATGAGTAAGTATCACACTAAGTATATTAACAATGTGTGATATACATAAGAAATGAGATTACTAAGTTAAGAAACTGGAAATGATATATATAACGATTATCGTTATGATAACGTCTACTAAATACATATGTATCATATTAAGATATTGATACACTATATTTAACATGATAAAATGATATTTAAATATATCATTAAGTATGTTAACAATGAACTACATATGTAAAAACAAGACTACTAACCCAAGAATTACGAAACGAGACTTATATGTAACGATTATCGTTGTAACGATATTTTAATGTATATATCATATTAACAGATATTCATACATCATAATATCATGATAATATAATAATTTAACATCTCATTTGATATAATAAACATTGGTTTAACAACATTAATTGAGATCGTTAACTTAAAGTTTTCAAAACAACACTTACATGTAACGACTAACGAAGACTTAACGACTCCATTAGTATGTATATACATGTTGTGTTTTGATATGTATTCTTACACTTTTGAAAGATTTCAAGACACATATCAAAGTACTTCTACTTAACAAAAATGTTTACAATTACATCCTCATTCAGTTTCATCAACAATTCTACTCGTATGCACCCATATTCGTACTCGTACAATACACAGCTTTTAGATGTATGTACTATTGGTATATACACTCCAATGATCAGCTTTTAGCAGCCCATGTGAGTCACCTAACACATGTAGGAACCATCATTTGGCAACTATCATGAAATATCTCATAAAATTACAAAAATATTAGTAATCATTCATGACTTATTTACATGAAAACAAAATTACATATCCTTTATATCTAATCCATATACCAACGACCAAAAACACCTACAAACACTTTTATTCTTCAATTTTCTTCATCTAATTGATCTCTCTCAAGTTCCATCTTCAAGTTCTAAGTGTTCTTCATAAATTCCATAAGTATAGTTTCATAAAAATCAAGAATACTTCCAAGTTTGCAAGTCTACTTCCAAGCTTTCTAATCCATTCCAAGTAATCATATAAGATCAAGGAACCTTTGTTATTTACAGTAGGTTATCTTTCTAATTCAAGGTAATATTCATATTTAAACTTTGATTCAATTTCTACAACTATAACAATCTTATTTCGAGTGAAAATCTTACTTGAACTGTTTTCGTGTCATGATTCTGTTTCAAGAACTTTTAAGCCATCCAAGGATCCTTTGAAGCTAGATCCATTTTTCTCATTTCCAGTAGTTTTATCCAAAAAACTTGAGGTAGTAATGATGTTCATAACATCATTCGATTCATACATATAAAGCTATCTTATTCGAAGGTTTAAACTTGTAATCACTAGAACATAGTTTAGTTAATTCTAAACTTGTTCGCAAACAAAAGTTAATCCTTCTAACTTGACTTTTAAAATCAACTAAACACATGTTCTATATCTATATGATATGCTAACTTAATGATTTAAAACATGGAAACACGATGAACACCATAAAATCGGATATACGCTGTCGTAGTGAAACCGGGGGCTTTTTTGGTTTGGATAATTAAAAACTATGATAAACTTTGATTTAAAAGTTGTTCTTCTGGGAAAATTATTTTTCATGTGAACATGAAACTATATCCAAAAATCTTGGTTAAACTCAAAGTGAAAGTATGTTTTTCAAAATGGTCATCAAGATGTCGTTCTTTCGACGGAAATGACTACCTCTTTAGTAATTGACATATAACTTAAATTTTTGACTATAAACCTATACTTTTTATATTTGGATTCTTAAATTAGAGTTCAATATGAAACCATAGCAATTTGATTCACTCAAAACGGATTTAAAATGAAGAAGTTATGGGTAAAACAAGATTGGATATTTTTGATCTTTTTAGCTACGGGAAATGTTTAACAAATCTATAAAAATCATATCCTAGCTAACTTATATTGTATTATACATGTATTCTAATATATTATGTAATCTTGGGATACCATAGACATGTAATCAAATATTTTGACATATCATATCGACCCATGTATATATATTATTTGGAACAACCATAGACACTCTATATGCAGTAATGTTAGAGTTAGCTATACAGGGTTGAGGTTGATTCCAAAAATTATATATACTTTGAGTTGTGATCTAGCCTGAGACGTGTATACACTGGGTCGTGGATTGATTCAAGATATTATATATCGATTTATTTCTGTACATCTAACTGTTGACAACTAGTTTTAGGTTACTAACGAGGACAGTTGACTTAATACACTCAAATCTTTAAAACATAATAAAAATGGTTGTAATTTTATTTTGATCATACTTTGATATATATGTACATATTTGTATAGGTTCGTGAATCGATCCGTGGCCAAGTCTTATTTCCAAGGAAGGAAATATCTGTGAAATTGAGTTATAGTCCCACTTTTAAAATCTAATATTTTTGGGATGAGAATACATGCAGGTTTTATAAATGATTTACAAAATAGACACAAGTACGTGAAACTACATTCTATGGTTGAATTATCGAAATCGAATATGCCCCTTTTTATTAAGTCTGGTAATCTAAGAATTAGGGAACAGACACCCTAATTGACGCGAATCCTAAAGATATATCTATTGGGCCTAACAAACCCCATCCAAAGTACCAGATGCTTTAGTACTTCGAAATTTATATCATATCCGAAGGGTGCCCCGAAATGATGGGGATATTCTTATATATGCATCTTGTTAATGTCGGTTACCAGGTGTTCACCATATGAATGATTTTTTATCTCTATGTATGGGATGTGTATTGAAATATGAAATCTTGTGGTCTATTGTTACGATTTAATATATATAGGTTAAACCTATATCTCACCAATATTTTTGTTGACGTTTAAAGCATGTTTATTCTCAGGTGAATACTAAGAGCTTCCGATGTTGCATACTAAAATAAGGACAAGATTTGGAGTCCATGTTTGTATGATATTGTGTAAAAACTGCATTCAAGAAACATATGTCGATGTAATATATTTCTATTGTAAACCATTATATAATGGTCGTGTGTAAACAGTATATTTTAGATTATCATTATTTGATAATCTACGTAATGTTTTTAAAACCTTTATTGATAAAATAAAGGTTATGGTTGTTTTAAAAATGAATGCAGTCTTTGAAAAACGTATCATATAGAGGTCAAAACCTCGCAACAAAATCAATTAATATGGAACGTTTATAATCAATATGAACGGGACATTTCATCGACCGTGTCTGGATGTCAAAAGTTTTGCTTGTCATTTCTTGTCGGAAATTACTTGCTTATCATTCTTAATCTAGACATATCTTACTGCCTAGATTGCATGAATAGTGTACAGACAAAAATTCATATCTTAGCGTATCTGTTACTGTAAACTTTGTCTGACACATTTCCTTGATTTCCTCCGTAATTCACGGGATCTTCTATACTACAGATAAGTATTCTATGTAGTTAGAATATCATCCGATATCCGAAAATCATTTCATATCGAAAACCCTTTATCTGACCGTACGAGGCGGAACTCGCAACTAGTTCAAGTTCTTCGGAATCCGACAGCTATTCCGACATGGATGTTCACCTAAGCTCCGAAAGCAGTATAACCGGAATGGATCAACAAATCAGTCATCACCAATTCTGGATGAATTGGGGATGGGTTCGTAGTCGACTTAATCAATGGAGATGCGAAGAAGGCGATCCCTTCCACCAACCGAATTCACCTCTTGGCGAAGAACCTGAAGCACTTACCTGCGAACCTATCCGAAACACCATTTTCTCTCTCATTTCCAGAGTATCTCATCATGATTATATACTATCTCAGATTCTATATCTTATTCATCAACGCCAACAGTACCATTACCACCACCAATCACAACCGCATCGTAAACCTCAACTTTACAATCTGTCCCATAAGCACCAATGTCATACGCTCTGTAGATACCAAGGAATACCAACAACAACAAACGATGAAGTATTGATTCATAACTTCATTGGAGAACTATTAGGCGGCGATTATGTAATCTCTAAAGTCTTAGAGATTATGTATTCTACATATCTGTTCTACATCGATTATCTTTGTTTTAAATAATTGTTTATCTTCACTGAACATGGAGATTGTGTAATCTCTAAAGTCTTAGAAATTATTTATTCTAGCTCAAACCGAAAAGCAAATGAGATTAATATCATATTAACTCATTAAATCCATGATTACATCGGAAGAAAATATATATGTATATATGTTTTCATAAATATTGTAATTAAAAATTCTTTTGTATAAACTGTTAATGGTGAAAATATTTTAAAGGGTAGGTAATACCCGAGGAATATTTAGATTTCACCTTAATAAGTTACACTGTACATTCTTCGATTATGATTCAACAGTCATTTACTATCCTACTTACATCCACAGATATACGTATCCGTTCACCGCAGAATAACCATTTTCATTCAATTTCATATTTATATTTTGACCTATCAGAATCCAACAAGTGGCATAATGAAGAAAACATTGGACAAAATAAAATTTGTTAGAAACAAACAAATTATCTATGAGAAATTCTGTTAAGAATTCACGCTAACAAAATCCTAGCTAACTGTTCCTAGCTAACTGTTAATTCCTTATTACATTTATTTATCGCAATTTTAATTCTCGTAATTTTATTTATCGTCATTTATTTTCTGTTATTTATTTTACGCACTTTATTTATCGTCATTTAAATACTGTTATTTACACATTTTAAATATCGGGACACGTATACAAGGTTTTGACATATTATATCGACGCATCTATATATATTATATAGAATAACCATAGACACTCTATATGCGGTAATGTTCGAGTTAGCTATACAGGGTTGAGGTTGATTCTAAAATAATATATATACCTTGAGTTGTGATCGAGTCTGAGACATTTATACAATGGGTCACGATACGTATTAATTAATTCGAATATAATATATTAAACTATATATGAATTATTGAATTACTAACTGTGGACTACTAACTGTGGGCGATCAACATTGGACAATTAAAATGAATTAAAATATTGATTATAACATATGAAACTAAACATTTCTTCAAGTTTGCCACTTGATTTCATCTTAAACCTCGTTTGTATCTTGACGATTAAAATCTGCGTTCAAACCTTTCATAATTCTTGAAAACACCTCAATCGAGAGGATGAACCAACCGCACTTCATCTACGGAAGGAAAGAATTATGCATATAGTTATGCACCTGAAAAACTCTCGAAAACTGAGTAAACGTTTAATACGTAGCTGTGCTAATTTCTTTAGCGTTATTATTACCGAAAATAACTCTGCAACTCCTGTTCGAGATATTCAGTTTTGTCACAGCTCCAGCAAGTCAACTTCGACTTTTCGTTCGAAACAATCTTATTATAACCTTGATATATATGTGTGCTCTTTTATTATTACCGGGGAACCTTTTATATTCCACCATATTACCAGCAGACGTACCACCAACCTCGTTGCTCCTTGGCTTAAATTTTTCCGACAAATCACTATATTTATCTATTGAAGTCTTATCATGAACTCATCGGCATCTTGTAACGATAATTACCATACCAAATACCGGGAGACATCAATCGATAATCTCGAATTTCTCAGCGATTCTACGACAACAATTTTATATATATATATATATATATATATATATATATATATATATATATATATATATATATATATATATATATATATATATATATATATATATATATATAACACTTCTATCTCCTGGATTTACGAACTTCAATTCTGAATTTCTGAAAAGCGCTTTAGCCTATGAATCAGTTTTCTGAGTTTTGAAAAAGCGGATGAAGTAGTGAAAACTGAAGACTACCTTAACAGTCAAAAGTTGATAATAAAGAGTGACATACTGAAAAAGCTCAAAAATTTTGGTATTGGAAAACGGATTGAGCAAACTATGAAGAAGGCTGTGAACAAATCACAAGGACTAAACCTGCCTTCAAAGAATCCAAATGATTCAGTGTCTGCTGAAGTCATTAGCGAATACCTTGCTCCTTACTCTAAACCTTTGCGGACAATATTCTTCATCATCCTCCGATATTAGAAATTCTAAGATATCATCGTATCTTTCATTATAAATATCCCCGATATTTCTGAAGATATTTTCATAACTATTCTTATCTGAAATCATTTATCTCTTCGCGTTATTTGTATTACATCATAAAGGAAACTGTTAGTTTCTAAATTCTGAAACCTTCGAGTTTAAAGTATGAATGTTTTTGAAGTAGTGTTGGAAACTGAAGCATGAGTTAGTATAATATAATGACACTTGATCAACGTGATTATATTACAGTAAGTCATGCTGAGTTTTTAATGAAACGTGATGATTCACAGATCATAACGTCATCATGTGCCATGTTACATAACTCTTTCATTCTACTTAACCTCTAAACATATCAAGAAAATATTTCCTTGATATTTCTATCTTTTCTGTAATTTCTGGTAATTTAACAAATCAAATCGTGCTATTACATTTCTTTCTGCTTAGTATATTATGATCCTTCAAAACTTCATACGTATGAATTCTGGATCATTATTCGCTTTACTTTAAGTCGGGAAGAAAACAAAAGCATGAAACTTCAAAATAGAAGGAAGTAGAGGAGTGGTGAAAATAATGGAACGGAAGAGATGAATTTATGGTAAAATATCAGGCATAAGCAATCGAGGCAGATTACTGCATTTAATTAAAGAGAATCCTAATTTTCTTAATTTCCAAAGAATCAAATCTTATTGCGAAGACTTTCTCTAAATTCCTCGAACTCCGGAATCAACTCTATCTACGTCAAAAGATATGACGAAACTTTACTAATCTCATTTCACTCTTTTGTGATAACTTCACTCGTACGCTTCACATAAACAAATTGTTTTATTCATATTACTCGCTGATGATAAAAACTATAATTTTCAGCTCATATTCGTCAGGAAAACATTCTTACTGTTAGCCATGACGATCTCTATCAAATTTCGGGGACGAAATTTCTTTAACGGTGTTAGGACCCCGAAGTTGTATAGTGTTAATGTGAAATAAGCTTAAATGAAGGTTCCTTAAAAGAGGGCTATATAAGGAACCTAAGTAGTCCTAATTAGATAGCCATTGCATTGTAACCGAGTTCTAGAAGCTGTGTAATGTAATTTTACCGATTCTCTCTAATACCGAGTCTCATTCTTACATACCGAATCTCTCTTCATCTTATCATTTCTCTCAATCTCAACATGATCTGACCTATCATTTGGTATCAGAGCTTCCAAGAAGTGATTCTACATCACTATATCGATCCAGAGATTGTAGATTACAGAATCTGAATACTCTCGGTATTTTGAATCACATTCAGTATTATCGAATTTGATAATCTGACGTTCAGATTCTTGTGATAAGTTCAGCGAAGGTGCATTAGGTCTTTTAGAAAGAGTTTCAATCATCATTACAGCTTTTTAACTTCAATTATGGAGAATCAAATTAATTTTTAGAGTTTGTGGCTAAAACTCTCGGTATTTCTTAATTCAAGCTTGATTCTGGATTTTTGTGAAGATTTAAGGATTCAGTTGTGTTCGTGAGGTGTTAAATCATATTTCTGACGGTTCAATTTCTTCAATTCATCAAGTTTTGAAGATTTGATCAACACTCGATATCGTAACTGTCATACCGAGTCTGCTTCATTACTTAAATTCATCTTAAGTGTTGCAGATTGTGGTGTGATCGTGATTCTATCACATTCGGTTTGATTATACGCAGCTAATTGGTGTGGTTTGAGAAAGGATTCTGTCATATTTCTAAGTTTTAAACTTAGACTCGGTATTGTCAACTGCTACAGTTGACATTCGGTATCCTATACTTTCGGTATCTTTGATATTTTATGTGATACTAACTTGTTTCCTTGTGCAGTAAGGTTACAGAATCTAATTCAAAAGGATTGAATTGAGTTTGAACTTCAAATTCATACAGAATCTGACTACCGAGTCAGATAAAGAATCTGAGTTTCTGTATCACTTAATCCATTGTTTTAAGTGGTTACAGGCTACAATTCTTGTGATTACCGAATCTATACTGAATCTGGATGTGTCACTTGTATTTCTGATCAGTTTCTTATACAGAATCTGATATACAGAATCTTTACCGAATCTGCTACAGTACCGAATCTGATATAGAATCTGACATTCTGATCAGATTGTTGTGATTTTTCATCTTAGATTTGTGTAATACACAATCTTTACCGAATCTACCTCATTTTCAAGATGTCTACTCAAGATACTTTGATCATTGGATCAGATTCCCGTCCTCCAGTGTTGTTTGATGGCAAGTACACTTAGTGGCTTCACCGTATCACTCAGTACATAGACTATAAGGGTGAGAAAGCAAAGTACATTTGGGCTTCTCTGAGAGATGGTCCAGTTGTTGATTATCATCCGGATACTGGTATGCTAATTCCAGTCTATGAACTTTCTGGTGATAAGCGTGAGAGAGCTCAGAGTGACATAGAGGCAAAGAATATTGTTATGCAAGCTATCCCGTATGAATTGTTTGAAAATGTTGATAGCAACACAACAGCAAAAGATATATGGGATGAGATCAAACGATAGCAAGAAGGTTATGACATGTTAGACGTTACTAAATTGAATAAGGCTCTGGGATTCTATGAAGATTTCAAGCAGGAAACTGATGAACCACTCAAGGATACCTATCGTCGTTTCAATGTGTTCTCAATGAGTTGAAAAGGTGCAAGATCATAAAAGTAAATGCTGAAGTCAACATGAAGTTTCTCAAAAAGCTTAATGCTGATTGGCTTCCTTATGGAACCATTGTTCGATCTACTAAAGAGATTGACAAGTTTACTATTCATGAGCTTGTTGGAGTTCTTATGCATTACCAACCTGAAGTGTCTAAACTCCAAGAAGGAAGGAAAGAGTCTTCTCCGGGCGATCCACTTGCCCTAATTTCCAGAAAGAAGAGCAAATCGTTGACGTCTTCCAAAAGCTTGTCCAAGAAAGTGCTTGTAGAAGAATCAACTGATTCAAAAGATTTGAATCTTTCTGATGTTGATGATTCTCACCTTGAATTAGTCAAGATGGCAGCCATGTTCACAAAAGCCTTGAACAAACACAAGTTTAAAGGCAAATCAAGCAATCAACGCAAAAACTCGTCATCTTCCTCATACTACAAGAAAGCTGATCAATCTAAACAACAACGTGCTGATGATTCCAAGAAGGAAGATTCAATTTGTTTCAATTGTGGCAAAGCTGGTCATTATTCTCGTGAGTGCAAGATGCCTAAGAAGAAGGACGCAGCTTACTACAAGAAGAAAATGTTGATGGCTAAGATTGTGGAAACTGGGGGAGAGCTAAAACCGGTTGATGATACTTGGTTTAACTGGACTGACGATTCAGATTCAGAGGTGGAACATGCAAATGTTTGCAAGGTGACAAAGCTCATCAAAGCTAAGGAAGCAATGGAGAATTCTGACTCAACATCCGATGATGATGAGGTACAATCAACCGAATTCTCACCTGATTTTATAAAAATGCAAAATGACTTGATGAAGAATCTGGTCTCAATGTCAAAAGAAGTCAAAGGCTTAAAATCTGAAAACAAGGTTTTAAAAGATAAAATCAAAATGAATGAGACCAGACCTTCCTCATCCAAACTGCAAATGGATGTGTAATGATTGACTCTCCAACTCAACTCTACGGAAACTGAGTTGGAAGATCTGAAAAAGACAATTCATCCGATTAAAGTTGAAAGAACTGATTATCGTTTAAAATCGGAACGACATGCAGAAAAAGTTCAATTTTTAGAAAAAGATCTTTCTGATTTGAAAAACTAACATGAACCCACACTTTCAAAACTAAACAAGAAAATCGTTCAATTGGAAAACACCATAATTGAAAAGAACACTGAAATTTCTTTATTGTCAAAAGAATCTTTTCAAATGAAAGCACAACTTGCTCGATATGAGGAAAAACTCTATCGAACAGAGCAATCCAAAGCTATCATGGATATGGAACTTTCAAAACAAATGATTTTCATGAATAGACCAAAAACGATTCATGGTGAAAAGTGGGGGTTGGGTTATGAAGATCCGAAAATTTTGGAAGATGCTTCCAAAAAGATTCCAGGATTATATCATTCTGATTATTTTCAAGCCGGTTTACCATCGCATTTTGTACATGCTTCTGATGTTGATTTTGATGATATTATTGTGAATCGTAAATCTTGGAAATACCATCAAATTAGCTTAATGTATGAAAAAATCAATGCTAAGATAGGTAAATCGAATCCTGATTTCTTGAAAAATCTTGTTGAAACTGAAAAGAACATGCAACGTGAAGATTATGTGCCTAAGCGTAGACTGGTTTATATCCCAACACTCATGCTAGAGAAATACATTTTAATGCTTGAGAATGAAGTGTTTAACAAACCTAGTTCTAGCATTACTGCAATAGATGAGGTGTTTGATGAACCAATTTTTGATGTGAAACCAATTCTACCAACTTTACCTACATGTCCAGATGATGTTTTCCGTGAAGACCTAGCACATGAACTAACTGTCTTCTTTGAGACAGATTCTCTAGGTCAAAATTCTTTAGATGAAAAAGTAGAACCTCAGAATGAACCGAACATTGAACCTTTGATAGATTTTGAAAGTCAACTTGATCCTTTGCATGATTATTACTTGCATTTGCCTGCTGTACGTGATTTGAATCGTATAGTAGCTCAACTTGAACAGGAGAATATTGACTTGCAACTTAAGTGCCAATCATTAGAACAAATGCTTGCTTTGTGTGATAAATTGCCTTCACTGCCTAAGAAAGAATGTACTTATGCTTTTAAGGAGGGTGAAGTGATAGTTTCTGCTGAAGAATTATGTCTTGAGATTAAAAGCTTAAAACAAAAGATAATTCAACTGAAACAGGCTAACACACTTAAGCGAACGTCTAATGTTGCAACCAATGTGCTTGAATGTACTGGTGGGATTACTAAGAAGGGGAAGGGAACAACAACATCTAAGGATGTAAAACCCATTACTATTCTTAAAAATCCTCTACGTTCTCAATTTGGCAATCATGGTTTGAAAGTTGTTTCTACAACTCAGTATATTGTTAAAAAGGTTCATTCTCCAAATGGTTCTGTGTTAACTGAAAAGATTCCTATGACAAAAACTTCAAAAGCGAGTCTATTAAAGAAATCAGTTAAGTCCACAACACACACAAGTTCTAAACCTGATTTAAGTGAGTATGATGCAAAAGAACATACAATCAAATTGGAAATTCTGCAAAATCAGTCATCTCATGTGTCAACTGAAAAGTTTGGACGTCTAACTAACAAAGGTGTTTTTCGTGTCACAAGTCATAATCCAAACTTGAATTACAAATCTGTATGGGTTCCTAAGTCCACGACTAAGAAAGTAGCAACCAAACCAAAGCAATCTGCTAGTCGGCCTAGGAAATCATCTCATGTTTTTCAATTTTCGTCTATGAACAAAACATCTACTTGGAATAAATTGTGTGTTAAGACTTCTGATAACGATGTAAAGATTGATATTGCGTATGATGCTTCATGTAATGTGGTTTTAAATGATGCTTTATTGTCTAAACTGCATGATGCTTTACGTGATTATTTCATCATTGATCCAAAGTTTGTTATTAATCCAAAGTTTATTGCTGGTACTAACCGAAAAGGACCCAAGAAACTTTGGGTACCTAAACTCTAGGAAATTCACATTTACAGGGTTTCGATGTCTGTGTTTGGTATATCGATTCCGGTTGTTCTCGACACATGACGGGCGATAAATCCTTGCTTGTCAACTTCATTGACAAATTCCTAGGAACGGTTACATTCAGAAACGATGAGATTGCAGCAATAACGGGTTACGTAGATTTTGTGCAAAATGGCATAACAATCAAACGGGTTTCATATGTTGAGGGTTTGGGGTGCAGTTTATTTAGTGTGAACTAATTCTGCGATGGAGATCTCAAAGTTTTGTTTGAACGTCGACAATGCTCGGTGCAATCCACCGAAGGGAATGATCTTCTTGTTGGTAAACGTTGTGCCTCACTATATACTATTGACCTCAATGATGCACCATCACATGCAACCATGTGTTTGGCCACTCCTTCTACCAAAGAAAATTCATGGTTATGGCATCATCGGATGTCACACCTAAATTACAAGGGTATCAATCGACTAGTCTCTAAAGATTTAGTTGATGGTATTCCAACCTTTCAATATGATAAGCATCATGTGTGTCCATCATGTGCGATGGGTAAGCTGAAACGGACCAATCATCCGCTTAAGCAAAACCCCAGTACTTCATCGTCTTTACAATTATTGCATATGGACTTATGTGGACCCATGCGTATTTCTAGCCTCGGTGGCAAGAAACATGTGCTTGTCATTGTTGATGACTATACCCGGTTTACATGGATTTTTCTTTTGCGAACTAAGTCAGAAACCCCCGCCATTATCATTGAGTTCATTAAAAAGATTCAACGCTCTTTTAACAAACATGTTAAGAGCATCAGAACTAATAATGGGACGGAATTTAAGAATGACCCGCTTGATAGTTATTTGAAAGACCAAGGCATTGAACATCAGTTCTCTGCTGCTCGGACCCCCCAACAAAATGGAGTATTCGAACGACATAATCGTACGTTGTGCGAAGCAGCACGAACGATGCTTGCCTACTCCAAATTACCTCCAAAAATGTGGGGGGAGGCCATTTCAACTGCATGCTATACCCAAAATCGTTGTATTGTAAACAAACGTTTTGATAAAACTCCATATGAGTTATTATATGGTAGACGCCCGAATGTCAAATATTCCCGTGTTTTTGGTTGTATATGCTATGTGCTTAACGATTTTGACAGCCTCGGAAAGTTTGATCCTCATGGCGATCAGGCCATATTTCTTGGTTATTCCTCGAACAAAGTTGCTTATCGTGTTTATCATAAGCGGACAAAGATGATTAAAGAGAGCATTAACGTTAAGTTCGATGAATTTTCGGGAATGGCTTTTGAACAACTCAGTTCAAAACCCGATCCTAACATGGCTACTACTTCTTCCGCGCAAAACTCAATTTTCTCGAAGAAGGGTGTTCCTACGGTTACATCAGAGGAACTGGATATCTTGTTTGATAGTCTTTATACTCCTCAACGAGATTCAAATGTTCAAGCCGTACCGGTTACACCATCACAGTCAACTATGGTGGAGACTCTTCAAAGTCTTTTTGATGAAGATTCAACACCAACTGATTCACCTGTTGCTTCTTCATCCTCCCTCCAACCTCCTGTTACTGATAATCTTGAACAAGATCAAGATTCATCATTTGATACAACTCCAGCTGTTTCTCCAGATACTCTATTGAATCCATTAGATAATGTTACATCGGATCAAGCAGATCAAGGCTCAACGTCAACAACGGTTGATGTTCCGACAGATACAATTGATGTTCAACCTCTTCCCCACACCCGATGGACTAAAAGTCATTCAATAGATCTTATTATTGGTGACGCATCTGCTCCAGTTTCCACTCGAAGGGCTACTAAGAATATGTGTCTATTCACAGCCTTTCTTAGTAAGATTGAACCAACAACGGTTGCTCAAGCTTTACTAGATCCATACTGGGTAGTTGCAATGCAAGACGAGATCAATCAATTTGAACGATTGAAAGTATGGCGATTAGTTCCAAGACCAACGGGTCAACGACCAATAGGGGTTAAGTGGATTTTCAAGGACAAGAAGGATTCTGATGGAATTGTGGTTCGAAATAAGGCACGTCTTGTGGCCAAAGGATATCGACAACAAGAGGGCATTGATTATGATTAAACGTTTGCTCCGGTTGCTAGGATTGAGGCAATTCGTCTTTTCCTTGCATTTGCTTCTCATATGAAGTTTACGGTGTTTCAAATGGATGTCAAAACTGCTTTTCTGAATGGTTATCTTCAAGAGGAAGTCTATGTTGATCAACCAGAAGGCTTTGTCGATCCCATTCATCCAAACCACGTTTACTACTTGGAGAAAGCTTTATACGGTCTAAAGCAAGCACCGCGTGCATGGTACGAGACCTTAACAAAGTATTTGCTGGACAATGACTTCTCTCATGGAACGATTGATACAACGCTATTCATCCGTAAAAACCACGGTCACATTCTCTTGGTTCAAATTTACGTTGATGATATTATTTTTGGTTCCACGTCCCCGGCCTTATGCAAAGAATTTGGTGACCTTATGGCCAGCAAATTCGAAATGAGCATGCATGACCAGTTAACTTTCTTCTTGGGGTTACAAGTAAAACAATTACTAAATGGGATTTTTATCAGTCAAACAAAGTATATCAATGATATGCTAAAACGTTTTAAAATGACTGCTTTAAAACCAATGACAACCCCAATGAGGACTTTACTGGATGCTGATACTAATGGGGAACCCTTTGATATTACGCTTTATCGAAGCATGGTTGGTTCTTTAATGTATCTGACTGCAAGTCGACCAGAAATTATACTTTTCGTAACTGTCTGTGCCCGCTTTCAGTCCAACCCTAAGAAATCTCACTCCAAAGTGGTTGTTAGGATTTTTCAATACCTTAAAGGTACACCTAACCTTGGGATCTGGTATCCTCATGGATCCGATTTCAATCTCACTGCTTATACTGATGCGGATCATGGAGGTTGCCATGTTGATAGAAAGAGCACATCTGGATCAATTCAGATGTTGGGGAATAGGCTAGTTGGTTGGTCATCCAAAAAGCAGAACTGTGTGTCTTTATCAACAGCTGAGTCTGAGTACATTGCTGCAGCTCACTGTTGTTCACAAGTTTTGTGGATACAAACACAACTCTTGGACTATGGCTTTAAGATTTCTAAGACCCCGATCTATTGTGATTCACAAAGTGCTATTGCAATAACAAGCAACCCGGTTCAGCATTCTAAAACTAAACACATAGATATTCGTTATCATTTCATTAAGGACCATGTAGAGAAAGGGGATGTAGAGTTATACTTTGTGCCTACTAAAGTGCAATTAGCTGACATGTTCACTAAACCTTTAGATGAACTTAGGCTAAAATTCTTGATCAAAGAGATTGGCATGGTAGAGTATAGTGCTTGATATTCCTTAGATCTTTTGGGACTTATTTTTGGGATCTTGTGTTTAGGGGGAGTAGATACTTTCTAGGGGGAGCAACTAAGTTTCAGTGCTTTAGATAATTTTTCTTTAAGGGACTGCCTTTAGATTAATGATAACTTCCTAGATATATTTGTTCAATGGTTACGCAAGGGGGAGATAATTCATTGATATCCTATTTCAAGGGGGAGTTAATTCATTTTCTTGGGAACGTAATCAAAATGCTGATTTACTTTCTTGTATATCACATTTTGAGGGGGAGAAAAAGGGAGAAAATGAGAAAATTATTCAAAAATATTGTTTTTCAAAAGTGAATTCAAAATTTCTTTGTTTTTATCTGAAATAATTCACTATGGCTTGTATACATCTCAGTATGCAACCCGTGTCAACAATTGGTATCACTGAAGATTTGTACTTTGTATAAAATTCAAAGTTCTTTTAAGTACAAATCTTATTTTGAAAAATTCATAAAAATTGGAAAAGATAAAATCCAAAAAATATTTAAATTTTACTGAATAAATGCTATTTTTAGCATTTTACCGAGTCTGACAACCAACAGTACATATTCGGTAAGTTCAAAGTTTTCAAAAATTGTCTCAGAATTGTTTTTCATGAAAAGATTGAAATGGATTTCAAGAGAAAAAATCAATTTGTCAAGATTTGGAGTTAAATTGTTAAAGTTTTAAAAAATTAGACTGTATTCGGTATATTAGGCCCATTCTGTAAAGCCCATTCGGTATCTATAAAAGGAGAGTCAAAGTCAAACATTACTCTCTTACTGTTATTAATTACCTACCGAGTCTGTTGATTATACCGAATCTGCCTAATTCTACCGAGTCCGTCATTCTGTTTCTTCAAATTCTTGATAATTGTTCATTTTAATCAATGTTTAAGATATATAATTGTAGATCTGAGATAATTAAGCTTTTATCAACCAGAAAAGATCAAAAATAACTGGATTATGACCTTTATTTTTTGAAATCTTGTTGATTATACCGAGTCTGAGTCGATTTCAATTAATCTTTGATTAAACTCAATTGATTTGGAAAATCAACATGAAATCTTGTCTAATCTGAGTTAAATTGACTGATCTATCATTTGACCGAGCCTGATTACATGTTTAATTGTTTTTTTTGATGAATTCTATATCTACCAAATGTGTTCTTATCCTGATACCGAGTTTGTTCATACAGTTAACATGTTAATATGCTTGTAATTGAATGGTTAATTGATCATGGTTGTGAAATTACATGATATGTGATAGAATATGCATGTTTGAGTGACTTTCTGTTAATTGTTGAAGATACCGAATCTGGTTTTCTTTCTTGATACCGAGTCTGAAATTTGGTACCTTCATATTTTCTGATTTTTATCTTCAAACACTTAACATGTTTATTCTATATCTTTCTGATATGAAAACTCAAGCTTATTTGGTTACAGAATCTAAAGTTTTCATAAATACCGAATCTGCTTGAATTGTGCTGAAAATTGACTAAGTGTTATTCTGATTCCTTGTGTTATATAATTGACTTTGCATGATGATTTTGTACTAAGATGAATATCATATGAATGTCATGGTTGTCAATTATTTGTTCATATTTGGAATAAATGATTTTTATATCTTAGAAAAGTCATAAAAATTATAAAATTTGAAAAATATAAAAAGGATTTCAAAGGAAATAAGGATAGAGAAATGTGCTTTATGATAACATTTTGTGGTCTTCTATTTCTTATGTATACAGCTAAATGGCGAATAATCACTTTATCAATTCTGAAACCAATATTCCCTGTAATTATTGGACTGCAATTCTAGAGAGGCATACTTTATGGCCTGCTCTGAGCTCCACAGTTAGTGTGCCAGAAACAGACTTGGATATTCTTAACAGATCAATCAGATTTGTGGAGGCCACACAACCAAATGCTACTAATCCACAGGGTGAACCAGCCAGATTTGAATTTAGGCTGAGGGGAGTACAAGGATTCAGGAGTATCACAAAAGCGGACTTCAGGAGGATATTCAGACTTCCTCTTGTACTGAATGCTCCTGCTTTTCCTGCCACACAGCAGATGATGTCTTCAATATTTTCTCTTGGATATGTTGGAGCAACTAATGTTCCACCTGCTAAGTTTCAAAAGAAGTATCTGCACTCCAGGTGATATGTGATATTCTCAATCATCAACAGATGCTTGTTGATGACAAGAAGTGGATCTGATAGCTTAACTATGCCGATGCTCAAACTTTTCTACTCATTCACAAGAGTAGAGAATCCTGATTATGCAGAACTTATATGGGATTTGGTTCAGGCACAGGTTGAAAAGCGAAGGGGTTCATACATCCCTTACGAAAGGTTTTTCTGTATCTTTATCCATGATGCTATAAATGCTTGCAGAAATGCAAATATATTTGTACCAGGTACACATGGATTACAGATGAAAAGGTTTGGAGAGCTGAAGATGAACACCCCTATGGTGTCAGATAATCAATTCACTGCGCCAATTCCAAATTGGCTAGTGAGGCTAGCTGAACCCCAAGACGCTCGTATGCGTTCTTATTTTCAGGTTGTAGGAATACCTCTTCCGAACCCGGTACAACAAGAACAAGTTGAACCTGCCGTGGTTCCAGCCCCAGAGGTTATAGAGGAACCTGTAGTTCAACCACCCGGGCCAGCTAATCCTCCACTTAGGGTGAACCTCAAACGATCTAGGGTAGCACACCAAGCTCAACCCGTGAGGATCAGGGAACCTAGTTCAACTAGGATTGAACCAACTCTTTCCACAACACCCGAAGTAAGCAGTGACACTTCAGCAACAACATCTGAATCATCTCCTGAACATTCTCCTAAGAGAACTCGATACATGCCTGATGAGATGATTCAGACTCCGCCAACCTAACGAGTAACTAGATCTAGGACTTCGACACCCATCGTCCGCCAAACAGTTACTCCAACCATTGGTGATACGGACCAAGACCTAGAGCCAATTAGGTCACCTTCACCCATCTCCGTATCACATCCAAGAATAACAGTAAGCCCTACACTAAATGAAGCGTAAGCTTCGGTAGGCAAGAGATCTAAATGAACGGATGGTAACAAGACCACTAAGCCCATCCAATCTAAACAGGACTTAAGAATAAATCCTACAAAGCAAGATGCTTCAGCATCTAAGGAAGTAAAGTCTTCCTCTGCAGTAAAGTCTGCGTTGACTCAATCGATTGAGGACACTCAATCATTGAAGTCCAGAACGGCCGAAGGGGAGCCGAAAAATCTTGAAAGGGCACTCTGCGTATCGGCTGGAAATCCTCCTGTGCCTCAACGTACAACAGGGTCTCGAGGTCCGGCTTATCTTGATGAGGAAGATCTGCCGCGTCCCATGGAAACGAGTCAACATGACAATCCTTCGGGATATTTATCAGACTTCCAGCAGACTGTTCCCTTGGTTCATGAAAGTGATCCATTGGTTCAAACCACTTCTCTTCCCGATTCTGAATCTCAGGGTCTGGAGAAAGAGTCTTTAACTGAAAGAGATGTGCCACCTCATGGTATATCAATGATTTCAGGAGTCGGGGATAGCAATATCTCTGCGAGAACTAAACAGACGGGTAGTTCTACTACTCTGTCAGAGTCCCATGAGACCAAAGTCATGGAGGCGGATGCTTCGAAAGAAACTTCGCCGGTGACAACTCCGGTTGTTACCCAACCTCCATCAGAAGAGGATATCACGAATCTGACTAGTAGTATGTATAGCCCTACATATAAGAATAATACCGCACAATCATCCTTACCTGCCCTCACGGCAACTCAAACACTTCCACCAACATCGCCTTCAACAGTTGCTGCTGCTGGTGTTCCTATTGTTACTTTTCCACCTTCACCCTCTCGTTTACCACATTTCTATGATGCTTTGGAGCAAGAATATTTCAGTCGTATGTTTTCTAGAGTCAATCTAGATGTTCTTCGACGCACTTCGCTTCAAGCATTGTTTCGTGCTTGTGTTCGATATCCACTTAATTCCTGCTCTTCTCCGTTGAGTCCTCACCGTGATGATGAACATGACGATTCTGATCCTCAGAATAGCCATGAGGGGGAGATAGGAGTAGATGGAGAATATCTAACGGTAAACATTTCAACTAAGGGTGGTGGTGTAAGGTCTTCATCAGCTTCACAAGCTCAACAAGTTCAGATGGAATCAGAAATGGTTACTACACATGATGAAATTGATGATAAGGAGCCTGAGCAAGTTATAATTCCAATTGTTCATAATGAGGCTGATAGTGGACTGGTAGATGAGGATTTAAACTTGAGTGATTTCTATCTTGAAGAGACGGATGACGATGGATTTGTCATTCTAAGCAAGTTATCATCAGTATCTTCAATTCCGGAAGATGTAGAGATTGTAGATGAAGAGAATCCTGAACCAGTAATAGAAAGTGATGATGAAATGGATTCTTCTGATGATGATAAAGATAATCTTTATGTTAATCCAAATGAAGATGAGATCTTTGATCATATTGAAGATGATGATGTTCCTAATGATGATGCAACAAATCCTACTGGTCATTCATCAAATTCTACACCCTCATCGAGTTCAAATCTAACAAATGCTAATGAAAGTTCAACTTCTGGTACATCTACATCAAGTGAAACAGTGGATTCCAGATTCAAATACAACCATGGAATATTCTTTAAGAATCAGGAGCAAAGATTATTGTTGGGAGTAGAATATGATTTTATAACATTACGAAACACATTCATCGAGGAAAATGCTTACAAGATCTTCCGCATCAATGAATTACCAAGGAGTAAAAGGTTTACTTATATAGGTTCACGATTGCTTCCAGCAAGTGAAAGGAATTGGTATGAGTTTATGTGGAGGAAACATATCAATAAAGATGAAGATGATCTGTGGCTTCAAAGAAAATATCGTATTTCAGAAGTGTTGAATATTACTCGAGTCGGAGTAGAGATAAGCGAAAAGAAAGACGTCATCAGTCAGTTCCACGTTATCAGAGAAGATGAGAAAGAGTAAAAGTTCACTGAAATAGATTTTCATAATCTAGATATGCTTGACATCATTCACATCTACAACTACCTCAGTATCATCAACATACGACCTTTTGCTAAGGCTCAAGCTTTGGAAACTGTGAAAAGATACATGATGGAGACAATTGAACTGATGAGACGTGAAGATTTTCAAATAGGTCTCGAAGCAAAAAGGAAAAAGATTCGAATTACGTGTCCGAATCAATTTACAAAGGGACTGAAGGATATGAGGATGTTTCAAATGCAATTCGAACCCGAAGGGTTTGTTTTTGTAAATTCCCAAAAAGAAAAGGTGTTCATTCGTACTGAAGAGCTGAACAAATATTCAGATGGAACACTTAAGGCTGCACTGAAGTATCTTAAGATTCATCAAAGCAAGTTCCATGACATTGATATGATAATGGGTCTTGGAGAATTCATAAAGCATATAAGAGATCGTTTGAAACTCCGGGTTCGTACAAGACAGTTTGAGATACTTCGTGGACAGAGAAAGAGAAGATATTTCAAAGACATGGATGAATATCCATTAAATGAGGGAGATCCAAGAAAAGTGTGGGGTGTCTGGAAACCTTCTAAGAAAATTTCGGAAAATCAAGTAGAAGTTTCAAAGCTAGATGGCACACGATGGAAACTAACGTTTGGACCTCTCAAGATTACAAAATAGGATTATGTTGTAAAGTTCACATTTAACACTAAGAGGGAGATTGTTAGGACCCCGAAGTTGTATAGTGTTAATGTGAAATAAGCTTAAATGAAGGTTCCTTAGAAGAGGGCTATATAAGGAACCTAAGTAGTCCTAATTAGATAGCCATTACATTGTAACCGAGTTCTAGAAGCTGTGGAATGTAATTTTACTGATTCTTTCTAATACCGAGTCTCATTCTTACATACTGAATCTCTCTTCATCTTATCATTTCTCTCAATCTCAACATGATCTGATCTATCAAACGGGTAGGTACTGTGACGACCCGTAAATTTCTGACCAAATTTAAACCTTATATTATTATGATTTCGACACGATAAGCAAAGTTTGTAATGTTGAGTCTAAAAAAAATTTTGAACTATTTCATGAAATCATTTAACCTTTGACTGTTCCCAAAGATTCACGAATAATTATTTGTAAATAAATATGTTCAAGTGTATACATATATAAATGTAAATAAATACGATAATTGGAAATAATAAAATTTAATCATTTGAATTAAGAATTATTATTATTAAGTAATATCATTAAGAATTATTATTATTATATATATCCTATAATTAATAACATGTAATGTTAATATCTAATATAATAAATTTAATTATAAGTTAAACTATAATTGTTATAGTAATATTAATATTAATTTCAATATTAACATCTATATTAGTATTAGTAAAATTATTATGAAAATGGATATAAATATAAATTGTTATATTATTATTACTAATATTATTGTAATTAGTATTATTATTAGTATCATTAATAATATTATTATTATCATCATTATTATTATAGTTATCAATATTATTATAATAAAAATAATACAATTTATTATGGTTATCATTAATAATATTATTATTATCATTTTTATAATTAATTTTATCCTTATTATTATTAGTATAATTTTGATAAAATTATTATTAATATTATTATTGAATATTAACATTTTTATTTATCAATATTATTATTATTATTAACATTATAGTTATTGTTATTAGAAAATAATACAGTCTTTTGTTTGTATTATTTATAATATTGGTGTTTCTATTATTATTATTATTATTATTAGTGTTTCCATTTTTATTAGTCAATATTAGTAATTAGTATAATTATTATTATTAATATATTTACGTAAATTATAATTGGTAAAAGCAGATATCACGGGTAAAATTTGTTATACGTCCCTATCTGTATATATTTTCTTTTTGTTTCTGTCTCCTTCACCTGCTCGAAAAATTCTGTCCACATACAATCTCTTTATTTAACGATCAGTCATTACACATTGTTGAGATAATTATTCGAACCACTATCATTATCACTTATTTTCCCTTTGGCTGCTAATACCTGATAAATCAAACAGAAAATTTGAAACAGCTTCATTTGCTCTGTTCACGACAGGTTTTGATCCATAAATCCATTTCGAATCAATTATTAAAAACTAAAATTTATGTTTTGTTAGGAATCCTATACTCAAACTATCTGCAAATTTTGAGTATCCAATTCCTCATTTCGATCGCGAATTTTTGATTCAAACTTTTAAACTCAAAAAGTAAAACGATGTGCTCTAGCGAAATTCGAATTTGTGTCAAAAGTTCTGGATCAATTGATGATTCTAATATATTCTAATGTCGATTTGAAAGATATTTTTTGAAGGAAGTAAGGTCTCAAAACATTCCAATCTCACAAATCGATTTTGTGTTCTTTATATTTTTTTTTTTACAATGAACAGCTGCTTTTGTATTTTATTTATATTTTTTTTATCAATTAAAACAACCACGCAGGCTGTTTATGTTCAAAATCATAATATATATTCATTTCATTAGCTAGCTGTTATGATTGGGTTAAGAACTGGTGATCGTATATATGATGAAGAAGAAGGATAATGGCAGAAAAAGCATATCGGGTTAATTATATATTAGTTGGGTTTGGATTTAGAAAAACATAGATGGATCAATGGTTATGGTGTGTGTCGGGTTAGCGAGTGGTCACGGGTTCGAGTCTCGTATGGAGAAATTCTTTTTAGAAAGGGCTTTTAAAGGGTATTCATTCTTAATCTCATTTCTATTATTATTATTATTATTATTATTATTATTATTATTATTATTATTATTATTATTATTATTATTATTATTATTATTATTATTATTATTATTATTATTATTATTATTATTATTATTATTATTATTATTATTTTTATTATTAGTAATTATTATGATTATTATTAATGTTATTATTATTATTATAAATATAATTATTATTGTTATTGTTATTATTATTATTATTATTATTATTGATATTACTATTATTAGTACTGATTATTATTGTATTATTATTAGTTATTATCACTATAAGCATTAATAACATGATTATTAAGATTATTATCATTATTATCATTATTATTATTATAAGTATTAATAATATTATTATTAGTAGCAAACTTATCATTTTAGTATTATTATCAATATTATGATTATGATTAATATTATTAATATTATTATAAAAATGATACAATTTATTAGTACTTTCATAAATATTAGTATTATTATCATTTTATAAATAATAAGATTATTATTATTAATATAAGTATAATATTAATGTTATTAACATTATATTTATCATTACTAATATTAACCTAGTATAATTAGAACTACTGTTTTGATAAACAAATGAAATATATAAATAATTATGTTTAACACATATAACATAACAAAATATTTTTATATATAAAAGGAATATATGAAACATAAATATATTATTAATATAAAAATAATATAATTAATAAGTTATATATATATATATATATATATATATATATATATATATATATATATATATATATATATATACTTATTCGATTACGATTATGTGTATTAATATATACACAAATGATATAGGTTCGTGAATCCGAGGCCAACCCTACACTTGTTCAATGACGTCATATGTATTTTTACTACAAGATACAGTATCGTGAGTTTCATTTGCTCCCTTTTTAAATGCTTTTGCAATATATTTTTGGGACTAAGAATACATGCACTGTTTTATAAATGTTTGACGAAATAGACACAAGTAATCGAAAATACATTATATGGTTGGATTATCGAAATCGAATATCGCCCCTTCAAGTCTGGTAACCTAAGACTTGGGGAAATGGCCCCTAATTGACGGGAATCCTAAAGATAGATCTATGGGCCTAACAAACCCCATTCTGGAATTTGGAGTGCTTTAGTACTTTGATTTTAAAAAGGTGATTGCGATTGCCGTTATATAGCATACTTGCGAGTATGTGGGGGATATTCTATATGCATCCTTGTTAGTTCGGTTACCAGGTGTCCATCATATGAATGATTTTCATGCACTTGCGAGTGTATTGATATTTATGGAAAATGAGAATCTTGTGGTCTATTAAAAATGATGAAAATGATTATTGATGATAAACTAATGAACTCACCAACCTTTTGGTTGACACTTTAAAGCATGTTTATTCTCAGGTATTAAAGAAATCTTTCGCTGTGTATTTGCTCATTTTAGAGATATTACTTGGAGTCATTCATGACATATTTCAAAAGACGTTGCATTCTAGTCGTTGAGTTCATTAAGATTATTATTAAGTTATTGATAGTTTGGATATATTATGAAATGGTATGCATGCCGTCAACTTTCGATGTAATGAAAGTTTGTCTTTTAAAAACGAATGCAATGTTTGTAAAATGTATCATATAGAGGTCAAATACCTCTCGATGTAATCAACTATTATGAATCGTTTATAATCGATATGAACGGGGCATTTCATGAAAGATAGCATGCTGAGCAAACAAACTCTCATTCCCGGGCAAGTCCCCCATATGATAATGGTACAGCGGAAATCACGACCGATCCCTCTCTCCTACTGATGAGTGTCGGCGGGTGTCAGTGGGCCTACCCTGTGTGGTATGAGCATCCTCATCCCGTGGTTCCTGTGAACCTCGCTGTCTCCTATCATCCCTAGTCCTAGTATCATGCCTAAATCCCCTAACTCTCACCCTGGCACTGTTCGGTGTTCCGAGTCCGGGATTGCCAGATTAGCTGTAACTATTAACTGATCATCCTCTATCCGAATGTACTGCCAAGTGTGCAGTAATCTGTACCCTATCTCTTCAGACTCAGCTGCTATCATATACCCAAATCTTTCAATACTTCCTAAAACATGCTTCTGGCAAAGGAGTTTGGTGACAACAGCTCCCAAAACTGGCACAACTGTTCTCGGAGCATTCTTTTCATTAGTAAATGCTTGAGCTAGAAGATGTGCGACTTGCATATTTTGGTTATTAATCATGGCCTGCATTAGGCGCATATCGTTAACTGTGACAGCACCGCCATGTTGGGTTTTTGGGTGAAGAGTTTTGGCGATGAGGTTGTGAAGAATGCGGTGAACGGGGTTAGTGAAATTTGAGGCCTTTTTACTTGACCTCCAGGCTTCATTATCAGAGGTGTAGGCTCGCCAGAAAGCTTGATGATCGATTTGGTTCATGGTGGTGTATCCTCTCTTAAACACTGATCGGTTAACGTGTGCTCTCTTGTACAGTTCTAGATGGGTCGCGAACTGTTCAAGAGTCAAGTGATGCATTTGATTCTGTTGGCGGAAATGGATGCATTGATGACTGTTGTATTCCTCCTTGTCAACATTTGCTTCGAATCTCCATGTTGCCATAAATTCTGCATACGGCTCCTGGTACACCCGTTCATTAATTTCAAACACCTTTTGTCACGCGCTGTTTATTTTTTCCGTGTGCTATAAAACTCAAAATCTATCTCAGCTCATCGGCCCAACCACATTGCTCCATTATTTCTCAGTTTATGTATTTGTTGGCACCCTTTTGTCTGTTTATCAATTTCTCATGAACGGTTCGTTATCCGCCTGGTTGTCTTGCCCGTGGATGGAATGGTGTAACTCGTACTCATCGGGTAGATAATTAGTCATCTGCGAAAGTCAAAAAATGTAGGTTATGTTCCAAAATAATAAGACTTATAATAACACTTAGAAATGAAAAATGTTTATATTATTTCGAAAAAAATTCAAAATGAGGACTTTAAAAATGCCATTTTTCAAATCCCTGTTATAGTCAATTATAGCCAAAATTACCGCAAACAATATCTAATCTTACTATAAACTTATTTCTAAGCAAAATTCAAATCGTACCCGTAATTGTAATAAATAATGCTAAAAATAATAATTATAGCGAGTTAGTGGGTAATAAGCAATTTTGATCAAAGTAAGATGATTTTTAAGCATACAATGATTGTAATGACCATTTCTAATTACCTTAAATATTTTTAAACACCAAAACTTTGCCTATAACATCTTTAAGTCAAGGTTTAAGACCGTTTTTACCAAAAAAATATTCATTTTGTTCAAAACGTACAAATTAAGAAAAGTCAAAGACTAGGCTCAAATTTCTTTTGCAAGTCAATGATATCCTCATTTAGGCTAATTTCCAAGTTATCCTAAGTTTTAAAAACGTTTTAACTATAGAAAAAACCCTAAGCCTGATTTCGTATAGTTTTACCAAAACTTCAATTTTCAAGCAAACAAGCCTAAATTGTTCCAAAACTGGTTTCTAAGCACTCTAGATAAATTACTAAGCCTAAATGAGCTAGCAAAACATCAAATTTCCAAAAATTCTACCAATTCCTAGCTTAAAACCTAAACTAACGAATCAAAAGCTAAAAATGAACCAAAATGCCTCAATCGAACCTAAAAACTAACTCATATAAATCACATTGTCTAACTAAGCATATAGGGATTCAAAATTGGTCATAAAACACAATTTCTCAAAAGTCAAAAATTTGACTTCAAAAAACTCGATTTTTAACCGTGAAAGAGCACATTTTATGCAAAATTGACGATGGTAACGTGTTTAAGAGGCACGAGAGACGCGGATTAGAGCTTTGAATCGTTAAAATTGGTCAAGATTTGAGGATGGTGGTGGTGGTGGTGTGGAGCCGTCGGTCGAGAGGGACAAGAAGGAGGAGAAGAAAAAGAAGAGGAAAGAAGAAGAGAGAAAGAAAAAGAAGAAGAAAAATGGGCCCGTGTGGCTCACGGGCTTATTTCCCCGACCCGACTCTCGAAATTTTTATATTTTTAAAATTTTAAAATTTTCACTAATTTAATAAAAGATAAATAAAATTTTGCTTCGGATCTTAATCCAGTTATTTTTATTAATTAAACTAAAAATTAAAAGAAAAAGACAAATGGATGGAGTAAAATTAAAAATTTTATTTTATTAATAGCACAAATTACACAGGTTCCACAACTAAGTTTCAAAAATGACGCGGAAAGAAAGATAAATTTAAAACTTCTTTGACCATCCAGAGTAAATCAGCGGAGTGTACTGAAAATATTTCAAAATCACTTAACATTTTACGCACACGCTTTTGTAAATCTCTGATGTCGTCCATAAGTTTAACCAAAGCCCTTCTAACCTTTTTAATGTTTGATATTCCATCCCTAGGTCCAGTATCTCGATAATTAAGTTCGAAAAGAAGTTTTGACACTGTGTCTTGGAACAAAAGATCTTTCGTGCAGTCAGGATCACCGATAGTAATTTAAAATTTTTCAGATATTTCCCGAATGATCTTTCTTTGCGGAGTTGTAAATGGAATTTTGACATAGTGAGGATTTGCTCGAGTTCAGAATATATTTCCTTTCTTTTTGCGAAGAAATTCTGATGCATTCTTTCCTCGGTTGAATCTGAAAAACTTCGATTAGTCATTTTATGAGAAATGAGGCTGGATCAAAGTAAACGAAATCTCGATCTCCATATTTTGAAATAGGGTTAGGTTTTTAACTTTCAATCCAAAATTCTAATTCAGAAATCATTGCGGAGACATAACGGTTGATATGAATCTAAAAAAATTCCTTATCATTGATGTGAGGAAGAAAACTGACGAATGATTCTAAATCGAATTTGAGGTCAATTTATGCATGCTCGATACTTGACAAAAATATCATCCCCACATTCTTTTAATAGTTTGTGAAGAGAGCGCACTTGAGAACGCAGCTCTTTTAACAGATTTATTTGAAATGTTGAGAATGAGAAGTCTGAGGAATATAGGTGCCTGATGAATTCTCTATAGACGTCTAACCTTCTGCTAGGATTTAACAGATTTCCAGTACACGGAGCTTTTTTCTTATCAATGTGTTGTTTCTCTTTTGGATTAAATTCAAACAAGTCTGGATTATTGAAAATAGTTGGGTATTCTTCCCGTATTTCATCTTCCATAATGAGGAGTTCGTTAAGACTGAGCCTCCCTTTTAGATCGTGAAGAGGGTCGAATCCTGGTTCATTTAAGTAAAACTTATCCAAAAGCAATGAAATCTCTAAGTCGGATGAAGTTATCCGGCTTCTTGGACTACAAGGATCAAGAAATAATTCTTGATGAGATTCATCAGGGTTCAGATTTGTTTTGATTTTATAAAGAAAAACTTCGCCGGTTTCCGAAGTTGTGGGAGAGCAACTGCGTTTCGCACTTTCTTCGTAATCGGTTAAGTTTGAACTGGAATCTACAGAATTAATACCATAATTAATATTTTATTTTTATAGTTTTTAAAAAGAGTTTACTATGATGGTAACTTTAAATCCTATACCGACAAACTCCCTGTTTGTTAAGCATGTGTGTTTCTTATCAATTTATCTTTGAAACAAGTGGCCATGCCGACAATGGAGAGACGTGATCCTTTTGATTCCAATATATTTGGAGATTGTTCGAAAAATCCAACAACCAAGTCCGTGTATAATTGTCTTTCTTAGACACCACTCAAGATTCTCAGATATCTTGACAGAATCAACGATTACCTTAACAGACAGAAAATAAGTCCCCAACAGCGGCGCCAAAAACTTTACTCTACTTATGATATGGCCAAAACGGACGGTTTTATTTGTGCAGTTTCGTTAGGTCGCAACACATCAGAATCAGCTATCAGAAGAGAGTATGGGTTTTATTATTTATATTTAGCTGGGGTTTCCTAGGTATAACTAACCTACTTGTCTTCCTTTTAACAAGTAAGTGGTAAATATAACTCAGGTTCATATTTTTGTATGTTTGCTCAGTAATGTGGGACAAAAGTGCCTATATAGTTAACCCTAGCGACAAGTGGTGATAGATTAAGATTAACTATTAATACTATAATATAAGTATAAAGATAGAGATGGATAGGTATGAAGAATAGAATCCTGATGCGGAACTATCACAAGAGTTTAACTTCCCAGAATAAACACTAAACCTCAATCAACTGGGCTATGAACCTAACTGATTTGTCACTAAGAGTTTAGGCCTTGAAGATTCTGGCTAAGACGGATATCCTTACTCCCAACGTTTACTTTAGAGAGTTTAAACGACCTTATGGATAGAATCCTAGGTACACGAACAAAGTGGTATATCCTTAAAGGAAAGTCTCAGCTTTCCTTAATCCTAGTTGGTCTAACTAAAGAAATATTCCACCACTCAATAATAAGCTATGCCTTAACATTAACAGATGTGCAATCTTATATATTCTAAGGTATTGCTAATTGAATTAGAAGTCTCTCCTTTGCGATCACTTACTCAACCCCGAATTATCTTACAACATCTCAAGAATGTTGCTTCTGAAGCGAATCATGCTTCTGAGCAAGCCAGTGTTCACTAAACTCTACTTTGCCTACTCTAATCACAACCTAAATGGGCAGCTCTTCTTTGATGAATAAATGGTTATTCGTACGTAGGTACTATATCCCTATTGTGACATTAAGCATACATAACTACTTACCTATATCCTAGGGTTGATCAGGTCCTAATATTAGGTTATAGCCACGTGAATAAGCGGAAAGGGTGATCTATAAATTAAACTTCTAAACCGTCAAGGTTTCAGCATAACAATAGCATAAGTTTCAGATAAAGTATTCAACACATAATAAACAATTGCAACGGATAGATAAGCATGCAAGATGAAAGCAACTTAGAGTAACAAGATAACTTTATTAAATAAGGAAGGCATTCACCATTTACATACGAGATCTGGACCATTACAATGCAATGCTCTTTTGGAAAATTTGGTTTGGTTTTTCTCAAAAAGTGTTTAACCTTGTTTTACTCTTTTGTCCATTTTGTAACTAAAAAAAACTTTTTGATCATTTATAGAATTCATAATCCCTAGTGTTTTATAGTTCAAAAGTTTTAAATTTTGTGAAAAATTTAGTTTAAAAACACTTGAGGATTTTTACAAGAATCATTATGTGCAATATTTTCTATCCCACACTTAATCCCACACTTAGTGTTAAAAGTGAAATGTCTCGTTCTTATTGATTAAAAACGTTCCATATTAATTGATTTCGTTGCGAGGTTTTGACCTCTATATGAGACGTTTTCAAAGACTGCATTCATTTTTAAAACAAACCATAACCTTTATTTCATAAATAAAGGTTCAAAAAGCTTTACGTACATTATCAAATAATGATAATCTAAAATATCCTGTTTACACACGACCATTACATAATGGTTTACAATACAAATATGTTACATCGAAATCAGTTTCTTGAATGCAGTTTTTACACAATATCATACAAACATGGACTCCAAATCTTGTCCTTATTTTAGTATGCAACAGCGGAAGTTCTTAGTATTCACCTGAGAATAAACATGCTTTAAACGTCAACAAAAATGTTGGTGAGTTATAGGTTTAACCTATATATATCAAATCGTAACAATAGACCACAAGATTTCATATTTCAATACACATCCCATACATAGAGATAAAAATCATTCATATGGTGAACACCTGGTAACCGACATTAACAAGATGCATATATAAGAATATCCCCATCATTCCGGGACACCCTTCGGATATGATATAAATTTAGAAGTACTAAAGCATCCGGTACTTTGGATGGGGTTTGTTAGGTCCAATAGATCTATCTTTAGGATTCACGTCAATTAGGGTGTCTGTTCCCTAATTCTTAGATTACCAGACTTAATAAAAAGGGGCATATTCGATTTCGATAATTCAACCAAAGAATGTAGTTTCACGTACGTGTGTCTATTTTGTAAATCATTTATAAAACCTGTATGTATTCTCATCCCAAAAATATTAGATTTTAAAAGTGGGACTATAACTCACTTTCACAGATTTTTACTTCGTCGGGAAGTAAGACTTGGCCACTGGTTGATTCACGAACCTATAACAATATATACATATATATCAAAGTATGTTCAAAATATATTTACAACACTTTTAATATATTTTGATGTTTTAAGTTTATTAAGTCAGCTGTCCTCGTTAGTAACCTACAACTAGTTGTCCACAGTTAGATGTACAGAAATAAATCGATAAATATTATCTTGAATCAATCCACGACCCAGTGTATACATATCTCAGTATTGATCACAACTCAAACTATATATATTTTGGAATCAACCTCAACCCTGTATAGCTAACTCCAACATTCACATATAGAGTGTCTATGGTTGTTCCGAAATATATATAGATGTGTCGACATGATAGGTCGAAACATTGTATACGTGTCTATGGTATCTCAAGATTACATAATATACAATACAAGTTGATTAAGTTATGGTTGGAATAGATTTGTTACCAATTTTCACGTAGCTAAAATGAGAAAAATTATCCAATCTTGTTTTACCCATAACTTCTTCATTTTAAATCCGTTTTGAGTGAATCAAATTGCTATGGTTTCATATTGAACTCTATTTTATGAATCTAAACAGAAAAAGTATAGGTTTATAGTCAGAAAAATAAGTTATAAGTCGTTTTTGTAAAGGTAGTCATTTCAGTCGAAAGAACGACGTCTAGATGACCATTTTAGAAAACATACTTCCACTTTGAGTTTAACCATAATTTTTGGATATAGTTTCATGTTCATAATAAAAATCATTTTCCCAGAATAACAACTTTTAAATCAAAGTTTATCATAGTTTTTAATTAACTAACCCAAAACAGCCCGCGGTGTTACTACGACGGCGTAAATCCGGTTATACGGTGTTTTTCGTGTTTTCAGGTTTTAAATCATTAAGTTAGCATATCATACAGATATAGAACATGTGTTTAGTTGATTTTAAAAGTCAAGTTAGAAGGATTAACTTTTATTTGCGAACAAGTTTAGAATTAACTAAACTATGTTCTAGTGATTACAAGTTTAAACCTTCGAATAAGATAGCTCTATATGTATGAATAGAATGATGTTATGAACATAATTACTACCTCAAGTTCCTTGGATAAACCTACTGTAAAAGAGAAAAATGGATCTAGCTTCAACGGATCCTTGGATGGCTCGAAGTTCTTGAAGCAGAATCATGACACGAAAACAAGTTCAAGTAAGATCATCACTTGAAATAAGATTGTTATAGTTATAGAAATTGAACCAAAGTTTGAATATGATTATTACCTTGTATTAGAATGATAACCTGCTATAAGAAACAAAGATTTCTTGAGGTTGGATGATCACCTTACAAGATTGGAAGTGAGCTAGCAAACTTGAAAGTATTCTTGATTTTATGTAACTAGAACTTGTAGAATTTATGAAGAACACTTAGAACTTGAAGATAGAACTTGAGAGAGATCAATTAGATGAAGAAAATTGAAGAATGAAAGTGTTTGTAGGTGTTTTTGGTCGTTGGTGTATGGATTAGATATAAAGGATATGTAATTTTGTTTTCATGTAAATAAGTCATGAATGATTACTCATATTTTTGTAATTTTATGAGATATTTCATGCTAGTTGCCAAATTATGGTTCCCACATGTGTTAGGTGACTCACATGGGCTGCTAAGAGCTGATCATTGAAGTGTATATACCAATAGTACATACATCTAAAAGCTGTGTATTGTACGAGTACGAATACGGGTGCATACGAGTAGAATTGTTGATGAAACTGAACGAGGATGTAATTGTAAGCATTTTTGTTAAGTAGAAGTATTTTGATAAGTGTCTTGAAGTCTTTCAAAAGTGTATGAATACATATTAAAACACTACATGTATATACATTTTAACTGAGTCGTTAAGTCATCGTTAGTCGTTACATGTAAATGTTGTTTTGAAACCTTTAGGTTAACGATGTTGTTGAATGTTGTTAACCCATTGTTTATTATAACAAATGAGATGTTAAATTGTTATATTATCATGATATTATGATATATAATATATCTTAGTATGATATATATACAGTTAAATGTCGTTACAACGATAATCGTTACATATATGTCTCGTTTCGAAATCATTAAGTTAGTAGTCTTATTTTTACATATGTATTTCATTGTTAATACACTTAATAATATATTTACTTATCATTTAACATAATTAACCAAGTGTATCAATATCTTAATATGATTCATATGTACCTAGTAAGACGTTGTTATAACGATAATCGTTATATATATCGTTTTCGAGTTTCTTAAATTAATAGTCTCATTTTTTATGTATATAACTCATTGTTAAAATACCTAATGAGATACATACTTATAATAAAATCATGTTAACTATATATATAACCATATATATGTCATCGTATAGTTTTTACAAGTTTTAACGTTCGTGAATCACCGGTCAACTTGGGTGGTCAATTGTCTATATGAAACCTATTTCAATTAATCAAGTCTTAACAAATTTGAATGCTTAACATGTTGGAAACACTTAATCATGTAAATAAAAATTTCATTTAATATATATAACCATGGAAAAGTTCGGGTCACTACAGTACCTACCCGTTAAATAAATTTCGTCCCGAAATTTTAAGCTGTTGAAGGTGTTGACGAATCTTCTGGAAATAGATGCGGGTATTTCTTCTTCATCTGATCTTCAAGCTCCCAGGTGAATCGGGTCCTCTACGAGCATTCCATCGAACCTTAACAATTGGTATCTTGTTTTGCTTAAGTCTTTTAACCTCACGATCCATTATTTCGACGGGTTCTTCGATGAATTGAAGTTTTTCGTTGATTCATCTAACGGAATAGTGAGATCTTCTTTAGCAAAACATTTCTTCAAATTCGAGACGTGGAAAGTGTTATGTACAGCCGCGAGTTGTTGAGGTAACTCAAGTCGGTAAGCTACTAGTCCGACACGATCTATAATCTTGAATGGTCCAATGTACCTTGGATTTAGTTTCCCCCGTTTACCAAATCGAACAACGTCTTTCCAAGGTGAAACCTTAAGCATGACCATTTCTCCAATTTCAAACTCTATATCTTTTCTTTTACTGTCCGCGTAGCTCTTTTGTCGACTCTGGGCGGTTTTCAATCTTTGTTGAATTTGGATGATTTTCTCGGTAGTTTCTTATAACCCGTAATCTGTCTATCCCCCACTTCACTCCAACAAATCGGAGACCTGCACTTTCTACCATAAAGTGCTTCAAACGGCGCCATCTCAATGCTTGAATGGTAGCTGTTGTTGTAGGAAAATTCTGCTAACGGTAGATGTCGATCCCAACTATTTCCGAAATCAATAACATAAGCTCGTAGCATGTCTTCAAGCGTTTGTATCGTCCTTTCACTCTGCCCATCAGTTTGTGGATGATAGGCAGTACTCATGTCTAGACGAGTTCCCAATGCTTGCTGTAATGTCTGCCAGAATCTTGAAATAAATCTGCCATCCCTATCAGAGATAATAGAGATTGGTATTCCATGTCTGGAGACGACTTCCTTCAAATACAGTCGTGCTAACTTCTCCATCTTGTCATCTTCTCTTATTGGCAGGAAGTGTGCTGACTTGGTGAGACGATCAACTATTACCCAAATAGTATCATAACCACTTGCAGTCCTTGGCAATTTAGTAATGAAATCCATGGTAATGTTTTCCCATTTCCATTCCGGGATTTCAGGTTGTTGTAGTAGACCTGATGGTTTCTGATGTTCAGCTTTGACCTTAGAACACGTCAAACATTCTCCTACATATTTAGCAATATCGGCTTTCATACCTGGCCACCAAAAATGTTTCTTAAGATCCTTGTACATCTTCCCCGTTCCAGGATGTATTGAGTATCTGGTTTTATGAGCTTCTCTAAGTACCATTTCTCTCATATCTCTAAATTTTGGTACCCAAATTCTTTCAGGCCTATACCGGGTTCTGTCTTCCCGAATATTAAGATGCTTCTCCGATCCTTTGGGTATTTCATCCTTTAAATTTCTCTCTTTTAAAACTCCTTGTTGCGCCTCCTTTATTTGAGTAGTAAGGTTAGTGTGAATCATTATATTCATAGATTTTACTCGAATGGGTTCTCTGTCCTTTCTGCTCAAGGTGTCGGCTACCACATTTGCCTTTCCCGGGTGGTAACGAATCTCAAAGTCGTAATCATTCAACAATTCAATCCACCTACGCTGCCTCATATTCAGTTGTTTCTGATTAAATATGTGTTGAAGACTTTTGTGGTCGGTATATATAATACTTTTGACCCCATATAAGTAGTGCCTCCAAGTCTTTAATACAAAAACAACCGCGCCTAATTCCAAATCATCCGTCGTATAATTTTGCTCGTGAATCTTCAATTGTCTAGACGCATAAGCAATCACCTTCGTCCGTTGCATTAATACACAACCGAGACCTTGCTTTGATGCATCACAATAAATCACAAAATCATCATTCCCTTCAGGCAATGACAATATAGGTGTCGTAGTTAGCTTTTTCTTCAATAACTGAAACGCTTTCTCTTGTTCATCCTTCCATTCAAATTTCTTCCCTTTATGCGTTAATGCAGTCAAGGGTTTTGCTATTCTGGAAAAGTCTTGGATGAACCTTCTGTAGTAACCAGCTAGTCCTAAAAACTGGCGTATGTGTTTCGGAGTTTTCGGGGTTTCCCACTTTTCAACAGTTTCTATCTTTGCCGGATCCACCTTAATACCTTCTTTGTTCACTATGTGACCGAGGAATTGAACTTCTTCCAACCAAAATGCACACTTTGAAAACTTAGCGTACAATTCTTCCTTCCTCAATACTTCTAACACCTTTCTCAAATGTTCACCGTGTTCTTGGTCATTCTTTGAGTAAATAAGTATGTCATCAATGAAAACAATGACAAACTTTTCAAGGTATGGTCCACACACTCGGTTCATAAGGTCCATGAACACAGCTGGTGCATTAGTTAAACCAAACGGCATAACCATAAACTCGTAATGACCGTAACGTGTTCTGAAAGCAGTCTTTGGAATATCATCTTCTTTCACCCGCATTTGATGATACCCAGAACGTAAGTCAATCTTTGAATAAACAGACGAGCCTTGTAGTTGATCAAATAAGTCGTCAATTCTCAGTAGTGGGTAGCGGTTCTTGATGGTAAGTTTGTTCAACTCTCGGTAGTCGATACACAACCTGAATGTACCATCTTTCTTCTTGACAAACAAAACAGGAGCTCCCCACGGTGATGTGCTTGGTCGAATGAAACCACGCTCTAAAAGTTCTTATAATTGGTTTTGCAGTTCTTTCATCTCGCTGGATGCGAGTCTATAAGGAGCACGAGCTATTGGTGCAGCTCCTGGTACAAGATCTATTTGAAATTCAACAGATCGATGTGGAGGTAGTCCCGGTAATTCTTTCGGAAATACATCAGAAAATTCTTTTGCGACGGGAACATCATTGATGATATTTTCTTCAGTTTGTACTTTCTCAACGTGTGCTAGAACAGCATAGCAACCTTTTCTTATTAGTTTTTGTTCCTTCAAATTACTAATAAGATGTAGCTTCATGTTGCCCTTTTCTCCGTACACCATTAAGGGTTCTCCTTCTTCTCGTACAATGCGAATTGCATTTTTATAACATACGATCTCTACTTTCACCTTCTTCAGCCAGTCCATGCCAACTATTACATCAAAACTCCCTAACTCTACTGGTATCAAATCAATCTTAAATATTTCGCTACCCAGTTTAATTTCTCGATTCCGGCATATATTATCTGCTGAAATTAATTTACCGTTTGCTAATTCGAGTAAAAATTTACTATCCAACGGCGTCAATGGACAACTTAATTTAGCACAAAAATCTCTACTCATATAGCTTCTATCCACACCCGAATCAAATAAAACGTAAGCAGATTTATTGCCAATAGGAAACGTACCCGTAACAAGCTCCGGGTCTTCCTGTGCCTCTGCCGCATTAATATTGAAAACTCTTCCGTGGCCTTGTCCATTCGTGTTCTCCTGGTTCGGGCAATTTCTAATAATGTGGCCCGGTTTTCCACATTTATAACAAACTACATTGGCATAACTTGCTCCGACACTACTTGCTCCGCCATTACTCGTTCCGACACCATTTGTTCCTTTCGTTCTGTTAACCCCTGGTCCGTAGACCTCACACTTCGCCGCGCTATGACCATTTCTTTTACACTTGTTGCAAAATTTAGTGCAGAACCCCGAGTGATACTTTTCACACCTTTGGCATAGCTGCTTCTGATTGTTGTTGTTGTTGCGGTTGTTATTGTTGTTGGGATGATTGTTGTAGTTGCTGTTGTTGTTGTTGTTGTTGTTGTTGTTGGGCCGTTTGTTGTAGTTGCGATTGATGTTGCGATTGTTGGGATAATTGTTGCGATTATTATTGTAATTGCTGTTGTTGTTGTATTGGTGATTCTTATCACCGTTTTCCTCCCACTTTCTTTTGACTTGCTTTAAATTGGCCTCTTCAGCCGTCTGTTCTTTAATTCTTTCCTCAATCTGGTTCACTAGTTTGTGAGCCATTCTACATGCCTGTTGTATGGAGGCGGGCTCGTGTGAACTTATATCTTCTTGGATTCTTTCCGGTAATCCTTTCACAAATGCGTCGATCTTCTCTTCCTCATCTTCGAACGCTCCCGGACACAATAGGCACAATTCTGTGAATCGTCTTTCGTACGTGGTAATATCAAATCCTTGGGTTCGTAACCCTCTAAGTTCTGTCTTGAGCTTATTGACCTCGGTTCTGGAACGGTACTTCTCGTTCATCAAGTGCTTGAATGCTGACCACGGTAGTGCGTAAGCATCATCTTGTCCCACTTGCTCTAGATAGGTATTCCACCATGTTAACGCAGAACCTGTGAAGGTATGCGTAGCGTACTTCACTTTGTCCTCTTCGGTACACTTACTTATGGCAAACACCGATTCGACCTTCTCGGTCCACCGTTTCAATCTGATCGGTCCTTCGGTTCCATCAAATTCCAAAGGTTTGCAGGCAGTGAATTCTTTGTAGGTGCATCCTACATGATTTCATGTACTGCTAGATCCAAGGTTATTGTTGGTATGTAGCGCAGCCTGTACTGCGGCTATGTTTGAAGCTAGAAAAGTACGGAATTCCTCTTCATTCATATTCACGGTGTGTCGAGTAGTCGGTGCCATTTCCTTCAAAATAGTCAAATGGAACAAGTTAATCATACAGAATATTAAGAGTAGTTAATAGTATTTCGTAGCATAATATGAACTCATTTATAAAAGCTTTTTCTTCATATTAGCGTTTTATAAGTTTAAATTCGGGTAGTACCTACCCGTTAAGTTCATACTTAATAGCTAATATACAATTCAACTACTACAATTCTATATGAAAAACTGATTATAATAATATTTCGCGTTCAAACTTTTACACAATATTTTACAAACTTACAATACCGCTTATTTTACATATAGCATGAAATATAGCACACAATAACTTTGATACAAGATAGTTGTGAAGATAATTCTAGCTAGTACACAAGTCGTTCAGCAAAGGCAATAAAGACACGTAATTCATACGTCCAGAAACAAGTCATGCATTCTGGTTTTACTAGGACTACTTCCCATCCTTGGTCTTGTGGAACATAACCGTTATGGTCGTTGATAAGACAGCGTGTTGTAACGTCGTCAAAGGGACGAGGGTTACGTAATGTCCAACAGTCCCGTAACAATCTAAAAACCTCATTTCTTACCCCAATTACCGACTCCGTCACTTGTGGAAACATTTTGTTTAATAGTTGTAGCCCGATGTTCTTGTTCTCACTTTGGTGAGAAGCGAACATTACTAATCCGTAAGCATAACATGCTTCTTTATGTTGCATGTTAGCCGCTTTTTCTAAATCACGAAGTCCAATATTCGGATATATTGAGTCAAAATAATTTCTTAACCCATTGCGTAAAATAGCATTTGGGTTCCCCGTAATATATGCGTCAAAGTAAACACATCGTAACTTATGGATTTCCCAATGTGATATCCCCCATCTTTCGAACGAAAGCCTTTTATAAACCAAGGCATTCTTGGAACGTTCTTCGAATGTCTTACAAACTGATCTCGCCTTAAATAGTTGTGCCGAAGAATTCTGACCGACTCTAGACAAGATTTCATCAATCATGTCTCCGGGTAGGTCTCTTAAAATATTGGGTTGTCTATCCATTTTGTGTTTTTATACTGTAAAATAGACAAGAGTTAGATTCATAAAAAAAAATACTTATTAATACAAACAATTTTTACATATATCATAAAGCATAAGCACACTATATTAAATATATTACACCACACGAATACAACTATCTTATTCCGACTCGCTCGTTTCTTCTTCTTCGGTTTTGGTTCGTTTTGCCAAGTTTCTAGGGATATATGATGTTCCCCTAATACGAGCCATCATTTTCCACATTGGTTTAGAAAAACCTGGTGGTTTAGAGGTTCCCGGGTCATTGTTACAACTTAAGGACTTCGGGGGTTGACGATACATATAAAGTTCATCGGGGTTGGAATTAGATTTCTCTATTTTTATGCCCTTTCCCTTATTATTTTCTTTTGCCTTTTTAAATTCAGTTGGGGTAATTTCTATAACATCATCGGAATTCTCGTCGGAATCCGATTCATCGGAGAATTGATAATCCTCCCAATATTTTGCTTCCTTGGCGGAAACACCATTGACCGTAATTAACCTTGGTCGGTTGGTTGAGGATTTTCTTTTACTTAACCATTTTATTATTTCCCCCACCGGTTCTATTTCTTCATCCGGTTCCGATTCTTCTTCCGGTTCCGACTCTTCTTCCTGTTCCTCTTCGGGAACTTTTGAATCAGTCCATGAATCATTCCAATTTACATTTGACTCTTCATTATTATTAGGTGAGTCAATGGGACTTATTCTAGAGGTAGACATCTATCACATAATATCAAACGCGTTAAGAGATTAATATATCACATAATATTCACATGTTAAAAATATATAGTTTCCAACAAAATTTGTTAAGCAATCATTTTTCAAGTAAACACGGTCGAAGTCCAGATTCACTAATGCATCCTAACAAACTCGATAAGACACACTAATGCAAAATTCTGGTTCTCTAAGACCAACGCTCTGATACCAACTGAAATGTCCCGTTCTTATTGATTAAAAACGTTCCATATTAATTGATTTCGTTGCGAGGTTTTGACCTCTATATGAGACGTTTTCAAAGACTGCATTCATTTTTAAAACAAACCATAACCTTTATTTCATAAATAAAGGTTCAAAAAGCTTTACGTAGATTATCAAATAATGATAATCTAAAATATCCTGTTTACACACGACCATTACATAATGGTTTACAATACAAATATGTTACATCGAAATCAGTTTCTTGAATGCAGTTTTTACACAATATCATACAAACATGGACTCCAAATCTTGTCCTTATTTTAGTATGAAACAGCGGAAGCTCTTAGTATTCACCTGAGAATAAACATGCTTTAAACGTCAACAAAAATATTGGTGAGTTATAGGTTTAACCTATATATATCAAATCGTAATAATAGACCACAAGATTTCATATTTCAATACACATCCCATACATAGAGATAAAAATCATTCATATGGTGAACACCTGGTAACCGACATTAACAAGATGCATATATAAGAATATCCCCATCATTCCGGGACACCCTTCGGATATGATATAAATTTCGAAGTACCAAAGCATCCGGTACTTTGAATGGGGTTTATTAGGCCCAATAGATCTATCTTTAGGATTCGCGTCAATTAGGGTGTCTGTTCCCTAATTCTTAGATTACCAGACTTAATAAAAAGGGGCATATTCGATTTCGATAATTCAACCATAGAATGTAGTTTCACGTACTTGTGTCTATTTTGTAAATCATTTATAAAACCTGTATGTATTCTCATCCCAAAAATATTAGATTTTAAAAGTGGGACTATAACTCACTTTCACAGATTTTTACTTCGTCGGGAAGTAAGACTTGGCCACTGGTTGATTCACGAACCTATAACAATATATACATATATATCAAAGTATGTTCAAAATATATTTACAACACTTTTAATATATTTTGATGTTTTAAGTTTATTAAGTCAGCTGTCCTCGTTAGTAACCTACAACTAGTTGTCCACAGTTAGATGTACAGAAATAAATTGATAAATATTATCTTGAATCAATCCACGACCCAGTGTAAACGTATCTCAGTATTGATCACAACTCAAACTATATATATTTTGGAATCAACCTCAACCCTGTATAGCTAACTCCAACATTCACATATAGAGTGTCTATGGTTGTTCCGAAATATATATAGATGTGTCGACATGATAGGTCGAAACATTGTATACGTGTCTATGGTATCTCAAGATTACATAATATACAATACAAGTTGATTAAGTTATGGTTGTAATAGATTTGTTACCAATTTTCACGTAGCTAAAATGATAAAAATTATCCAATCTTGTTTTACCCATAACTTCTTCATTTTAAATCCGTTTTGAGTGAATCAAATTGCTATGGTTTCATATTGAACTCTATTTTATGAATCTAAACAGAAAAAGTATAGGTTTATAGTCGGAAAAATAAGTTACAAGTCATTTTTGTAAAGGTAGTCATTTCAGTCGAAAGAACGACGTCTAGATGACCATTTTAGAAAACATACTTCCACTTTGAGTTTAACTATAATTTTTGGATATAGTTTTATGTTCATAATAAAAATAATTTTCCCAGAATAACAACTTTTAAATCAAAGTTTATCATAGTTTTTAATTAACTAACCCAAAACAGCCCGCGGTGTTACTACGATGGCGTAAATCCGGTTATACGGTGTTTTTCGTGTTTCCAGGTTTTAAATCATTAAGTTAGCATATCATACAGATATAGAACATGTGTTTAGTTGATTTTAAAAGTCAAGTTAGAAGGATTAACTTTTATTTGCGAACAAGTTTAGAATTAACTAAACTATGTTCTAGTGATTACAAGTTTAAACCTTCGAATAAGATAGCTCTATATGTATGAATAGAATGATGTTATGAACATCATTACTACCTCAAGTTCCTTGGATAAACCTACTGGAAAAGAAAAAAATGGATCTAGCTTCAACGGATCCTTGGATGGCTCGAAGTTCTTGAAGCAGAATCATGACACGAAAACAAGTTCAAGTAAGATCATCACTTGAAATAAGATTGTTATAGTTATAGAAATTGAACCAAAGTTTGAATATGATTATTACCTTGTATTAGAATGATAACCTACTATAAGAAACAAAGATTTCTTAAGGTTGGATGATCACCTTACAAGATTGGAAGTGAGCTAGCAAACTTGAAAGTATTCTTGATTTTATGTAACTAGAACTTGTAGAATTTATGAAGAACACTTAGAACTTGAAGATAGAACTTGAGAGAGATCAATTAGATGAAGAAAATTGAAGAATGAAAGTGTTTTTAGGTGTTTTTGGTCGTTGGTGTATGGATTAGATATAAAGGATATGTAATTTTGTTTTCATGTAAATAAGTCATGAATGATTACTCATATTTTTGTAATTTTATGAGATATTTCATGCTAGTTGCCAAATGATGGTTCCCACATGTGTTAGGTGACTCACATGGGCTGCTAAGAGCTGATCATTGAAGTGTATATACCAATAGTACATACATCTAAAAGCTGTGTATTGTACGAGTACGAATACGGGTGCATACGAGTAGAATTGTTGATGAAACTGAACGAGGATGTAATTGTAAGCATTTTTGTTAAGTAGAAGTATTTTGATAAGTGTCTTGAAGTCTTTCAAAAGTGTATGAATACATATTAAAACACTACATGTATATACATTTTAACTGAGTCGTTAAGTCATCGTTAGTCGTTACATGTAAATGTTGTTTTGAAACCTTTAGGTTAACGATGTTGTTGAATGTTGTTAACCCATTGTTTATTATAACAAATGAGATGTTAAATTGTTATATTATCATGATATTATGATATATAATATATCTTAGTATGATATATATACAGTTAAATGTCGTTACAACGATAATCGTTACATATATGTCTCGTTTCGAAATCATTAAGTTAGTAGTCTTATTTTTACATATGTATTTCATTGTTAATACACTTAATAATATATTTACTTATCATTTAACATAATTAACCAAGTGTATCAATATCTTAATATGATTCATATGTACCTAGTAAGACGTTGTTATAACGATAATCGTTATATATATCGTTTTCGAGTTTCTTAAATTAATAGTCTCATTTTTTATGTATATAACTCATTGTTAAAATACCTAATGAGATACATACTTATAATAAAATCATGTTAACTATATATATAACCATATATATGTCATCGTATAGTTTTTACAAGTTTTAACGTTCGTGAATCACCGGTCAACTTGGGTGGTCAATTGTCTATATGAAACCTATTTCAATTAATCAAGTCTTAACAAATTTGATTGCTTAACATGTTGGAAACACTTAATCATGTAAATAACAATTTCATTTAGTATATATAACCATGGAAAAGTTCGGGTCACTACAAAAAGTGGTATAGTATTTTGCGTATATTCTATTGAAAAAGCGGTGAAGACGTAGTACACCTCTATAGTCGCAAGGCGTGCAATGGATGGTTTGCTGATTATGGTTTCTTCTATTCTCGTGCTGGCGTCATCGTCGTTCAGTGCATCCTTGCTCCAAGTCGTGCTTCCATCTTGTATGGTCTCGATCATCGTTTATTTGTGATGTTTTATTCATGCAATTTATTCTAATTATCATACAAACTTAAAAACATAAAAGTAGTTATGCCCAAGATCGGGCGTACAGACATAGTTTAATAATGTATCAAAAGATCACAAGTAATCATAAAAATAGAGCAGAGATAGGGAAAGGTATGGCTGAGCTGGATGGTAGGGAAGAGAGTAAGATACACTCATGCGTGGCCTCGTCGGGTTCTTTAAAACAGACTTCCCCTCATCGGTCATCTCCTCGTCGGTAGTGAATTGATGTGCCAATTCTGCCGTGTTCATCCCTGTGGATATCCTGAACTGGATCTCGTCTGATCGTGCGATCAGTCCCGTGAGTGATGAGGTGCTCGTGTGAATCATAGACCCTATACACCAACCCTACCCTTGTTGCAGATCTCTACCCCAATTCGGGTTCATACCCATACCTCCCATACCCAGCGTAACATCCTCAGTCACATACCGGCTCGCAGCCTGATCCCATGCACTGGTCTGAGTAGCAGTGGATGTGTCTCTGTGAGTGCTGACGCGAGTTGTTTCAAAAAGGCTGGTAACAAAATCAGCGGCCCCTGTGCTCTGTTCCCTTGGAGGAGATGGGATGATCGTGTGCTGTGTGTAATGATACTGAGGTGGAGATGGGGTCGTGGATACCGATGGCTAGGTCCTGCACCTCTAGGGTCTCTGTGGGAGAACATCACTGGATACTCATGAGTATATGGTGGGACATTAAGTTGTCTGCCTGCGTGATGTGTGAAATGATCTAGATTCTAAAAGAAAACATGCTGAGAAAACAAACTCTCATTCTCGGGCAAGTACCCCATATGATAATGGTACGGCGGAAATTGCGACCGATCCCTCTCTCCTACTGATGAGTGTCGGCGGGTGTCGGTGGGCCTACCCTGTGTGGTGGGATCATCCTCATCAGGTGGTTCCTGTGAACCTCGCCGTCTCCTACCATCCCTAGTCCTAGTATCAGGCATAAATCCCCTAACTCTCACCCCTGGCACTGTTCGGTCTTCTGAGTTCGGGATGGCCGGATTAGCTGCAACTATTAACTGCTCATCCTCTATCTGAACGTACTGCCAAGTGTGCAGTAATCTGTACCCTATCTCTTCATACTCAGCTGCTATCATATACCCAAATCTTTCAATACTACCTAAAACATGCATCCGGCGAAGGAGTTTGGTGATAATGACTCCCAAAACTGGCACAACTGTTCTCGGAGCATTCCTTTCATTAGTAAATGCTTGAGCTTGAAGATGTGCGACTTGTAAATTTTAGTTATTAATCATGGCGTGCATTAGGTGCATATCATTAACTATGACAGCACCTCTATGTTGGGTTTTTGGGTGAAGAGTTTGGCGATGAGCTGGTGGAGAATGCGGTGAACGGGGTTAGTGAAATTTGAGGCCTTTTTACTTGACCTCCAGGCATCATGTAATACACCGTCAGAATCCACTAACGGAATATTAACTCCGGTCCCATAGTTTAGCTGTCACGCCCTCCATATTAGACATTTTCAAAAAGTATCGCATTAATTATCAAAGCAAAGTCATTTATTAAAGAAAATGTAACTGGAAAACGTTTGATATAAATGACTAATGTAAATGAACCCCAAAACATCTCGAAAGAAAATAGTTTAAATGCGAATATTTGTTCTTTAAATGAAAATGATAAAATATGTTGGACGCGTCTAGTTCTAGCACCAAACAGCACAATAACTTCTGTTAAGCGGAAGCACTACCTCTATGTACCTGAGATAAAACATGCAAAACGTCAACGAAAAACGTTGAGTCAATCTACAGGTTTAGTAAATCATTTCGTAAGTTAGGCAACAAGATTTTCTTGGAAAACATCGTAAGAAAAGTATACATTATTATGAGCACTTGATTATAAAGCTTTAACCTTTGCGTATAGCCGAGCCACACTTCTTCAGTTTACCCTATCTTAGCGATACACCAATCAAGTGTACGAGTAACAACAATATAAGCACCAGTTTATGTTGCGGTGAGGTTTGTCAAACCTAACGGTACCGTCCCTATAAGTAGAGCTTACAAAGTAACTAATATAATCAAGCTAAGGGATTTTTGATCTGAACTCATATGCATATGTTTAAGTTACTTGTGCTTAATATATAAAACATTTGTAAAAAGCATGCATCTCATCCCTGTAAAAATGTAGTAGGGACTGTAGACTCACCTTAGCAAAAGCACTTGTAAATATCTTAGCAATACGTACGGTTGTCGAACAATCTCGACTGAACAACGCAACCTAAACAAGTAAATCATCTTAATTATACACTTATAGGTCAAACCATGTCAACCCATAGTGTACGCAAAGTCCTATTGCTCAGACTGACTCGACGAACAAGTAAAAGTCAACTAATCCAAGCAAATCAACCAAAGTCAAACCAAAAGTCAACTCGGTCAAAGCGTTCAACTAAAGTCAAACATCTCAGTAGGTCATGCAAACATAGTCAACAAGTCAAACCTAGGTCAAGTATCACTTTACAACTCATAGTAAAGCAAATTGCACTTTTTCATTTTAAAGCATGCCTTAGAAAAACGTACATCGTAGAAATATTCAACTATAGCTCATAGCAGACAAATCATTAAATTATGAACAACTCCAGATCATAACTACACTTAAAATAGATTCCAAAAAGTCTGGTGAAAGCCTCATACGATATATAAAAGTCTCATATCAGAAAGGGTCTAATCACAGTTCATTACAGCAATTTCTGCCCGCGAGTCAGTTTTTAGAAATTTCTCAAAAAATATAGAAAATAGATTTTGATGAACGGACAATTGGAGTCATCTAAAAACATCTCAAAGTTTTAGTGATAAAATAATCAGAAACATTGATTTAACCAATTCATACAATTTATCAAACCTTTACAGACCTATCAGTTTTTAATCATCAACTAGACACATCACTTAGACGAGCAAATATCTCATGGAAAATCATGTTCTCACAAGTTTGCATACAAATGAAACATGTAAAGAATCATATAAACTAACGTATTACATAAGATCAAAGTCTCAATCAATTCCTAGTTCACTCTAGCAATTTTTATGTAACTTTAAAAACCAATTCAGCTCACTTTAAGAACCAAATCTTCGTTTTGACATAACGGGAGCATTACATAACCTTTTGATGCAAATATTAAGTCCAAATTGCATAAATTTTCATAAGAAATACAGTAGTACACTTTTTATAAGCTAATACATAAAGAATGCAACTCAGAAAATTCGGATTACGAACAAAACCTAGTCAAATCTTCGATTAAGCATATCTTAAGCATACGATAACGAAATCACGCAAAATCGGAGTCTAAAATTAATAACTTTTCGATATCTTTCCATCTAAACATATTACAAGATCAGTTCTCATGTTAATTTAATCAGATCATTAAAATACAAATTCGTTTTTCATGCAAACAATGTTAATCAAGCAATCAAAAGATAATTAACAACACAAGACACCATTAATTGAGCACTAGACTCTAATACACTATGAAATTGAACAAAATTCAGATTTATAAATACTAGGGTTAGCAATTATACCTCTAATGATCAAATTGCTTATACTATCACGTAGAGAACGATGCATAGAACAACGTTCGTGTGGAAGGTTTGATCTAATTTTGAGTTGTGAGTGGTGTTGGTGGTCGTCGATGGTGAGTGCAAGGGAGGGAGAAGCTGCATAATTTTTTTATGTTTCTAATTAGGTTTAGGTTAAGTTAGTGCTATTTATATTTAATTAGTTTAGGGCCTAACTACACTAAACTAATGATCCACTACACAAAATAAGTCCAATATGGGGGTGTTGGGGAGGGTTCGGCCGAATGGCCCTTCTAGGGGGTCATTGGGCTCGTTTTGCTTAATTGCTCGTACGCACGTGGTCCGTTTCGAATGCCGTTAACCGTACCGGGTCTTCGGAATGTTAACTGGTCGTTGAAACAAAATCACCGGATTTAATTCATTAAATAAATAATAAATTAATTTAGTTTTTCTCAAAGTCAATAATTATTAAAAATAATTATTTCGTCGTTTTTCTGAGTTCCGTAAACTGAAAAGCTTCCTAGGCGACATTCTTAATCGTAACGTTTCCTAGTTATTTCACTTTCCGAAATAATCTCATAAATTAATATAACATATTAATTCAAAATCTCTCTAATAAGCATGTATTTAATTCTATTAAACACACAAGTCTAAGTAAACACTGTTAAATACTTAACGGACAAGTAACGAAAGTAAACAGAAAAAGTCGGGTTGTTACATTACCCACCTGTTATGAAAAATTTCGTCCCGAAATTTTAGTGCTCATCCGTCATAGTCGTCTCCTCGAGAAACAGTTGCGGATACCTAAGTCTCATCTGATCTTTACGTTCCCACGCGAATTCTGGTCCTCTACGGGCATTCCATCTAACCTTAACAATCGGAATTCTGCTTTGCTTTCGTTGCTTAACCTCGTGACCCATAATCTCAACAGGTTCTTCAATGAAATTAAGCTTAGGATCAACTTGCACTTCGTCTAAGGGAATTACCAAACTTTCATCTGATAAACATTTCTTCAAATTGGAAACATGAAAAGTATCGTGAATCTTACTAAGTTCTTGCAGTAACTTCAGCCTATACGCTACCAGTCCAATTCTTTCGGTAATCTCATACGGTCCAATATACCTCGGACTTAACTTTCCTCTTTTGCCAAAACGCACTACACCCTTCCAGGGTGACACTTTGAGCATAACTTTGTCTCCAACCTGAAATTTCAAATCTTTCCTTCTAATATCGGCATAACTCTTTTGACGATCTCGCACTATTTTCATTCTCTCTCGTATCTGCGCGACCTTCTCTGTCATTTCGTGTACAATCTCAGGACCAGTTAACTGACTATCTCCTAACGCAGTCCAACATATAGGTGATCTGCACTTTCTGCCATAAAGTGCTTCAAAAGGCGCTGCCTTTATACTTGCGTGATAACTATTGTTGCAAAAAAACTCTACTAACGGTAGATGTCTATCCCATCCAATTCCAAAGTCAATAACACACGCTCTTAACATGTCTTCTAATGTCTGAATGGTTCTCTCACTTTGACCATCAGTCTGTGGATGGTATGCTGTACTCATGTCCAAACAGTTCCCATGGCATCTTGCAAAGCTTGCCGGAATCTAGATGTAAATCTACTATCTCTGTCGAAAATAATGGATAGCGGCACTCCATGTCGAGAAACTACTTCCTTTATGTAGATCTACGCCAACCTCTCCCTCTTATCCGTTTCCTTAATCGGTAGAAAATGAGCAGACTTTGTAAGACGTTCAACGATAACCCAACTCGTATCATAACCTCCTACAGTTTTAGGCAACTTAGTGATAAAATCCATTGTAATATTCTCCCACTTCCATTGAGGAATCTCTGGCTGTGTCAACAATCCTGACGGTTTCTGATGCTCTGCCTTAACTTTAGCACAAGTCAAGCACTTACCAACATAAGTAGCGATATCAGCTTTCATATTAGGCCACCAATACAGTGCCTTAAGATCTTGGTACATCTTGTCAGATCCAGGGTGAATAGAATACCTTGTCTTGTGTGCCTCTTCTAGCACTAGTTCCCTTAATCCGCCAAACTTCGGTACCCAAATTCTGTCGATAAAATATCGGGTTCCATCATCTCGAGTAATGAACTTCTTATCGATTCCTCGAAGCGATTCGGTAGCAACGTTCTCTTCTTTCAACGCCTCTAACTGTGCATCATGTATCTGAGAAGTAAGGTTCCTTCGAATAGTCAAGTTCAATGCTCTAACTCGAATAGGCTTAACTCTTTCCTTCCTACTTAAAGCATCTGCCACTACATTAGCCTTACCAGGATGATAGCTATTGTCACAGTCGTAGTCATTCAATAGTTTGATCCAACGTCTCTATCTCATATTAAGCTGTTTCTGATCGAAAATATGCTGCAAACTCTTGTGATCCGTGAAAATAGTAAACTTAGTACCATACAGATAATGTCTCCACATCTTCAGTGCAAAGACTACAACACCAAGTTCTAAATCATGAGTCGTGTAATTCAACTCATGTATCTTCAATTGTCGTGATCCATACGCAATCACTTTCGTACGTTGCATCAACACGCAACCAAAACCTTGTCTTGAAGCGTAGCAGTAAACCACGAAATCCTCAGTTCCTTCGGGTAATGACAATATTGGTGCAGTCGTTAATTTCTCTTTTAACAACTAAAATGTAGCTTCATGCAACTCTGTCCATTCATACTTCTTACCCTTGTGAGTCAATGCTGTTAACGGTCGGGCAATAATAGAAAATCCCTCGATGAATCTTCTATAATAACCTGTGAGACCTAAGAATTATCGTATCTGCGTTGGCGACTTAGGAGTCTCCCATTTCTTAATCGTCTCTATCTTCGTAGGATTAACTTGGATACCATTGACACCTACGATATGACCCAAAAATTTCACTTCTTGCAGCCAAAAGTCACATTTTGAAAATTTCGCGTACAACTGCTCCTTCCTGAGCATCTCTAATAAGAAACGGAGATGTTGTTCATGTTCCTTCTCATTCTTAGAGTATACCAGAATATCATCGATAAACACAATAACAAACTTGTCTAGATATGGCTTACACACACGGTTCATGAGATCCATGAACACGGCCGGCGCATTCGTCAATCCAAATGGCATTACAGTAAATTCATGATGACCGTAGCGTGTCCTAAATGCTGTCTTTGGTATATCTGCCTCTTTCACTCTTATATGATGATAACCCGATCTCAGATCGATCTTAAAGTAACACGCTGATCCTTGCAATTGATCAAACAAATAATCAATCCTCGGCAACGGATATCTATTCTTGATAGTTAACTTATTCAACTCCCTGTAATCAATACAGAGTCTCATAGATCCATCCTTCTTTTTCATAAATAGTACTGGAGCTCCCCATGGCGAAGAACTCGGTCGAATGAATCCTTTGTCTAAAAGCTCTTGCAATTGACTAGACAACTCTTGCAATTCTGATGGTGCGATTCTATACGGTGCACGCGCTACTGGTGCTGCTCCAGGAACTAAATCAATCTGGAACTCTACATCTCTATGTGGAGGTAATCCAGGTAACTCATCTGGAAAAACATCGAGAAATTCTCTAACAATGGGCACATCTTCGAGTTTCTTGCCTTCAGATTCAGTTTTGCTCACGTGAACCAGCATAGCAAGACAATCCTTTCTTATGTGTTTTTGCGCCTTCAAACATTTAATAAAATGTAACGGCGTATTAATTCGCTCTCCATACACCATTAGAGGTTCACCTTCAATAACAGGAATGCGAATTGCTTTCTGATGACAAACAATGTCGCTCTATTATCGGCTAACCAATCCATTCCAACCACAAGGTCAAAACTTCCTAGCTTAATCGGTATCACATCTATCTTAAATGACATTCCAGCCAAAGTCAAAGTACAATCACGGTAAACCTTATCAGCACTCATTATATTACCATTTCCTAGCTCTATAGAGTATAAGTTTTCGAATGACGATACAGGATTCTTAAGATTATGGCAAAAATCTCTAGACACAAAGCTTTTATCAGCTTCAGAATCGAAAAGTACATAAACATGTTTATTATCGAGAAGAAACGTACCCGTGACTAGCTTGGGATCATCACGAGCTTCATTAGAGTTAATGTTGAAAGCCCTTCCTCTTACAGGTTCAGCAGTCTTACTAGCAGTTGGGCAATCCTTCCGGAAGTGACCTTCTAGCTTTACACTCGACAGCCACATGCCCACTCTTCTTGCACTTATCACACCTCTTCAAACAATCTCCCGGGTGATGCCTATTACATTTAGCACACAACGGGAACTTTCCCTTATAGACTGAATTAGCATTCGGAGTTGCAGTATTGCCCTTAGCAGTATCTTGTTTCTTAAAGGGCAACTGATTGAAATTCTTCCCCGAGTTATTATTATTGTTCCATTTCCTCTTGTTATCATAAGTTTTAGTCTCAGTTGAGGTAGGAGTCTTCCCTCGCTGTTCAACTTGATCCATCAACTCACCAGCCATCTCAACAGCCTCTTGTATAGTTCTCGGCTTTGAAGTAGTCACACCGCTTTAAATATTCTCAGTCAAACCTCTCGCATACAGAGTGATCTTGCGACTTCGGGAGTAACCATATATGGACACATGAGAGCGAGCTCGAAGAATCTCTTGTTGTAACTGGCTAAATTAGTACCCACTAGCTTCAAGTTTTGGAGTTCAAGCTCCATCTTAACATTAAGTGTAGGGACAATACTCTTCGATCATCCATCGTTTCAAATCCTCCCATGGAGTCTCAAAAGTCTGGTTCATACCTACGGAATTTGCATAAGTATTCCACCATGTTAAAGCGCCATCAGATAGCTTACAAGATGAAAACTTCATTCTATCCGTATCTCTACAATCGCTGATACGGAAAACAGACTCAAGCTTCTCAAACCAATGAGTCAAACCAACTGGACCTTCGGTGCCATTAAACGAGTGTGGTTCATAACTCAAGAAAGTCTTGTACGTACACCCTGCTTGTCCATTGTTTTGAGTATTAGTTGCATCCTGGTTTCGCTGATTTGTAGCGTTCACATTGTTGCTGTTGGTTCCATTACAGAGTTCTGCCACGGCCTTGGTTAATCCTTCGAAGATCCACCGACGAATATCATCTTGGGAAACTGGCTTGGGCGGCATTATCTTTCTGGTCAAGATAACACGTTCGGTTAGCGTCAATGAAATCGACATATAAAAATTATACTAGCAACGGGAATGATGCATAGTAGATAATATTAAATCATAGTGATAAGTAATAGCAATACATAGCATTTAGTAGTAGCAGTAGTAAGGACAATGTACACTAATAACATTATCACTAATTAACAATAGTAGTAGCAACACTAAGCATGATCAATCATTAGTAAATCCAACACTTTATGTAATAAAAATCTCGTTCAAAAATAATGCATAACCAACGAAAGTAATATATCCCTCATATCATAAGTAAAACCACATAAGTAAAACCACATCTAGCAATGTATGTGCGAATATCAAATAATAAACAATAATATTATAATAGTATTCAATAGCGTGGAATAAGTCTAAACAAGCGATCTCTATTTGTGTTTTTGAAGCTCCTTCAACAAATACTCGACCATCTTCTCCAAGTTTTCGACTCTTAACGTGAGGTCATTAGGGTTGTTGTCATTGGCAGCAATAGTGGAAGTACTAGGTTTAGAAGTAGATGTAGAAGCGTCATAGGGATGAAAACGGCGACACATCTCAAGTGACTGGTTATCATAGCGAAAACTCTTATAAAATGGGTTATTAGCTCGAGCAGGTCCTTTCGGTATCCTACGACGGTCTCTCGGTCCGTAGGGGTTAACATAGTCGGGATTAACAAAAGGTGACTGGTGTAAATCAGGTAAGTTAGGTTCGGATTCGGATTCAGGTTTCGAGTCTTCCTCGGGATCCTCTTCCGGTTCCTTTCCTTTGGGCTCATCCTCGTGCTCGGTTTCCATCTCTTGTTTCGAATCAGTGTCATCCACAAATTCTAGTATCGTATTTCCTTGCACTTGCATGGTTTCCTCGAATTCCGTGTCAGAGTAAGTAAGAATGATAGGATTGGAAGAAGTCATCTAGCACTCAAAGAAAACACAAAGTTAGTTCATCTAGTAATCATGTCATTATAGAAATCAACTAGCATAACAATTAATTTAACTAGGGTTCATGTAACTTAACAAGTCTAGGGTTTCAATCTAGACTCAATAGATGTCCTAACGTTCGACTCTCTAATGCAGCCTAGTCCTAGGTAATCGATCTGCTCTGATACCAAATGTAATACCCCGTCAGAATCCACTAACAGAATATTCACTCCTGTCCCATAGTTTAGCGGTCACGAAAAGTATTCGCATTAATTATCAAAGCTAAGTCATTTATTAAAGAAAATTTAACTGGAAAACGTTTGACATAAATGACTAATGTAAATGAACCCCAAAACATCTCGAAAGAAAATAGTTTAAATGCGAATATTTGTTCTTTAAATGAAAATGATAAAATATGCTGGACGCCGTCCAGTTCTAGCACCAAACAGCACAATAACTTCTGTTAAGCGGAAGCACTACTGTAACGACCCGGCTTTTTCGACTTGCTTTTGTGCTTTGTGCTTACGCGAAACTGCGTATTTGTGCGTAATGTGCTATTTTATACTCTATAATCTTACTACACGTGGATTACTTTCATTTATATGTTAAAACGTGCCTTTAAGTACGTAGGTTACTTAACTTGATCACCGGATGCCTTTATGACCGTTAGTGTCACTTGATGTTTCGAACAAACTGCGTACTGCGTACACGTTTAACTTTTGTTGTAATCGGAATATTATGACTACGAAATATTAATTGTTATTTTATAATAACAATTACTTGGGTTTTTGGATGCTTAATTACGCTTAGTAATTTACTTATGCTTACTAGTTAGTCTTGTTGGATTTTCTACCTTGTTGGACTATAGCCCACCCTACACTAGTTAGTGGACCATTTAATTAGTTCAATTATAAGTAACTAGTGACCCATTAATATGTAAGATAAATGCCCATTTATTAGAGGGAACATGCTAGCATTTTTGTCAAGTATTATCCTTAATGTTGCATTGGATCCTAACATAAGCACCAACTTTAGACAACCATTAACCAAAAAGCAAAAGTTTGTCCCCCTTGTCCCCCATATGTTCCTACGGTTTTAATACCCCATGTATCACCTCATTCACCTATAAATACAAGCCTTATTCCATCCATTTTACAATTGCTCTCATTTGTATTTCACACACACTTACTCTCTTATTTCCTCTCTAGTCTTTCTCACTCTAAAACTTGTAAGTTTTTGATTTTCTTCTTCTTCTTCTTCCCTTCATCATTCAGGAATCATCATCATCATTTAAAGGATCAAGCTTTTTAGCTTTGATCTTGATTACATCTTGTAGATTCAAACTTGGATTTGAATCCTTCAAGAATATGGAAGATTCAAGCTTTCTAGCTTTGAATCTTCACCTACTTTGTAGATCTATATCTTTTAACTTTAATCTTGTTAATTTGTTAAAAAGATTCAAACTTATGTTTGTAATCTTCATGTAACTTAAAGATCCAAGCTTTATGCTTCAAGATCTTCAAGAATAACCAAGATGCAAGATTTCTAGCTTGAATCTTCATATCTTTTGTTGGATTTAAGTTTCCTAACTTATGATCTCATTATTTTGTTATAAAGATCAAAACTTGTGTTTATGGTCTTCATATAACTTAAAGATCTAAGCTTTATGCTTCAAGGTCCTCAAGAACACTAAAGGTTCAAGCTTTCTAGCTTTGTGACCTTATAACTTGTGTGAAAAGGAACCAAGCTCTCTAGCTTAGGGTTCCATCACTTTATTTGACTTAGATTATGTTCATACTTGTTTGATTGAAGTAAAGTTTGTAGATTTAGTTGAAAATGTAACTTGTAATTGTGTTAAGACTAAGGATATGATGTAACATTGGTTCATCATCCATCTAAGACTCTTAAATGAGTTATGTTCTTACCTGGTCTTAACATATTATGTGTTGATGGTAGAATCTTGGTCAAGGTGATGCTAACCCATCAACGAGTTGTACACTTGAAGCTACAAGCATCAAGGATGAGAACCATGATGAGCATCAAGCACTAAGAACCCCACTAGAGCACCTTGCTTACTGTTTTTGGTATCTGATCAGACTACCTGAGCTACTGGAAATTTTATTTTCAGTTAGTTCGGTTCGATTAGATGATTTTCCGTTTAGACCTCGTCTTAATCCGAGTTACGGTTTAGGATTTATGGCCTTCCGAAAGTCACTACACCCTATTAACGTGGTGCTGAAATTTATGACCTACTCACACTTAAACCGAGCCATGGACACTGATTACGGAGCCATGGACACTGATTACGCATCTTTTAGATTTACGTAGAGGCCGTAGCAGCTGATCAAATTCAGCCTATTGTTTCGACCTCTATACTTGTTAAACTACTTAACTTTTACAATGATGAATGATGATGATGATGACACTTAAATTTATTTTATGCACTATTAGAACTTATGAGGATAACATACTGACCTAGTAACCTTTGACTTAGGTTGATGACCTTTCGGACCGACTTACTACTTGCATACTTTCATTATCGACTTTACCGCTCTTATCATTGTGAGTTATAGCATCCCTTTTTACTTTAATTATTTTGGGACTGAGAATACATGTGCTTTTTACGTTTTACATACTAGGCACGAGTACTTAAACTTTATATATGTGTGGGTTATACAATGGTATAAACTTTCCCCTTAGCTCGGTAACGTTTAGTCATTGGTTTTTGAACCGGTGAACGCGAATCTTAGATATGGATCCATAGGGTTTGACATCCCCACTCGGGCTAGTCGCGCTAGCATTTAACGGGTGTTTAATACTTCATAAACTTACGCACTCGCCAAGTGTACTTTTAGGGGGTATTATTACGTTAAGTTAGTTACCGGGTGCCCACGGATAAGCATATACTTTATCATATTGATTTGAATTACTGATTTGAAATGATGGTTGAAGCACTGAAATCTCATGGCCTACATTACATTACTGATTATAGACAAACTATAGCTCACCAACATTCGTGTTGACTTTTTAAGCATGTATTTCTCAGGTGCTTAGACGTTGTTGCTTCCGCTGTTAGACTTGCTGTCTTGGTGTTATAGACTTGCTGTTACGGACCTGCTGTGTTAGATTTCTGCTTCATTACTTAGAAATGTCTCAATCATGGAACTTTTATTTTGCATTCGTAACTTACGTTATTTTCAAATAATGGCTTTATAACGACCTTTGGGTCACATACTTGTGTAAATGCTTCAATTCATAGCAAGCACATTATCTTTTGTAAAACTCTATCTTTTCATGAATGCAAAACTGGTTTTCAAACAGCATATAGTTTTTGACCTTGTAATGATCCTGTTGTTGACTATCCGTACACGATGGTTTTGTACGGGGCGTCGCATTTGGTATCAGAGCATTCGTTGTAGGGAATTAGGTTTTATTAGTGAGTCTAGACCAGACCAAGTAGGATTTACTAATAGGACTAATCTACAACTTGCTCGTTTACTTGTTACTGCTTACTACTATTGCAAGTTACTGCTTACTTATACTGCCATATGATCTGCTGCATGCTACTGCTTACTCTTACTGCTATGTAAACTCGTTGTATGCTATTGCTTATCTTCGCTACTGCATGATACTATCTGCTTTCGATTGCATGTTACTTCTGTTTAGTACTGTTAATATTGCCATGCTATATAATACGGTAGATGATCTAGGTTGTTGTAGTGCCTGATTACGTGCTTGTTTCATGCCTGCTGTTCGCTGTACCGACTTGGAAAACTTACCTTTCCTAGTTCAGATGTTTTTCTGAACCCTTTTTCCACACGTCTAACCCTAAGGATTAGTATTGTAATCCACCTGTTACTACCGTACCACCGTTCCGGAGATCGAAATGATTCTTCGCGCAATCTAGGAGTAGTATCCCTCGGATTACACGCCCACCAAAGTTGATCCTCGGAGGAGGAGATATGTGAGGACTTGCCGGAGTAACCGCACTCCGAGCTCACTCTAATTAGCCACATACAATGTATGAACATTAAAAGGATGTTCAGTTCCCACAAGATGACCCGTATCCCGTACTCTTTCATGACCGTCACTTATCTCTTTCATTCTTCACCACTACTCGATGACCTAACGACACTTCTGGACTTAAGTCCTTAACACTCTTAGGTATTGGAGAAGGCGGGAGGACATCTCCTTTCACAAGGTTAGAGTGCCTTCTACTGATGCTCAGCCATACCCAAAGACTTGGGGGTCACCTCAAAACATATCGTATTACTATTTGTTACATGTACAACTCGACGCGAGACCCAGATTGAATTTCTAGAAAGGAACCTAACGACGTTACCTGAACCCGAACATTTTGAAGACATTTCGGGACATTTAGGCATTTATGCATGACCTACGGAACCTATGCACCCACACCGAGAAACCGTGAGATTAATTATGTAGATTTTATTTTGAGATAGCACAGATAAAGCACCGTTAGATGAAATTGAGTAGAACTTGAAGTGATCACGTTACATTGACCATATGGAGTGATATTGGAATGAATGTACGATTTAGTACAATATAATGACGCCAGGCCAGTGTGATTATATTGAAGTAAATCATACAGAAGTCCCAATGCTACTATATAAGGAATATGAAGTGATTCAAAGAAAATTTTGGTAGGAACCACTTGAGTATACGCATTATAGTCTGTTAGAGGTAGGGAAAGAATAACCACATAGCCTAGATACTGTACAAGAAGGGCCTTGATTTCAGAATTGATAACCCGAAAATTTGTTACAAATATAGACACCCTGGACACTTAAGGAAAGAGTTTTCAAATAGGAAAAACTTTGGACTTACTTGCGGTAGAGCAATCGTTATCTCGGCTATGGAGACTCGCATGAATCCTGATTTTAGTTAGGGTACGTTTCATCACAACGTTTTATTATCTCGGAGTTGTTTAATACTAGAACGATAGAAACCTTATATCTAAGAACCTTAGTGCTATGACTAATAAGCCATTAACAACCATGAGAGTTAAGTATTCTATAGGAAAAGCTAATGGTAAGCTGGCAGAGATAGAGGAATAATTTAATGTAGTACCTTAAAATTAACAGGTGGGTCATTTGGAGATGACCTCATGTCAACAAAACTTGGAAGTTTTGAAGTAGTAGTGGAAATGATTAGTTACCTACGCGCAGGCGGATGTTATTTGAGGAAATTGATAGAATTTTCACGGTAGCATAATAAGATTTTGATGGAATGAACCTTAAGATTAACCTAACACTCATCAAGTTAGGAAGCTTGATGTAAAAGTTTGAATGGACTTTAGGATTAACCTAATACTCATCAAGTTAGGTTGCTTTGATGAAATAGTTGGAGCGAACTGGCTTCCAAGGATGAAAGCAAAAGTTATTTATAGTGAGAAGATTTTTCGTATACCTCGCGAGAATGGTGAGCCAAAAGCCATCTGGGATACTTCAACAACCCGAGATCCCATAATGGAAATGGGAAGGGATGACGATGGATTTCATCCTGAAGCTACCGAAAACAATGGGCAGTTACGACACTACCTGAGTTATTATTAACCATCTCACCAAACCTGCTCACTTTCTAACCATGAAAGAAACCGATACAATGGACAAAATTACACGACGATACATAAAGGAAATTGTATTCCGTCACTTCGGCGATTCAAATTTTATCTTAAGGACTAGCCAGGAATCTTATTTGATACTCATTCTTACGCATCTCTAAATCCTAACTTATTCCGAGAGATTCCTTGTTCGATGATAATCACAACATTTTCCCTTCTTACGTCAATATTAGTCATACCAGTTCGAAATTTCCAAAATCAATGAGTGGTTAATTCTCATCCTCATACTCTCCCTTTTCGTATCTCACTTATAAGCAACAACTTTACACTTAAGCATTTTTGGTCGAAGGACTTATGCCCTACTAATATTCATCAACCACATTTAAATTCAACGGTTTTCATTACCTCGTGACATTGATGCTCAAATGTCGCCCGAAATTTTTAAAAATCTTTTACTCAATCTTTTTCCAACTTGTAACCTACGAAATATGAAAACTTTGTTTGCCAAAAATTTTACACACACTATTTTACTGTGCGATCCTCTCAAAGTTTTATAAATTTACTATATTTGCCATTCGTGCAAATTTTTGAAATCGTGTATGTTACATAAAATAAAGTAAATGATTACTTATTTTTGGCAAATACATATGAAATTTTACTTTCACTTTTACAAACCAAATCTTTTATTTAAAAGATATTTTACTTTAGATGGTACGGGTTGTACATAACCCTAGATTACTAAGAACTTCGTTTCTTTTCTTACATTGTCACCTTAACGATTTATATTTAATTTTCGTTGCTTATTATATAAAATTTTTCGTTGCTTATTCGTATCCAAGTCATCATGAAGACTTTACAATCGTTGAAATCTATAGATTCATGTGTGTGTGTGTGTGTGTGTATGTGATGAAGGCACTTACTACCACGTCACGCAGAGCCTTCGGGCATCCACTAACACTTAAACCATTCAAAATTTTTGCGTTACCTCAGGGATCTTATTTGGCACACCTGTCGGAGCGATGCTCTTTCTTACATAACTCGAAGTCCTGACTCATTCCAAGGGATTCTCGTCTAGCGATATTAACATCATCAGTTTTCCGACTTTAGTATTAGTCATAACCTGTTTGGCATTTTACAAAATCAAGAAGCGACTAATGTCTCATCCCCATGCTCTATCCTTCATACATCACTTTTTAGCAACGGCTTCGCACGTGAACATTTTTGGGCCAAAGACTTAGGTCCTGATAATTTTCAAAACTACATTTAATTCATTGGTTTTCATTACCTAGTAACATGTCAACCGATGATTCAAAGATTTTTCATTCGATCTTTTTCAACTCGTAACCTCTGGAATACGAAAAACTACGTTTATCAAAGTTTTTACACGTTAATTTTTACACGTTGTTTATTTACGCAGTCCTCACGAGATTTATGGACAAATGAAAGTAATAAAATTTTTCTGTCACTTATGCGATTTCTAAAATCATATATGTATGTATATAATTAAGTTAATAAACTTACTTTTATTTATTTGGGGTTAGTACATACTAAGTTATACCTTCAAATTATTTAAAAGTCGCTCCTTTATCGAGTTATTTAACTTAAGTCAAATAGTTTTGTGCAAAATGGTACACGTTGTACATACTTCTAAATTCACTAGGAACTTCGTTCCGTTTATATTTTCATTTCAAACTTTTAAGGGTTTTTCAAAACTTCCTTGGTTGATTTTATTAAAGGTTTTCGTATTAAACTACACCATGTATGGATCGCACTTCTTCTCGCCCTCCGTTAGGGATGAAACTGACCATCAAGATCTTTGTTAAAAACTCTTGAGCCACTTTGGATGGCAGATTTGCAAAATTTGTTAGGAAGTCTCTGCGCTAGTAAAATGTTCCTTTTAAGGATAGACATGGCAAAAATACGGGCCGATAAATCAAGTTTTCTGGGAAACACTCAGTGGTCACCCTATCGTAGGAAAGGCAATAGGCAGATTTCTACTCTCAATGTTTCACGGCTAAATCGCAACACCCTCGTAAACATCATCTCTATGAATCAGTAGGTTGAGGTACAAGGAATCATTTTTGAGATTCTTTTCACTTAGAGTAAACCGTTCTTTATGACCAAGGGTTCACATATCCTCTCATCCGCGCATCCCCATAAGTATAAGGATAAATTCGGATCAATCCAATCGAAGAGTTCACTCTGGTTTAAGGACCACACCTTTCGTGCGATTTTCTTTCAGAATTGTAGTGTGAGATACTTTAGGAATCTATGAATCTTGTTATCCTCTTGAAAGGGGACTGCTTAAAACATTTACGGCACTGATGTGGATACTCTACATATTTCTTCCTTCGTTGATTGCAACTTTATGTTGTTCTAGTTAATAATAACCATAACTTCAACATGTAACTGAATGGATAAAGTTACAATATGGAACTGTTCTTTCATTCCATCCAAGGATAAGTTCACACGTAGTATGTTGTGATCATCATGTTTTCTATTCTATCTGTCAGCTTTGTATTGCGACACAAGCGCTCAATGTTTTAGGTAAGTTTAGAAACATTCATGATGTATTTCATGCATCCGGCTTACTGAAGATGCCTGTAGGGTTAAAAACATCATCTTTCCTTTTGTGGGTATATATTCAGATGACATATTCATGTTAACAAGAAACGAAATCAAATTGTTGATCTCTTAGGACAAGAGACTTAATTAATGGCATATACCTATTCTTACTTTTATACGCCCAAGTACCTTTCAAGGTAAATAACTCACTTCTGAGCCCACGAGTCTCACGGAACTTTGATATACTCCTTCTCATTCAAATACGGTACCATTGTTGGTCACTCCTTAAAATTTCAGGACGAAATTTTCTTTAACAGGTTGGTAATGTAACGACCCGGCTTTTTCGACTTGCTTTTGTGCTTTGTGCTTACGCGAAACTGCGTATTTGTGCGTACTGTAATATTTTATACTCTGGAATCTTACTACACGTGGATTACTTTCATTTATATGTTAAAACGTGCCTTTAAGTACGTAGGTTACTTAACTTGATCACCGGATGCCTTTATGACAGTTAGTGTCACTTGACGTTTCGAACAAACTGCGTACTGCGTACAAATTTAACTTTTGTCATAATTGGAATATTATGACTACGAAATATTAATTGTTATTTTATAATAACAATTACTTGGGTTTTTGGATGCTTAATTACACTTAGTAATTTACTTTTGCTTACTAGTTAGTCTTATTGGACTTTCTACCTTGTTGGACTTTAGCCCACCTTACACTAGTTAGTGGACCATTTAATTAGCCCAATTATAAGTAACTAGTGACCCATTAATATGTAAGACAAATGCCCATTTATTAGAGGGAACATGCTAGCATTTTTGTCAAGTATTATCGTTAATGTTGCATGGGATCCTAACATAAGCACCAACTTTAGACAACCATTAACCAAAAAGAAAAAGTTTGTCCCCCTTGTCCCCCATATGTTCCTACGGTTTTGATACCCCATGTATCACCTCATTCACCTATAAATACAAGCCTTATTCTATCCATTTTACACTTGCTCTCATTTATATTTCACACACACTTACTCTCTTATTTCCTCTCTAGTCTTTCTCACTCTAAAACTTGTAAGTTTTTGATTTTCTTCTTCTTCTTCCCTTCATCATTCACGAATCATCATCATCATTTAAAGGATCAAGCTTTTTAGCTTTGGTCTTGATTACATCTTGTAGATTCAAACTTGGATTTGAATCCTTCAAGAACATGGAAGATTCAAGCTTTCTAGCTTTGATTCTTCACCAACTTTGTAGATCTATATCTTTTAACTTTAATCTTGTTATTTTGTTATAAAGATTCAACCTTATGTTTGTAATCTTCATGTAACTTAAAGATCCAAGCCTTATGCTTCAAGATCTTCAAGAACAACCAAGATGCAAGCTTTCTAGCTTGAATCTTCATATCTTTTGTTGGATCTATGTTTCCTAACTTATGATCTCATTATTTTGTTATAAAGATCAAAACTTGTGTTTATGGTGTTCATATAAATTAAAGATCTAAGCTTTATGCTTCAAGGTCCTCAAGAACACTAAAGGTTCAAGCTTTCTAGCTTTGTGACCTTATAACTTGTGTAAAATGGATCCAAGCTCTCTAGCTTAGGGTTCCATCACTTTATTTGACTTAGATTATGTTCATACTTGTTTGATTGAAGTAAAGTTTGTAGCTTTAGTTGAAAATGTAACTTGTAATTGTGTTAAGACTAAGGATATGATGTAACCTTGGTTCATCATCCATCTAAGACTATTAAATGAGTTGTGTTCTTACCTGGTCTTAACATATTGTGTGTTGATGGTAGAATCTTGGTCAAGGTGATGCTAACCCATCAATGAGTTGTACACTTGAAGCTACAAGCATCAAGGATGAGAACCGTGATGAGCATCAAGCACTAAGAACCCCACCGGAGCACCTTGCTTACCATTTTCGGTATCTTATCAGACCACCTGGGCTACTGGAAAGTTGATTTTCAGTTAGTTCGGTTCGAGTAGATGATTTTCCGTTTAGACCTCGTCTTAATCCGAGTTACGGTTTAGGATTTATGGCTTTCCGAATGTCACTACACCCTATTAACGTCGTGCTGAAATTTCTGACCTACTCGCACTTAAACCGTCACCACGGTCAAACGAAGATGTGTTTGGTTCTGTAAATTGGTCAGCAGCTAGAGGACTCCCATACGGAGCCATGGCCACTGATTACGCGTCTTTTCTATTTACGTAGAGGCCGTAGAATCTGATCAAAATCAGCCTATTGTTTCGACCTCTATACTTGTTAAACTTACTTAACTTTTACAATGATGAATGATGATGATGATGACACTTAAACTTATTTTATGCACTATTAGAACTTATGAGGATAACATACTGACCTAGTAACCTTTGACTTAGCTTGACGACCTTTCGGACCGACTTACTACTTGCATACTTTCATTATCGACTTTACCGCTCTTATCACTGTGAGTTATAGCATCCCTTTTTACTTTAATTATTTTGGGAGTGAGAATACATGCGCTTTTTACGTTTTACATACTAGGCACGAGTACTTAAACTTTATATATGTGTGGGTTATACAACGGCATAAACTTTCTCCATAGCTCGGTAATGTTTAGTCATTGGTTTTTGAACCGGTGAACGCGAATCATAGATATGGATCCATAGGGTTTGACATCCCCACTCGAGCTAGTAGCGCTAGCATTTAACGGGTGTTTAATACTTCGTAAACTTACGCACTCGCCAAGTGTACTTTTAGGGGGTATTATTACGTTAAGTTAGTTACCGGGTGCCCACGGATAAGCATATACTTTATCATACTGATTTGAATTACTGATTTGAAATGCTGGTTGAAGCACTGAAATCTCGTGGCCTACATTACATTACTGATTACAGACAAACTATAGCTCACCAATATTCGTGTTGACTTTTTAAGCATGTATTTTTCAGGTTCTTAGACGTTGTTGCTTCCGCTGTTAGACTTGCTGTCTTGGTGTTATAGACTTGCTGTTACGGACCTGCTGTGTTAGATTTCCGCTGCATTCCTTAGAGATGTCTCAATCATGGAACTTTTATTTTGCATTCGTAACTTACGTTATTTTCAAACAATGGCTTTGTAACAACCTTTGGGTCACATACTTGTGTAAACGCTTTAATTCATAGCAAGCACATTATCTTTTGTAAAACGCTATCTTTTCATGAATGCAAAACTGGTTTTCAAACAGCATATAGTGTTTGACCTTGTAATGATCCTGTGGTTGACTATCCGTACACGATGGTTTTGTATGAGGCGTCACAACTACCTCTATGTACCTGAGATAAAACATGCAAAACGTCAACGAAAAACGTTGAGTGAATCTACAGGTTTAGTAAATCATTTCGTAAGTTAGGCCACAAGATTTTCTTGGAAAACATCGTAAGAAAAGTATACATTATCATGAGCACTTGATTATAAAGCTTTAACCTTTGCGTATAGGCGAGCCACACGTCTTCAGTTTACCCTATCTTAGCGATACACCGATCAAGTGTACGAGTAACAACAAAATAAGCACCAGTTTATGTTGCGGTGAGGTTTGTCAAACCTAACGGTACCGTCCCTATAAGTCGAGCTTACAAAGTAACTAATATAATCAAGCTAAGGGATATGTATATGTTTAAGTTACTTGTGCCTAATATGTAAAATATTTGTAAAAAGCATGCATCTCATCCCTGTAAAAATGTAGTAGGGACTGTAGACTCACCATAGCAAAAGCACTTGTAAATATCTTAGCAATACGTACGGTTGTCGAACAATCTCGACTGAACAACGCAACCTAAACAAGTAAATCATCTTAATTATACACTTATAGGTCAAACCATGTCAACCCATAGTGTACGCAAAGTCCTATTGCTCAGACTGATTCGACGAACAAGTAAAAGTCAACTAATCCAAGCAAATCAACCAAAGTCAAACCAAAAGTCAACTCAGTCAAAGTGTTCAACTAAAGTCAAACATCTCAGTAGGTCATGCAAACATAGTCAACAAGTCAAACCTAGGTCAAGTATCACTTTACAAGTCATAGTAAAGCAAATTGCACTTTTTCATTTTAAAGCATGCCTTAGAAAAACGTACATCGTAGAAATATTCAACTATAGCTCATAGCAGACAAATCATTAAATTATGAACAACTCCAGATCATAACTACACTTAAAATAGATTCCAAAAAGTCTGGTCAAAGCCTCGTACGATATATAAAAGTCTCATATCAGAAAGGGTCTAATCACAGTTCATTACAGCAATTTCTGCCCGCGCGTCAGTTTTTAGAAATTTCTCAAAAAATATAGAAAATAGATTTTGATGAACGGCCAATTGGAGTCATCTAAAAACATCTCAAAGTTTTAGTGATAAAATAATCAGAAACATTGCTTTAACCAATTCATACAATTTATCACACCTTTACAGACCTATCAGTTTTTAATCATCAACTAGACACATCACTTAGACGAGCAAATATCTCATGGAAAATCATGTTCTCACAAGTTTGCATACAAATGAAACATGTAAAGAATCATATAAACTAACATATTACATAAGATCAAAGTCTCAATCAATTCCTAGTTCACTCTAGCAATTTTTATGTAACTTTAAAAACCGATTCAGCTCACTTTAAGAACCAAATCTTCGTTTTGACATAACGGGAGCATTACATAACCTTTTGATGCAAATATTAAGTCCAAATTGCATAAATTTTCATAAGAAATACAGTAGTACACTTTTTATAAGCTAATACATAAAGAATACAACTCAGAAAATTCGGATTACAAACAAAACCTAGTCAAATCTTCGATTAAGCATATCTTAAGCATACGATAACGAAATCACGCAAAATCGGAGTCTAAAATTAATAACTTTATATCTTTCCATCTAAACATATTACAAGATCAGTTCTCATGTTAATTTAATCAGATCATTAAAATACAAATTCGTTTTTCATGCAAACAACGTTAATCAAGCAATCAAAAGATAATTAACAACACAAGACACCATTAATTGAGCACTAGACTCTAATACACTATGAAATTGAACAAAATTCAGATTTATAAATACTAGGGTTAGCAATTATACCTCTAATGATCAAATTGCTTATACTATCGCGTAGAGAACGATGCGTAGAACAACGTTCGTGTTGAAGGTTTGATCTAATTTTGAGTTGTGAGTGGTGTTATGGTGGTGATGGTGGTCGTTGATGGTGAGAGCAAGGGAGGGAGAAGCTGCGTAATTTTTTTAGGTTTCTAATTAGGTTTAGGTTAAGTTAGTGCTATTTTTATTTAATTAGTTTAGGGCCTAACTACACTAAACTAACGATCCACTACACAAAATAAGTCCAATATGGGGGTGTTGGGGAGGGTTCGGTCGAATGGCCCTTCTAGGAGGTCATTGGGCTCGTTTTGCTTAATTGATCGTACGCGCGTGGTCCGTTTCTAATGCAGTTAACCGTACTGGGTCTCCGGAACGTTAACTAGTCGTTGAAACAAAATCACCGGATTTAATTCATTAAATAAATAATAAATTAAATTAGTTTTTCTCAAAGTCAATAATTATTAAAAATAATTATTTCGTCGTTTTTCTGAGTTTCGTAAACTGAAAAGCTTCCTAGGCGACATTTTTAATAGTAACGTTTTCTAGTTATTTCACTTTCCGAAATAATCTCATAAATAACTATAACATATTAATTCAAAATCTCTCTAATAAGCATGTATTTAATTCTATTAAACACACAAGTCTAAGTAAATACCGTTAAATACTTAACGGACAAGTAACGAAAGTAAACAGAAAAAGTCGGGTTGTTACATTTCATTATCGGAGGTGTAGGCTCGCCAGAAAGCTTGATGATCGATTTGGTTCAGGGTGGTGTATCCTCTCTTAAACACTGATCGGTTAACGCGTGCTCTCTTGTACAGTTCTAGATGGGTCGCGAACTGCGCAAGAGTCAGGTGATACATTTAATTCTGATGGCGGAAATGGATGCATTGATGACTGTTGTATTCCTCCTGGTCAACATTTGCTTCGAATCTCCATGTTGCCATAAATTCTGCATACGGCTCCTGGTACACCCGTTCATTAATTTCAAACAGCTTTTGCCACGCAACTGTTTATTTTCCAGTGTGTTGTAAAACTCAAAATCTGTCTCAGCTCATCGGCCCAACCACATTACTCCATTATTTCTCAGTTTATGTATTTGTTGGCACCCTTTTGTCTGTTTATCCAATTTCTCATGAACGGTTCGTTATCCGCCGGGTTGTCTTGCCCGTGGATGGAATGGGGCAACTCGTACTCATCGGGTAGATAATTAGTCATCTGCGAAAGTCAAATAATGTAGGTTATGTTCCAAAATAATAAGACTTATAATAACACTTAGAAATGAAAAATGCTTATATTTCTTCGAAATAAATTCGAAATGAGGGCTTTAAAACTGGCATTTTCTAAATCTCTGTTATAGTCAATTATAAGCAAAAAATACCGCAAACAATATCTAATCTTACTATAAACTTATTTCTAAGCAAAATTTAAAGCGTACCCGTGATTGCAACAAATAATGCTAAAAATAATAATTATAGCGATGACTAATTGCAGGAGAGATTGAAAAGAAGAATTATACTAAAATCGTCAATCCATTTCCTTTTTTTTCTATCATACTAAAACTCAGGAATACCAATTGTTTTAATTTATTCCCGCTTCCTTCTTTTCCTTTGAAAATTAAATTGTGGAACACGGCGCCCTGTTTTCGAGTTTTTTAAAGAGAGAAAAGAAATGAAGAGAAGAGAAAAGAAAAGAAGTGAAGAGAAGAGAAAAGAAAAGAAAAAAAGCAAATCTTTTCGATTTGGGAGGAATTGTTGAAGAGAAAATTATTAGACATAATTTTCCTTTAATATCCTTCATTTTCTCTCCTTAAAATAAAGCTTAGGAACTCCATTATTATTTAATTGCAAGTTCCCGAGTTTGCTATTCAATTTACTTATTTGTTCCTGAGTTTATTTATAAAAGAAAAGAAGTGGAATGAAGAGGAATGAAAGGGAAGAAAATGAGATCTTTTCAAATTAGATGAAAAGATTGAAAAGAAAATTAGACTAAAATCATTAATCCATTTCCTTTTTTTTCTTTCCTACTAAATTTAAGAACACCAAAAATTTTTAAATTTATTCCCCATTCCTTTGTTTTTCTTCGGAAATAAAATTGTGGAAGAGATCCTGGGAAGTTATTGATTCACTTCTTTGATAACAAAATATTGTTGGCCCACGGCTCATAAGCCCGTAAAAGCTTCAAATTATTCACCCATTCCGATTTAATTTTGTTGAGAAGTTTTCTCCTTAGATTTAAATTTGTCCTGTCTTAAAATATATTATAAAAAATTATGTTTTATATAAACCAGTATTAAAAACATAATACGGAGTAGAAAAAAGTAAAAAAAAAAAAATATATAATAGTAGTAACACCTCAAACATGCATGCCTAGACTAGTAATATTTATACAAAACTTTTGGTTGGAAAAAGTATCCTAAAAATTGGGGAGTATGAATTTGCCTAGCACACTAATGTTAGTTCATTTAAATACGAGTAATTTATTTATTTATTTATTTATTATTATTTTTTTTTTACGAGGAACCCCACTATGGGCCAGAGCACATTGGCCCCCCACCGCAGGTAAACCCCGGGTAAACGGTAAGCCAGCCCTCAACCGCTACCAGGTAAGGCATTCTCCAGTTTGGTCATTAAATGCGGGCACTCCTTAGGATTGAACCCGAGACCTCCCCTTCACTGAAAGTGCTGGTCGCCACCCAGGCTAGGCTTGGATGGTTTAATTTATTTATTTATGTTTCAGTATTAAAAAGGATGCACTATACTCTTAAACCTTATAATAAAGTATTAGCTTTTTCTACAATTATTACACACCTCAATCTTGCATGGCTAGACTGTCCATATACACATAAATTAGTTTATTAGTTTATATACTCAACTAAGCAAAAAGAGCTTTTCTTCATCTACTTAACCATTCATTCAAACTTTCAAACCTTAACATTTCATAAGAACCAACAAACAAAACATACACACACACACACACACACACTCACTCATGGCCAAATATAATCTTATTTGCCTATTCATTTTATCTCTATTACACCCTTTACATTCCAAAACAGACTCATTCATCTATGCAGGATGTTCACAAATCAAATACACACAAGGCTCAACATATGAGTCAAACCTTGACTCCCTTTTGACTTCTTTAGTCAACTCAGCCACATACTCATCCTACAACAAATACAGCATCTCTGGGTCCACCCAACAAGACGTAATCAACGGTATCTATCAATGTAGAGGCGATTTAGCCATGCCTGATTGCGCCACATGTGTCGCACGTGCAGTCACTCAACTGGCCCCACTTTGTTCCCAAACGTGCGGTGGGGCGATACAGTTAGAAGGATGTTTTGTGAAATATGATAATACTAGTTTTATTGGTGTGGAAGATAAGAGTGTTGTGATGAAGAAATGTGCACCATCTGTTGGGTATGATCCTGCGGTTATGGGACGAAGGGATGCGGTGTTGGCGAGCTTGGGTTCGGCTGGTGGGTTGTATAGAGTTGGGGGGTCTGCTGACGTGGAAGGGGTGGCTCAATGTGTTGGGGATTTGAGTAATGGAAAGTGTCAAGATTGTGTGAGTGAAGCAATTGGACAGTTGAAAAATGAGTGTGGTGGTGCAGTTTTTGGTGATATGTTTTTAGCTAAGTGTTATGCTAGGTATTCTACTAGTGGAGCTCATGCTTACGCAAGATCCCATCATGGTAATTAATTAAACCTTAATTGTGATTTGTTCTCTTAAATCTAATTAAATCTACCACTTTTGCTATTTTTTCTTAAATGATCTAAGGTAACCTAACAAGGTAAAAGGAAAAAAAAGGAAATAAAAATAATGATATAAAAGAACGTTATCTTGCTATTTTATTTGAACTATTAATTTTAAAAATTTCAAAAAACAACACGACGGAAAGTGCATCTTTAATGATTCAAAACTTAAAAGTACTATATGGATTCATAATAAAGTAAAAAAATTTATGCATATAGTATAAGGGGATGATTCTCACACACACTTTTTTGATCCTCACACACCAATTAAGTATTATTAGAAGAGTAAAATGTTGAAAATAGGTGTGTGAGGATCAAAAAAGTGTGTGTGAGAATCATCCCCCATAGTATAACTATACTTATATTATTATTTTATTATATATATAAAGCGTTGATGAATTTATCATAATTTATGATAAAAATAGCATTGTATCATTCATATACTCTTTATTTGACACTAAAGTCCTTAAGCGGAAAATCAATAAGCTAATTACTATTTAAAAGAATATAAGAATTGTGGTGAATATGATTAATTAGCTGTTTATTATCCTCTTATATTAATTGTGGCGATGTTTAATTACCATCTTACTCCCGTAAAGAGTAGCTTTCCTGATTTATTCACAGGGTATTTTGGTAATACACATTTTAATATTTTTAATCTTTCATTTTTAACATTTTTTTCCTTTCTTATTTTTGATTTCAAAATTTTAGTTTGTTTTAAACATTTTTACCTTTCATTTTTTTTAAATTCGATTTCACACTTTTTAATAAAACAGCCCGCAACAAAGTGCGGGTTTTCATCTCTCGCTTATAACAAAAGTGTAAATTAATGACGGATGTAAATTATAAGATTTTTAAATTTAATAATTATCAAATGATCATTAATTTGGAAACGAGATGCCTTTAACCATATATTATTATGAGCTCAAATATAGGGATACGATGAACAATATATATGTATTCTGAGAAAAATAGTGTGTGAGCTGATTTTTTAAAAAGAAAATTTAATATAAAATTACAATTAAAGATCGCGACCTAGGAAAATCACATCTTAAATGGAAATTTGTGTTTTTGTTGCTTTTAATGAATGTTTAGCAAATCCGTACTTTATTCAGGTACAACGTGACTCATTATTTACACTTTTCTTAATTAGTCATTTTGCTCAATTAATTTGTGAATATTTTGCTCAATGACTGATGTTACTTTCGAAAATAGATCTAGTTACGTTTTCAAATGTATGTACTTGTTAATTAAACTTTATATAGTTTAAGTCAAAAGGATAAAGATGTTGATGTCCAACCCATAAGATTATAATCAGAGCATGAACACCATTACTCCGAAAACACTAATTATAAGTGTCATGTTTTACTTTTCAATGTCTTACTTTTATAATTTTATCTTTCAATATTTTTGTTTATGTTACATAATATTTGATGAAACTTATATCAATGAAAACACATTTTAAAATTGAATCCATTCATATAAGTTTTATCAAATACTACATAACACAAATAAATATATTTGATGTCAAAGTTTTGATAATAAGACCTTGAAAAATCAAACATGACACTTACTATGTGACGGATGAAGTAAGACTTATATTTTAGAAATCAGCGTCACTAGCTCAATGTCATATCGAAACGCTGACATAATTGAAACCTCGAATGAGAGTGATGGAACGCCAATTACTTCTAAAGACTACATTTTGATGCATTCTCATACTCTATGTGCTCTCACTATATTCTACTTGTAAGGTCACATAACTGATCAAAACGGATGAAAAAAAAATGATGTTAGTGAAGTTTGATTATTGTAGTATTTCTGTATGATAATATTAGGAAGACAACCTCAAAAAATTTGTTATGAAATGAGAACTTAAATCCTTCTTGTTATTGTGATTTGATTTGATTCGATTTAAGTTATTTAATTATTTTTTCGATTTTCTTATATATTTATTTTTTACTTTTAATAGGAGAACACGATGAAGCGGAGAAGACATTTGCCATAATAGTTGGATTACTTGCTGGGGTTGCACTTATCATCATTTTCTTAACTTTCATGAGAAAAGCTTTTGCTCGAAATGGTAAATTATTATACTTTTTCCTTCACCTCATCTATCTATCTATCAATAATTTTCAACTTTTTACCAAAACACTTGCTACGAAATGGCTAGTACAATTATATACGTATATGAATAATTCTCAACTTTCTTAACTTCTCAACTTTCAAAAAAAAAAGAAAAAAAAGAAAAAAAAAAAAGACCTTCTACATGCTTTTCATGTTCAACAAAAAAGACCATGATCTTTATCTCTTGAAGTTTTCACTCAATAACATACCTATATGTATGCATATACATATTCCTATACCTATACATATGATAACAACACCTACATTATCAATACTTTTATGATTGTAAAAAAGGTTATCTTTAAATCTCAACTTTTGTGTGATTTTTAGTTTTTATTTTTTTAGCTCGTATTTGTTGTTGAATTATTTTTTAAATTTTCCAAGTTAAATATGTTCAAGGGCTTAATTATTTTTTCTTATTGTTACGTTCTAAATTGAGAAAAATTCAAAGCTTATTTTAAATAAGTTGTAAATATGTTACTATTTATGTTTTATTTTGTGTGTCGAAAATATGACCAAATAACAAAATAAAGAATATCAATTTAACCCTTGAAGTGAAGTTGTTGAAAAGGCATATATGTTAAATAGCTAGCTAGCTTAAAATTGTCATGACATAATATGAAATTTTATGTTATTATATTTATCACTATTAGTAATTTTCTAAATGTATTTGTAATGATTATGATTAATATCTAAATTTTTACGTGAAAAATGTCTTGTGAAAAAATGTCAATCAATAAGTTGTTTGTTAATATGTAATCATCAACTATCTAATTATTAAATGATACGAGTACACAATAACCAACTACGGAGTAATACACTATTTTAGTAGCACCCATCAATAAATTGCTGTTAATAATGGTACTATAATAAAATTCTTCATTATATTATTTTTGGTATTATGATAACTATATCATCATCATCATCATCATCATCATCATATGTTATATCATATTGGAAAAAGTAAATTACAAAAACAAAACCCACTTTTTGAAACTTTTTTATTTTAATAACATTTTGGGCCTCTATTGGACCTTGGTGTATATACTTTCTCAAAGCAAGCTTTTTTCGTATATACTTTCACTTTTCTTTTCTCTTTTACCTTTAACCTTTTTTAATTATCTACTACAGCACATTACAAATTAATTTTATTAAGATTCTTATTTACTTTGTTTTGTTCAGGTAAATAAAAGAAAACTTTATGAAAAGTTCAGAGTTGCATGCATGGCCTTCAACCTCATCATCGTTGCTGTTCCAGTTGCTTTTCTTTTTTCGTTCGTAATGTCGATTTGCATATTTAATTTTGTTTTAGTTTATTTTAATCGTACATTACCAAATGTTCAATTAATTCTAATGCATACGTAATGAACACATATATAGTTGTATACTTGTATTGTTTGAATATTAGCAGTTTCAAGTCTTCCATTTGGTAAAAAAAAAAAACTCTTGTTAAAGATGTTTTGGTAGTCGTAAGTTTGAGTTGTATTGTTTGGTAGTCTACCGCTGCGACGATGGTGATGGCGATGGAGACGGTGATAGCGATGGAGACAGTAATGGCGATGGAGACGATAGTTGGTGGCGATGGAGAGGATGAAAATCGCCAGAAGTTCTGGCAACAGGACAGTGAGTCTGATTCACAAGTAAGGGTTTCAAAATAAAACGTGAGTGTAATTAGTAAGCGAGAAAAAAATGAAATTAACCCAAGAAATAAAATAATATGAATAGTAAATAGATTTAATTAGCCAACGAAGCATTGCTTCAGCGACATCCCCTTCACTTTGTGTGTTGGAGCTGAGGGTTAGGTCATGGGTTCGAGCCTCGCTCTGCCCATCCTATTAATTAATCTGCCTGAAATATGGATATCCAGATTGACCTCAGGGGGGTTCTCCAGGATCCATTCAGGATTCAAACCCAGTCTGCCTGCCCTTCGGGATGGTTAAAGGATCGGGTTCCTGTAATGCGATTCAGGTTTCCTCCCGAACGCGTATGTGTGTGCAAATGATGAGTGTCGTTGAAATAAATGATACACTGATCCAAATCTCCGTTCAAAAAAAAAATAGATTTAATTAATATATACTATGATAAATGTTTCATAATGGTTAAAGTTCATTTATTTAGCAAGATATATTATTAAATCAAATAAAAGTAGAAGGAAAAGATAGAGGAAAAAGTGAAGAAAAGATTCCTATAGTTTTCGTGCTCCCCACTATATGAAAGTTGCATTTCACTGTATATTTTTTAGAAATATATTACCTCATTAAGTTATAGCTAGTGATATGCCGATTCAAATATAGGCCAAATGATTTACATAACTAAAAAAATATTACACCCCTGTCTTAAATTTATTGTCTTCGGTCTTAAATTTATTGTCTAATATTTCTTTTTGTAATATCTCTAATTAATTGTTTACTTCCATTTGTAAAACTATAAACCGAATCAAACGCCTTCTGAAATTCAACTTTGAAATTTAAAAGTTTTTGGTCCTCTCTCTAATATATGATTTCACACAACATAAGAGGACCATTAAAAATTTATCAACCTTCTATAGAAGTCGATTGAACCGAGCTTATAATACTTTCTATAGCATAAGCAAGTCGAACTATAAAAATCTTTGTAATAATCTTATATCTCAACCATATTGAAGAAATCAGACGATAATCATTAGTAGAAGTAGGATTTAGTACCTTCAGAATGAGAGCAATGAAAGCTAATTTTTTGGTAAACAAGCTTGTAAGAAAGTTGTTTTTATAGTCATGCAAACAGCGCGTTTCAGGGTATCCTAAAAAGCTTTATGAAAATTAAAAGAATATGTTCGTGGTAAACCAACGATAACATTTAAAGTTATATTTTTTTTTATGCTGAACACAACAAAGTTCAAGTATATATTTATGATTAAGTAAACACGCAAGTTACCAACTAACTTATACAATATAATTAACATGTAAAAAGTCATTTAGCTTAAACAAACTGATTTGACAAAGAGACATCAGTAAAGTTGTGCCGCTTTAATTGAAGTAGCTAAGACACATCATAAAATGTAGATAACTCATAAGCAAGTTGTTCTCCTCTCACGAAAGACTTGGTATGCAGTACTTTCTGTAGAGTCAGCATAAGTGTAAATCTGGCTTTACAAGGAACCAACAACAAACTTATGCTGCTTGAGAGAAATCTTGTACTGACTTATAGATTTCTACTATACGTCTTGCTGCTGACTCTTAGTCTAAATCCGCTTCAAGTCGATCAACCTGTTTACTATCCTTAACTAATAGATTGACTTCCGATATTCTAATTGACCGTCTGTTATGAATAAATGTTGCTTATAGAAGCAAGGGTCAATGTCAGATATGCTTAACTTACTTTCGAACTTTACACTTAATGTAAATATCTTTAGGAAATAAGTTATCACATTTAATACAGGGAATACTTGTGCGAGCCGTATGCGGTGAGAGTCGCACGTACGGTAACGAGGGGGTTCGCGTCTATACGTGTAGTGTGGTGGTTGGGCCTACATTTAATACAGGGAATACACTAAGTATGTGATGTTAAAATACAATGCAAATTTAGATAATATGGAATTAGTAACGTATATAAATTATCTAGATATTAAAATGTAAAAGAAATATCTAGATATTAATATATATATGAAGAAAAATCTAGATGTTAAAATGAAAAAATCTAGATATTTTTATGTGGTAAAAATATCTAGATATTTATCCATGAAAAAATCTAGTGTGTAGAAGTTTCCACGGAGTAGTATAAATATGGGTGTTGATTTCATTTGTGTGTAAGGTGTGAGTAAGTGTGAAGTTGTGAGAGTGAAATAAGAAGTGAGTTGTGAAGAAGAGAAGAAGAGTGTGAGTTAGCGAAAGTAGAGAAGATAAAGCTTGTAAGTAATATTGTAATTGTAATTTAATATAAGTGTTTTTGTTAAGTTTCCCGATCAAGCCTTAGTTTGTGTTTAAGTTCTTAGTGCACTTTTGTTGTTCTTATTATATGGTCGGCTCTGCCGCCTAAGTAATACATGGTCGGTTATACCGCCTAAAGATATATGGTCGACACTGTCGCCTAAGTACATTGTGCACTAAGAATTTATAAAATTAAAGGCTAACCAACGTCAAAGTGTTGGTGTAGTGAGTCTAGTATAGTCTAGATCCTCTATAGTGGTGTGTTGGGCTCGTCGAAGCTTCCAACAATTGGTATCAGAGCGGGTCGTTCGGGATCATTGCTAGTGGAGGTACTCATCGGTAAACGTTGGACGTTTACATCGACTTGTTTTCACCAAGGCTCTAAGGGAGATTCTGTCGGAGCACATTTAGGAACGATCTGTGAAAGCTCATCGGTCAGGGACCAAGCTTATTGGACGTTGGACTTCATGATGGCAGATCTTGCAAGTACGAGCAGTGGAATCAAGAGTCTCAATAACCACAACTATGGTTATTGGTGGACTTGCATAGAATCCTACCTACAAGGACAGGATTTATGGGAAATAGTTGCTGGGAGTGACACAACGCCTCCACCAAAAGAAAATGCTGAAGCCTTGAGAAAATGGAACATCAAGGCTGGGAAGGCTTTATTTATACTGAAGACTACAATCGAGGAGGATCTATTGGAGCACATCCGTGACGAGAAAACACCGAAGGCAGCTTGGGAAACTTTTGAAAAATTGTTTTCAAACAAGAATGAAGCACGCCTCCAGCTCTTGGAAAATGAGCTCACGGGTATCTCACAAAGAAGTCTGCTATTTCTCAGTATTTCACCAAGGTAAAATCTATTTGCCGTGAGATATCTCAGCTTGCTCCTGAAGAGAAAGTGAGTGATGCAAGGATGAAGAGAATTATCATCCATGGCTTAAGGTCCGAGTATAATGGATTTATAGCCGTTGTGAGAGGATGGCCTACTCAACCATCATTAATAGAGCTGGAGAATTTGTTGGCTAATCAAGAGGCATTAGCCAAGCAGATGAGTGAAGTAAGCATAAAAGACGAAGAAGAGGCACTCTTCACCAATAAGAAGAAAGCAACATCTCGAAGACAAGAGGCGATGAAAGAAAGTAAGACATATGGGTGGAAGGGTCACCCAAAATCAAAAGGCAACGCTTCAGGGGGAGCTCAACAAGGAAGAAGAGATCATCGCCAACAATACGGAGAAAATGATAAGAGAAAGAATGGTGAATGCTTCAATTGTGACAAGAAGGGTCATTTTGCTCGAGATTGTAGATTCCCCAGAAGGCGAACTTTCGAAGGAAATGTGTCCGCCGCAAGAGATGAGAGGAAAGAGGTCACATTCGAAGCAACCATTAATGAGGAAACATGGGATGCAGAAGCTGGACTCTCTGTTGAAGCTGACATAGATGATCAAGCTCTTACAACAACTTTAAAGTCAAAAATAAACTACAAAGATGATTGGATCATTGATTCTGGGTGCTCAAATCATATGACCAATGATGAGACGAAGCTGCAAGAAATGGAGGATTACAAAGGAAAGAGAGTCATGTTGACAGCCGACAATTCAAGGTTGTCTATTTCTCACATTGGAAAGACAATAATTCCAAGTGAAGGCGACTCTCATAAGCTCCAACTCGAGAAGGTGTATCTTGTCCCTGGCCTAAAGAAGAATTTACTGTCAGTACCACAATTGACAGCAGAAGGGAACTATGTGCTCTTTGGACCAGAAGATGTGTCCGTATTCAAGAGAGTGAAGGTGGTTGGCAATCCAATTATGCAAGGAAGAAGAATAGAGTCGGTCTATGTACTATCTGCTGAAACAGCATATGTGGATAAGACTCGGAAAAATGAGACGGCTGATCTTTGGCATGAACGTCTTGGGCATGTGGGCTACAACAAGTTAAAGGAGATGATGGTGAAACACGTAGTAAATGGGCTTCCTCAAATTGATATCCGAACAGATACAATATGTGCTGGATGTCAATTTGGCAAAGCTCACCAATTGCCATTCAAGGAGTCAGCGCATCAGTCCAAGACACCACTAGAGCTCATACACTCAGATGTTTTCGGCCCAGTGAAACAAACATCACTTGGAGGTATGAAATATATGGTGACATTCATTGATGACTTCTCAAGATATGTGTGGGTTTACTTCATGAAGGAGAAGTCGGAGACTTTTCTGAAGTTTAAAGAGTTCAAGAACAAGGTAGAAAGTGAGCTCAATACTAAGATTCGATGCTTACGCACAGATAATGGAGGAGAATATTTATCAACCGAATTCAATATCTATCTTAAGAAGCACAAGATCAGAAGGCAATTAACTTGCCCTAATACTCCACAACAGAATGGAGTGGCAGAACGTAAGAATCGTCATCTTGCTGAAACCTGTCGAAGTATGCTTCATGGTAAGAATGTACCAGGAAAATTTTGGGCCGAATGTATGAGGACGGCTTCATACGTGATTAACAGACTCCCACAAACAAAGTTGGGATATATTTCACCATATGAAAGATTATGGAAGATCAAGCCAACCGTCAACCATCTCAAGGTTTTTGGATGTGTATGCTAAGTCTTCGTACCAGATCATCTACGAAGCAAATTTGATAAGAAGGCAATTCGGTGCATTTTTGTCGGTTATGATGAATCAAGAAAAGGATGGAGATGTTGTGATCCAAATACTGGGAAGTGTCATACTTCAAGAAATGTGGTATTTGATGAAGCTTCTTCATGGTGGTCACCTTAAAAGATAGAGCTTCCAGAATCTCATGGATTAGAAGAAGTTCCAGAAGAGAAAGAAGAACATAAAGAGCACATATCGGATCCAATTAAAGAAGGAGATGGATCGTACTCTAAGGAAACGAGTCCATGGAAAACTGGGGTACATCAATCTACATCCGAAGAGGTTTGTCCAAGCCAAATGGATGCCAAGGAGCATGTACAAGAATTACGGAGATCAACAAGGCCGAGGCAACCTAATCCGAGGTATGCCAATGCTGCTCATGTGGATGAATTAATACATATTGAGCCTTCCACTTATGAAGAAGCAGCACAAAGTCAAGAATGGCAGAAAGCGATGGAAGAAGAAATTAATGCACTAAAAGAAAACCAGACATGGAGTTTAGTTCCAAAGCCAAAAGATGTAAAACCAATATCTTGTAAATGGGTTTACAAGGTGAAGACTCGATCAGATGGCTCCATTGAAAAGTATAAAGCTCGACTTGTTGCTAGAGGTTTTTCTCAACAATATGGGCTGGATTATGAAGAAACGTTTAGTCCAGTGGCGAAGATCACAACAATTCGAGCTCTACTAGCTTTAGCCGCTAGCAAATCTTGGAAGCTGTGGCAGATGGATGTCAAGAACGCTTTCTTACATGGAGAACTTGACAAAGAAATTTATATGGAGCAACCAAGAGGCTTTGAGAACAAGTCCCATCCTGACCATGTCCGCAAATTAAAGAAAGCACTATACGGCTTGAAGCAGGCTCCAAGAGCTTGGTACGGGAAGATTGGCGAGTTTTTAGTAAAAAGTGGTTTCACAGTTGCTCCTTCAGATTCTAGTTTATTTGTGAAACAAGATCAAGGAAAACTAGCCATAGTGCTAGTATATGTGGATGACTTAATCATCACGGGAGATCACTATGAGGAGATCCAAAGAACAAGAGAGAATCTGTCTATCAGATTTCATATGAAGGAGCTTGGAGAACTCAAACATTTTCTTGGACTCGAAATAGAGCAGAAAAGAGAAGGATTATTTCTGGAACAACAGAAATATGTGCGAGATCTTTTAAAAAAGTACGGAATGCTTAATTGCAAACCTATCTCAACTCCGATGGATCCGAATACAAAACTATGAGCAGATGAAGGAAAAAGTCTTCAAGATGTTACCGTGTATCGAAAGATGGTCGGAAGTCTTATTTATCTCACGCTAAGCCGGCCAGCCATATCTTATGCAGTTGGAGTGGTTAGTCGATACATGAGCAATCCGAAGAAGCCTCACCTTGATGTTGTACGACGCATCTTAAGGTATGTTAAAGGCACTATTAACTTTGGCATTTTGTACAAGAAAACAAAAGAATGTCACGTGACTGGATATTGTGACGCTGATTACGCTGGAGACTATGATACACGACGATCAACAACTGGATACATGTTTAGTCTTGGATCGGGAGTAATATCATGGTGCAGCAAGAGACAACCAACTGTATCCTTATCAAGCACCGAAGCAGAATATCGATCGGCATCATCAGCAACACAAGAAATTACATGGTTGAAACAACTAATGGAAGATCTTCATCAATCAACAGACTATCAAATAGAGCTTTTCTGTGATAACCTATCAGCTATACGTCTAGCAGAGAATCCAGTCTTTCACGCAAGAACAAAACATATAGAAGTACATTATCACTATGTTCGCGAGAAGGTCCTTGAAGGGGAGATCAAGATGGTGCCAACAAAGACAGATGAACAAGTTGCAGATATATTCACCAAGAGCCTAAGTAAACCAAAGTTTACAAAATTCAGAGAAGCACTTGGAATGGTCTGCAAGACATCATTGGAAGAAAATTTGCATTGAGGGGGAGTGTTAAAATACAATGCAAATTTAGATAATATGGAATTAGTAATGTATATAAATTATCTAGATATTAAAATGTAAAAGAAATATCTAGATATTAATATATATATATATATGAAGAAAAATCTAGATGTTAAAATGAAAAAATCTAGATATTTTTATGTGGTAAAAATATCTAGATATTTATCCATGGAAAAATCTAGTGTGTAGAAGTTTCCATGGAGTAGTATAAATATGGGTGTTGATTTCATTTGTGTGTAAGGTGTGAGTAAGTGTGAAGTTGTGAGAGTGAAATAAGAAGTGAGTTGTGAAGAAGAGAAGAAGAGTGTGAGTTAGCGAAAGTAGAGAAGATAAAGCTTGTAAGTAATATTGTAATTGTAATTTAATATAAGTGTTTTTGTTAAGTTTCCCGATCAAGCCTTAGTTTGTGTTTAAGTTCTTAGTGCACTTTTGTTGTTCTTATTATATGGTCGGCTCTGCCGCCTAAGTAATACATGGTCGGTTATACTGCCTAAAGATATATGGTCGACACTGTCGCCTAAGTACATTGTGCACTAAGGATTTATAAAATTAAAGGCTAACCAACGTCAAAGTGTTGGTGTAGTGAGTCTAGTATAGTCTAGATCCTCTATAGTGGTGTGTTGGGCTCGTCGAAGCTTCCAACATGTGATATTTATTATCTCCTATTAAGTATGTGTAACACTGGCCATTTTTTTATCACAGCCGAAGACTTTTATTTTATAGGACACAACCACAACATTATTATCTAAAATCTATCTATCATATTATATAATGTTTACAAGAGGTGTTACTTTATTACAAAATACATTCTACAAAAGTTCACATTAGAATTTGTAACGTCAAACATGTCTTCGATTACACCACCTAATCCCAACAACAGTACCTAAAAATGTGGGGGATTAGTGCACCGCCAAGTGAATAAAATCTATTTACGGGCTAAGTTTAAGCATCGTTAATATATCGGTCAACAATTATACTTACAACCAACAAGCATACAAGCAAAGAAAATATGAGGATCAACGGCTTATACGGGCACACGACCTTAGCTGATTAGGCTACAGTCTACTGATAGTCCTTTCTGCTAAATCAGTACATAAATAGCAGGTTGATATCCTACCTCCCTTAGCTCGGTTGACCTCATACGGACTACAACCTCCGTAGGCATGCTTGCGAGTCCCCACCCTCCCTAGGGACAGCTCGTGTCACACAGTGCATGTGTACAATACATAATTCACAGAGCATGCGATTATCCAACTAGCATGGCAATCACTACACTACACAGGGTAATCAAAGTAAATCATAGTAGCATGACTTGCTACTTAAACTCTATCCGGAGATAGACCCAGTCACCGATTACCAGTAACTAAAGGTTCTCAGAGTTCTAATATTTCTGAGCCTTCTCTTTATCTTTCCCACCCGAGAATAGACATAACTCAGTCAGTAATCATGTCTTGATATATCCCAACAACAAGACAATACATCAAAATACAAACACTTAATTAAAGAACTGACATGTCAGTCGTACGAGTGACACTCATTCGCACATTTGAGAACCTGATAACTCCTAAATTATACAGTTTTTTGATAATATTTTGAGGAGTTATCTTAGTATTTTAGAGTCATTATAATACCAAAACACACTAAAATGGGTAAAAAGGGGAAAAATGTATTTCTAATAATTTTATCAAAGTTATGTACCAAACAGGATCAAAAATAGAGAAAATTGCAGAAAGGCTAAGGAAGCCGCCGGCATGGATTCACTGAAGCCGCCGGCTTGGAGCTGAATATGCCAGAATGTTCCAGAATCTCTGTAAAATTCAAAGAACTTGTTGATCAAGTAAAAAGCAAAGGAAGCCGCCGGCTTCATCCTGAAGTCGCCGGCCTAATGGACACGGTTTCTCAACTTGTTGATCAAGTTCAAGTAAAAATGAAAACAAAATCAAAAAGATTTGGCGGATCTTTGAAGCCGCCGGCCTTCCCTGAAGCCGCCGGCTTAATTATGACGGTTAGAAGATTTGAGCTTGCGGATTTAGTTAAACTTGCAGAAGGATTCACCGACCTAAGGTAAGCCGCCGGCTTCCCACTGAAGCCGCCGGCTTGGCCACCGTCCCTGAACATTATAAATAAAGACCTCTGGTCTCAGTTTTCATATGTAGTTTTCAGAATTCAATAATTCTGGTTAGGTCGTTTTTCTTTTTAGGGTTTTCTCTAAACCCTTAGGTTAGATTTATTCATTGTAATCAAGATTCATTCAAATTTTTAATTCAAGTTTCTTACATCTACCTTTTTAAGGTATGATTCTATCTTTACTTTACAGTTTTATCTATTTTATTTACTGTAATTTTTTTTGTTCGTCTTCTGCTATGAACTAAACGTTCATAGTGGTTACATGGACGAAAACTGAACTTCATCTGGGAATCAGATGAAGCCGCCGGCCTCACTCTCCAAGTCGCCGGCTTGGTTGGGAGGAAGCCGCCAGCTTCGTGTGCTTTATCCGTACAGTTCCTAGTTCTTTTCCATATCTGTATGGTCGAGTTTTTGTAATGATGTTTGAATTGTTTCGAATCTGTTTTGCTTAAATACGCTTGTTTGCCATGCTTAATGATTAAATAACATGATTTTAGGATTGATTAGTACTTGATCAGATGATCTATTATTCGATTCATGCTACTTATTTAGATCTAGTCCATCAAACTTATTAAATTGGATTGCATGCAACTAAGTTAAAAAGCTTAATAGTGATAAACTTGTTTAAAAGGAATTACGCTTATATAATAGAATTTGATATTGTTAGGCTTAATCGAAGAACCTTTGTTGGATTTGTTTAATTAATGATTGCATGAGAACTTAGTAGTAATTGACTTTCAGCTAGTAACTTGAGTTGATCTACTTGGTGTTTAATATCTTATATGATTTGTCAGTCTATTTACATATTGATCCTCATCACAAGATTAATGTGTATCATGTAATTGAATTGAACATGAAGAATTAAGATGTTAGTTATGCACATCACATATCTAGCATATGCTTTAAGTCCTACCTATTGAATGATATGCAACACTTAGCTTAACCTATTAAGGGATAATAGTTTGTCTATGATTGTTATTCTGCTCTGTGTTGATATAAGTTATGAAACTTGCCTAATATGATTCCCGTATGAGTTGGTTGTTCATGTAACTACTTTTACTTTTACTTTTATTTGCTTATCTTGAATCTTCAATTCCTTGCTTTATTTTATTGTTTTGTTTATCTTTTAAAGCATCTCTTTCCTAAGAGATAAGAATCTATCCTATAAAAAGACATAAAAATATATCTTTAATTCTTTAATAACAATTAAATAATAAAACAACTCTTATCCGCATCTACGCTCTCTTGGGACGATAACCTAAATTACTACATCTGATCGGGTTTTGTTGCTCGTTAGGGTGTTAAAGTGTAATAATAAAAGATTTTATAAATTTAAAAGTTGAAGAATAGTTAAGCACTACCGCACACACTTTCAACACATCAGAACCCTCTACCGTGTGGTTGACACCTCACTCGTACATTTGATCCTTGACCAAACATCAAACTCAACAACAGTAGATCCGTACGGTTGACCATGCGAGTGACTAGTGACTCGTACGAGTCACATCTCACCCGTACAGTTCAGCTATTCCAATTAACAGTTCACCAATGGTTGACCTCCCAACCGTGCGAGTGACGAAGAACAGCAGCGGCAGCTGCCATGACGGGTTTCAACCCAAAAATCACTATTTGTGATGTTTCTAGAAAATTGCTTGATCACGAAGCATATACAACATATATAGATAATTTATCAAGAAATAAACAACACAAATCACACAAAATCAACAAGATTCAAGCTAGTTTAAGCATAAAACCTATTTACACCTGAAAAACCCCAATTTTAATAAGAATCAAAGCATGAATCTAAGTAAAACATACCCTGTGATGATCACAAACACACAAGGAACAGTTACAAGCTCAAATTCCATCAAAATAGTAAGCTTTGATCTAGGGTTTGAGTAGTTTTGATGCATTTTATGTAAGTCATTAGACATCTAACCCACGTCCATTGCAGGTGCTATAGTTTACAGGCTACCATGATCGCTCGTTATTATCCTATCTGTGTTTTTATGTGGTTATAGGTACTGCAGGAACGCGATAAGGATATTTGACTATGTTAGACTTAGTCAGATGTACGAGTGAAGCCTCACTCGTACGGCTGACGGGCTCATACGCACGGTTGATGCTGAGCTAAGTCACAAATATAACCTAAATGATATGACACGAGTGAGTGATCACACGAATGGCTGAGGAAGCCAACTCGTACGAGTGATGGATGACTCATACGAGTGAGTCAACAGCAGGGGTATATAAGTGTTATGTTCTTCATTTTAGGTTAAGCCTCACACACACACACATCACTCAGATCTGGTTTGCCTTATCCGATTTTCTCTCAACCCAAATCACTAAAGATGTGAATAACAGCTCTAGGTGTTAATCTAATCACAATCATTTTGTGGTTTGACTAAATTAATCCCAAAAAGCTTCACATATTCACTAGTTATGGTTTGATTCACTAATTCCACCTTTGTGTGAATTAAACCTGTTGATTTCGAAGTTCCTAGTCATGTTTCATCATTAGTATCAGAGCGTTGGTTGTGATTTCAACATCATCTAGTATTTTTGGTGATTAATGAGTTTGTTATTTTGGGTTTTTGAGTTTTAGAGTGATTTTGATCAAAACGGAGTCATTTTTACGTGTGTAATTGTAATTAGAGAGTGTATTTATGTTAGTTTAGTACTAATCCAGCTTCTGGACGAAGAAATTGAGGTTTAGCATCAATTTCTAGGGTTTTTGGGTGATTTCAGCTGAACAGCAGTTCACAGAGTGGGTCAAGAATTTTGATCACACGCGCGGTTGACCAGACGGTTGACTGTCACTCGTGAATTCACACGCATGATTTAGCATAACCTTTTGAGGTTAAGTGACTACAGTCTGATCACACGAATGATCAAGCGGTTGACTGTGACACGTACGAGTAATCACACGGGTGATCATTACTCGCACGTCTGAGACTTAGTGTTTGGTTCTTTTGGTTGGTTTAGTCAAATGTACGCTTAAGTAGTGACACATACGCTTGAGGTTGTGACACGTACGGTTGATATCCTGAACCACACGGTTTACCCTTTGGTAAAATTTTCAAAATGTTTAATTCAAACGACTACGCGTTGGCCGCACCATTAGTTCAGAGTATTACGAATATGACTCAACGATTACTCCTTGCTGAGAGTGAATCCGGAAGTGGTACAAAATGTCCGAGGTTAATGAATATGGATAACTATTCCACTTGGAAGTCGATTTAAGATTTGGTCTGATGCTCAGGACACGAAGCTTTGGAAGTACATTGAAACCGAATTTCAATGGCCACGTTCACCTGTTACAAATGAATTGTATACGTTACATAATATGCCTTTGGAAGAACATGAAGAATATAACTTGGAAAAGAAGATGTACTGTAACTTGACAAGTGCTCTTGATGGTCCAATTTTCCATCAATTCCTGTGTCATGATAACTCATTCAAGATATGGGAAGCACTTCGTACTTTCAACGAAGGAAATACATCTTACAGAACTAGAAAAGGTTTAGAATTGAAAGCTGAGTTTGATCGTTTTCACTGGCAAGTTGGAGAATCTATTACAGAATTGGTTGAAAGATATCGTCATTTGCTAGCTGAACTACACAAGCATGATGTGACCATTGCTGAAAAAGACAAAGTAACATGTCTAGCTGGAGCATTATCTTTAGAACGGAATGGTTTCGTATTAACTATGAAAATCAGTGGAGAACTAACTACTGCTACAGTGAACTCGTTTATTTCAAGACTTCAGGAAGAAGAACTAGAGTTGTTAAACAAAGTCAAGAGGTCTAAACAAGTTCAAGATACGAAAATGTATTGTCCAAATGGTTACACACCGCCTAAGTCAGCTCATGCACCATTTCAAACAGCTTTTGCCATGAACAATCAGAATATATATGGTTTGAATGTTAGCAGTGCACCTATTCAACAACCTTCGTATCCACCATAAGTTTCACCATGTTCTCTCAATACTCAATCACATCCTACTTCCAACACTACAGACTCATCTACACTGACTGCATCAGATGTTCTTTCTACACTTAAGATTTAAAACATTAGAAAAGCTGGGAAAGAAAAGATTAGTGAAGATATAGCTTTGCTGTCAATCCTTGTTAATTCTTATGATAGTTATCTTGATGGTCGTGTAGGTAACATTCATCTAACAACAGAGGATTATCATCAACTTGATAAAGATGAAGCAGAAAAGATGGATATTATGTGGGGTATGGAAAATCTTGTGAGAAGAGCAAGAGATTATGAAGAGCGAACTGGAAAACCGATCAGTTTGACCAAAGATACAAAACTGGGGTTTGATATGAATACTGTTACTTGTTACAACTGTGGAGAATTAGGTCATTTTTCAAGACAGTGCACAAAACAGAAGAAGTAGGGTAATCGTAATCCATTCAAGAATCAGAAGTACAGTTCTCAGAGTCAAACTACAAAGCGTGAGATTTACATTACTGATAAAGTAAATGAAGTTGAAACATCTGAAAGTCCGAACAAAGCTTTGGTTGTCATTCATGGAGACGATGATGATTGGTCTATCAAACTGAATGTAGATAATCAACAACCTAAAGCTAACATGGCTAAGATTACTGAAGTAGAAGAAGACTGTGTCACTAATCAAAGTATAATTGAGAAGCTGACTGCTCGTGCTGAAAGAGCTGAAGAATTGTCACGAACCATTCGGAGAGAGAAGGTTCAAAAGATGGTTAAAGATAAATTCAAGAAGGCACGTGATTCAGTTCCTCGTACACCTGAATCTGGAAGTGTTTCACCAACATCGTCAGAGGACTACTACTTCAACAGATGGAAGGATAACTATGGTGATACCTCAGTGTTTGAAGATAGTCTAGAAGCTGATCAGAGTGGAGAGACATTGGTTGATGCTAATAAGGAACTAGACAAATGGGGTAAAATGTTTACTGCTGAATTAGAGATGTTAGTTCTTATGGGTGAAGGTTCAGATCTCGAGAGTGTAAGTTCAGAAGTTGATGATTTGGACAAGAAGTTAGAATCAAAGGTTGAAGATAGACAAATGGGGTAAAATGTTTACTGCTGAATTAGAGATGTTAGTTCTTATGGGTGAAGGTTCAGATCTCGAGAGTGTAAGTTCAGAAGTTGATGATTTGGACAAGAAGTTAGAATCAAAGGTTGAAGATAAAGCTGATCATACTGGAGTGGATCAATCTGATTTTGAAGCATTGAACAAGCAAGCAGTAGACTTACTGAAGATGTGCTTATCAGAAAGTGATATTAAAAAGGTTTTCGGTTTGACAAGAGCTAAGGAGATTTGGGACAGACTAGAGAAGATTCATTTGGGTAAAGATGATGATACATCAGAGTTCCTTACAGACTCGTCAGAATCAGAAGATGAGCTCGATGATGGGAAGAAGACAGATTACTTTGCATTTATGGCCGAGACTTCTTCAGCAAATAACGCTCTACATGTATCTTCTGATCCATCTACTGTTATTTAATGTGTTAAATGCGCTGAATCTAAGGTAAGAATAGATAATTTAACAAAGGCATATGCGGAGATGAAAGAAAAATGGCACGCAGACCATGTGACCACTAAGGTTGAAATTGAATTGAAAGAGCAAATCAAAGTTTATAAAAAACAACTTCAAGATCTTAAATGTTATAACTTTGACATAAATAAAGCTTTAATTAAATGTGTTGATACAATTAATGAACTAAAGAAAGAAAATGAATGCGTTAAAGCTGATTTAGAAGCAATTTCAATTAAAATGAAGTGTTGGGCAAGTGCGTCACAATGGAATGCATTAATGGTAGAACTTAATGACACTAAGGGAAAGGGTATTGGATATAGTTCTGCATCTCCTCCTTTTCAGAACACATTCATTAATGCAAACGTAGTTGACGGTTGACCAGAAGATTGTATCCCTCCTAGTTACGAAGATTATGTTGAAAAAAATAAAAAATGTAGTTCATCTAAGAATACAACTTCTGATGATACTGCCGAAGGTGCTCTAGATCATGAGGAAGATAGGAAAACTGGGTTGGGAGATAACTCTAAGACAAGTAGAGTTAGAACACCGAAAGGTCTTGTTAAAATTTTAAGAAATCCTAGATTTGCTAACAGACCGGTTCATCCTGTTACACCTAAGCCTGTTCCAAGAAATGAAACAAATGATTCTCCTGTGTTTGTAAGAACACAAGATCCATCATCTTCAAACACTAATAATGTGTACGAATTTAGAGGACATAGGGAGTTTCGTCAATGTTTTAGTTGTGCTATTTTTGGACATATTACTGCTAATTGTCCTAGAAGATATAGATCACCCAGATAGAAGATTGACCTCACATATGATGATCGCAGATCATCTTATGCTCATAAAACAGGTTCACCTGTTAATGATAAAGTTTGTGTTAAAAATCATACGACAAATGTTGTCTATGGAGAGTATAAGAGAAAGAACTTCAATAGGTCAATTTCTCCTGTGAAGATTAAGGTTCCTAAATAGGATACTGAGGCAAGAGTTGCCACATCAAGTGATCATAGTAGAGCTTTTGAACCAAAGGCACGTTCGCCTTCGCAAAAAGCTAGTCGTCGAAAATACTTTTCTCGTACCAGACCACGAGTGAATCGCTCTGAAAATGAGCAAAATGTGAAAAACCAGAAGAGCAATATTGCTACTTCTAAACTGTCTAAGTTTACGGTTTCTAATGATGAGATTCCACCGGACTCAAACGGAAAATGGATGGAAGTTCAAGCTATGGGTGTTAATGGATAACCTACCGCCGTCCGAGCGTGGGTTCCCATTATCAATTAATTTTCTTAATGTGATATGCAGGGAATTAGGGTACCTGCAAACAACATCTGGATAGTGGATAGCAGCGCTTCGAGACATATGACTGGACATCTATCTCTTCTTTTGGATGTACACCCAATTAAGGGAGGTTATGTAGCATTTGCTAGAGATAAAGGAGGTCACATTTTTGCTCAAGGTTTATTGAAGAATGAAAAAGTTAGTTTTGACAAAGTGAACTATTGTCAAGAGCTTGCAAACAATTTGTTGTCGGTTTCACAAATCTGTGAAAAATCTTTCAAGGTAGCATTTGATGACGAATTCAGCTACATTTTGAAGCCAGAGTTTGTGATTCCTCCTGAAATGATTTTGATGAAGGCTCCTAGACAAGCTGATTTATATATGTTAGATATGAATGTTGCTACTTCAACTGCTGAACATCATCAAGCTTTTATCTCTAAAGTGACTGAACAAGATTCTATTACATGGCACAAACGCATGGGTCATTTAAGTTTTTGGAAATCTTGTAGAAGGTGTTGATCTTTGATCTTTTCAGATTCCAGGAACATGTGTTCCGTGTAAGAAGGGTAAGCAGAGCAAGAAAGCTCATAAGCTGGTGAAGTATAATCCAATCTCTGCTCCACTTGAATTGTTACATATGGATCTTTTCGGTTCAATTCGTTTTGAAAGCATTGATGGAAGTAAGTATTGTCTGGTTGTAACTGATGATTATTCAAGATTTTCTTGGGTAATGTTTTTGAAAGAGAAGTCCGATACGTTTGAGAACTTGAAAGTGATAATCAATTGATTAGAGACAGGTTTTAATTTAAAGGTAAGAAAGATTCGTTGCGACAATGGTACAGAATTCAAGAATCAGTATCTTGCAGGTTTTTGTATCGAAAAGGGTATCAATATGCAGTTCAGTTCTGTATACGCTCCTCAGATGAATGATGTTGCTGAAAGAAAGAATAGGGTATTAATCGAGACAGCTAGAACAATGTTAGCAGATTTATCGTTACCTGTTCATTTTTGGAGTGAAGCTGTTGCGAATGCATGTTACACTATGAATCGAGTTCTGACTGTTAAACGACTGGGTAAAACTTGCTATGAGCTATTGCATGGGAGAAAACCATCTCTGAAGCATCTAGAACCATTTGGTGCACCGTGTACCATCTTGAACAGAAAACCAGGAAGTAAATTTGATTCAAAAGTGGTTACTGGAGTATTTCTTGGGTATAGTTCTCCTAATAAGCGAGTTTTCAACAATGAGACAAGATGTGTTGAAGAATGGTCTGAAGTTGATGTCCAGAGGAATTATACGAAGAGTGCTTCTAAGAGTCATCCTTAGATTTATAACTATGATGAGCTGATTGACTCATTCAATCTTGCTCCAGATCAGATGGAGAATGAAGTTGAGTTACAAATGCTGTTTGATTTACAAAATAAACCAGAAGTATCTGCATCTACACCAACTCCAACTCCATTACCCACTGTCAATGAACCAGTTCAAGATTCAAATCAAGACATTGTTCCAGTGTACGATACCTATGGATCTGATATTTCAAGTGAGACAACTGATAATCATGAAGATATTGATGATACTACGAACCTACATCATGAGATACCTATTCCCGCACAACCAGTTCCCAGAACTACAGCTGCTCATCCAAGAGAGAATATTATTGGAGATCCAAATGCATGTGTTAGAACAAGAAGGCAAGTTCAGTTTAATGGTCAAGTTGATACTTATATGACAGCTGCTGCTGCATACTACGAGTACTCATGTCATATTTCTAGAATAGAGCCAAAGACAACAAAGGAAGCCTTGAAGCATGTTGATTGAGTCATGGCAATGCAAGAAGAAATTCAGCAATTCCATCGTTTAAATATTTGGAAGCTAGTTACTAAGCCGCATGGTGCTAAAGTAATTGATATCAAATGGGTTTGGAAGTGCAAATTTGACAAAGATGGCAATGTTATTCGTAACAAAGCAAGATTAGTTGCTAAAGGTTATCAGCAAGATCCTTAATTCGATTATGATGAAGTTTTTGCTCCTGTTGCCAGATTGGAAGCTATTTGCATTTTCTTGAATTTTGCTTCATTTATGAAGTTCAAAGTGTTTCAAATGGATGTCAAGAGTGCATTTCTTTATGGCAAGCTGAATGAAAGAGTATATGTCAATCAACCACCAGGTTTTGAAGATCATCTTCATTCTGACAAAGTTTACCGTTTACGAAGAGCCCTATATGGTTTACATCAAGCCCCAAGAGCTTGGTATGGACGTTTGTCAAGTTATTTGATCAAAAAAGGTTATCAAATGGGCACGGTAGATTGTACTATGTTCACGAAGGTTAAAGATGATGATATTATTTTGGTCCAGATCTATGTAGACGACATTATATTCGGTGCTACTAAGCAGGAACTCGTCGATGAGTTCGAGCAGGTTATGAAGGACGAATTCAAAATGAGCCAATTGGGTCTCTTACACTACTTTCTTGGTTTGCAAGTCGAACAGACTGATAATGGAATTTTTCTCCATCAAGCAAAGTATGTAAATGATATACTCGAACGTTTCGGTATGACTCAAGAACGTCCTGTGTCAACCCCTCTAGCTGTGAATCATGGTATTTCGTTAGACTGTGAAGGGGAGCCTGTTGATCCTACATACTATCGAGCAATCATCGGATCGCTCATGTATCTCACTGCATCTAGGCCGAATATTATGTTTGCAACATGTTTGTGTGCTCGTTATCAAGTTAATCCGAATACAGTTCATCTTACAGCTGCCAAAAGAATTCTTCGCTATCTGTTACATTCTCCAAATCTCGGCATCTTGTATTCGAACGAAGACAAGTTTGATCTTGTAGCATATAGTGATTCAGACTATGCTGGTTGTAAAATCAACAACAAATCTACATCTGGAGGATGTCAATTTTTAGGTGAAAGACTGGTGACCTGGCTGTGATGACCCAGGAATTTCCGACCAAATTTAAACTTAATCTTTATATGATTTCGATACGATAAGCAAAGTCTGTAATGTTGAGTCTCGAAAATCTTGGAACTATGTTCATGTGTTCAATTGACCTTCGACTGCTCTCGACGATTCACGAACAATTAATTGTAAATAGATATGTGTGTATGTATATATAAATAATAATTCGAAATATAATTTGAAGTATTATATGTAGTTGTTATAAAAAAAAAATTAATAAAATAAAAATTGGATATTATAAATATTATTTAAAATATATCTCTATATATAAATAACGTATATTAAAAAAATAGATATTAAATGATTGTAATACTCGTTTGATGTTTCGATTGATATTAAGCAAGATAAATTCAAATATATGTAATTTTAAAATAAACGGGAAGACAAAAATGAGTTATATACATTATAGGCTTATTAAAAATATATTTAGGAAGTATTAGTTGAATTTTAAAATTTTTTATATTTTACTTGGGGTTGGGAGTGAATAATTAATGTAATTTTTATTTAATAGTTAATGATCAAAAATTATATCATAATGACTGGAATAATTAAAGATAATTACTGTAAAAATTTGAGATTTTTCTGAAGAACTTTTATCCACCATTAATTAACAACGGGGCACGATATCGCACCCCGTAACAAATGTCGGCAACTCAATTGGAAATTGATATTCCATTACCCACGTTTATGATTCATTTGGTTATTATATACTTTTATATAATACATTTACATGTTGGTTACCATTTGTCAAAGGATTGCTTTTTCCTTCCTAACTTATGCACACCCGTGAATCCAATTGATTAATATAGAACTACTTTTAAGTGTTACTGTTTTTGGTTTGTTGTTCCTCACAATCATAAGCAACTTTATATATAGATACGTATGTACAATACAATTCTTATTCACTACAAAAACTGCATATAACATATATACATATGTTTACATCGACACACTCTCGATAGTTAGAGCCAAGAATCATCGATTAATACAACCGTCCATCAACTCATTTAATCATCTCCACCACCATACCAGTCAATCACAACCATCTAACCAAAACATGTATCTGTTTCTCTGTCATGAGGAAATAAGCCACCTTGTGTTAATCTTCAATTTATTATGTGTTTCTATTATTAAACTAAAACAATCATCACCCTATCACTCATAACACCTTCATTTCCACCATCATAAATCCTTTCACCACCTTTATCACCTTCATCAAACAACAACAACCAGACACCCATTTATTTTTTTTTCTCGCTGCTATACTTCTCTTTTGACGAAGAAACATCAACCAAAAATTGCCATCAAATACTACTCCTAATCATCTTACTTCGCTGCTGCAACCCTCAGTCACCGATCAATCATCACCTTTTCGATATTTCCTGTTTCTACTCTCTTTCGAACGACCACTCAAATGCAACTCGCGTTTATACTGCTGCTGCATTTTCTTTTATTTATTGCGTTACTTCTACTGTTGTTGCCTATAACTCGTCATCCTCACACCACCTTCATGAAACCCACATCGTCACCACCTTATATTTTTTTTGTTGCAACCGAAGAAACCTCACCTTACATCAACCATATCACCTTGCATATATCCTGCTGCTAACTTCCATACGTGTTCGGTGTACCTTGCTGCTACCATTTTGTTTTATGTTGAAACATCGCCGCAACACCACTATCCATCGTCTAATAGCTATTCAAGACTGCTGCTACTTTCGTTTATGTCATAAACCAATTCGAGCATTATCATTAAAATTATATAAGAAGACAAGAAACCCTACAAAAACCCACTTATTATACTTCCACTAGTCGACTGTCGTTGCTTTATTTTTTTGATTTATAGTCGTGATCAAACTCCACCATATGAAATCATTCATGTTTCAATTAAAGTATGATGAGTGATATTTTATTCCTTGACTTGTAGTAGGACCAACAACCTTTTACATATCCACTCACTCACTTAAAAAAAAAAAAAAACCGGCTTCTAAATTGCTGGAATGCCATATATATAAAAAAAAAAATTGTTTTGGCCGTGTACAGAATTATTGATTGGGCCGTAAGCTTTCATTTTGATTTTGGGCCGTTATATATTTTTTTTATTGGACTTTATGGTGGACTCAGAAAAATTGATGTTGGGCCAAGGGAAATTGAGCCAGGTTATATAGCTGTAGACGGGTTAAAAAGAAATTAGTTTAGGGATTAAACAGAAAGGAGCAGCAGAGCAGATGGAAGAGGGTGTTGTTAGGGAGCAGGAGGTTGAGGGTTCAAGTCTAGGCGGTGACGTTATATTTTTCTTATAACATATTTTTTTGAGGTAGTTTCTATTATCTTTAATATTATTATTATTATTGTATTTTTAGAACACTTATTATTACTAATACAAGTATTATTATAAATATTATTATTTATTATTATTATGATTATAATTACCATTATGATTATTAGTATTACGATTATCATTAATATTATTATCATAAGTATTATTATTATAGTTATTATCATCATTAATATTAACATTAAGATTACTATTACTAACATTACTTTTATTATTAGTATTATTATCAAAATTATTAATATCAGTATCATTACTAAACCTACTTATTTTTAGTATTACTATCATTGTCATAAAAAGATACAAATTATTATATATTCTTAGTGATATTATTTTACCAAATAAATAATTATATAAGTATATAATTGATACATATCACATAACAACATTAATATTTTCATCATAAATGCTAATTAACTGTCGAAAGTACATAAAATAAATATAGTTATTAATGAAACATACAAGTTACTGAATTAACAATTAATAATAATATCTAAAATTTATTCGATTACCCTTATATGTGTTAATATATATATAAATGATATAGGTTCGTGAATCCGAGGCCAACCCTGCATTGTTCAATTGTTCAATATAGACATATGTATTTTTACTACAAAATACATTAGGTGAGTTTCATTTGCTCCCTTTTTACTCTTTACATTTTTGGGGCTGAGAATACATGCAAATGCTTTATTAACTATTTTACAATACTTATATGCGTGAGTTTCATTTACTCCCTTTTACTCTTTACGTTTTTGGGCTGAGAATACATGCAAATGCTTTATTAACTTTTTTACAATATTTATATGCGTGAGTTTCATTATTCCCCTTTTATATATATTTTTGGGCTGAGAATACATGCAATGTTTTAATAACTATTTTACAATATTTATAAGCGTGAGTTTCATTTGCTCCCTTTTTAAATGCTTTTGCAATATATATTTTTGGGACTGAGAATACATGCGCTGCTTTTATAAATGTTTTACGAAATAGACACAAGTGAGTAAAACTACATTCTATGGCTGGATTATTAAACCGAATATGCCCCTTTATAGTCTGGTAATCTAAGAATTAGGGAACAGACACCCTAATTGACGCGAATCCTAAAGATAGATCTATCGGGTCCAACAAGCCCCATCCAAAGTACCGGATGCTTTAGTACTTCGAAATTTATATCATGTCCGAAGGAGGATCCCGGAATGATGGGGATATTCTTATATGCATATTGTTAATGTCGATTACCAGGTATTCAATCCATATGAATGATATTTTTGTCTCTATGTATGGGACGTATGTTTATGAGAAATGGAAATATGAAATCTTGTGGTCTATTAAAATCATGAAATGATTATTTATGTTAAACTAATGAACTCACCAACCTTTTGGTTGACACTTTAAAGCATGTTTATTCTCAGGTATGAAAGAAATCTTCCGCTGTGCATTTGTTCACTTTAAAGATATTACTTGGAGTCATTCATGACATATTTCAAAAGACGTTGCATTCGAGTCGTCGAGTTCATCAAGATTATTATTAAGATAATTATAATTAGATATATTATGAAATGGTATGCATATCGTCAATTTTCGATGTAAGGAAGTTTGTCTTTTCAAAACGAATGCAATGTTTGTAAAATGTATCATATAGAGGTCAAGAACCTCGCGATGTAATCAACTATTGTGAATCGTTTGTAATCGATGTGGACTTTGTCCGGATGGATTAGGACGGGGCATTTCAGTTGGTATCAGAGCAGAGGTCTTAGCGAACCAGGTCTGCATTAGTGTGTCTAACTGATAAGTCGTTAGGATGCATCAGTGAGTCTGGACTTCGACCGTGTCTGCATGTCAAAAGTTTTGCTTATCATTTCCAGTCGGAAATCATCTGCCTATCATCCTTAGGAAATTACATGCTCATTATTCTTAGTCGAGACACGTTTTACTGCATTAACTGCATGAATAGTGTATAGACAAAATTCATATCTTAGCGTATCTGCTTCTTCATATCTTAGCGTATCTGTTACTGTAACTTTGCCTGACAGCTTCCGTAGATTCCTCCGTAACTTATGGGATTCTAGTATTATATATGCATATGTAAATTATGTATTGCAGGGTACTAATCTACATCCTATAATCTATTTCTTATCGAAAATTCTTCATCTGATCGTACGAGATGAATCCTGCAACCAGTTCGAGTCCCTCAGATTCCGATAGCTATTCCGATAGTTATTCCGACAGCTATTCCGACATAGATGTTCACCTAAGCTTCGAAAACAGCGTCACCAGCATGAATCAACCAATCAGCCATTATCAATTCATCTGATGGGTTCGTAGTCGACTTAATTAATGGAAACGCGCAGAAAGCAATCCCTTCCACTAACCGAATTCACCTCTTGACAATGAACCTGAAGCGTTTACCGGCGAACCTATTTGAGACACCATTTTCAGTCTCATTTCCAGGGTAACTCGGCAAGATTATATTCTATCCACAATTCTGAACCTTATTCATTCGCTCGTTCCGACCGACAATCATCCTGGAGTAATAAGTCAACGAACTTTGCGCCCGAATAATCAATTCGGAGAATATGGTGCAAAACGTACCAGCTTCAACAACATCACCGACACCAACAGTACCATCAACAATCCATGCTTCAATATCATCATCTGTACTTTGAGTATGATCTTCGTTCTACGTATCGTTCTACCTGAATTATCTTCGTTCGACATGGCGAATATGTAATCTCTAAAGTTTTGGAGATTATTTATTCTAGTTCCAACCGAAAAGCAAATGAGTTTAATATTATATTAACTCATTAAATCCATGAATACATCTGAAGAAAATATATATGTATATATGTTTTCATAAAGATTGTAATTAAAAATTCTCTTGTACAAACTGTTAATGGTGAAAATATTTTAACGGGTAGGTAATACCCGAGGAATATTTAAATATCACATTAATAAGTTACATTGTACGTTTTTCGAATCTGTTTCAACAGTCATTTACTATCCTACTTACATCCACAGATATACGTATCCGTTCACCACAGAATAACCATTTCCATTCAAATTTCATATTTGGATTTTGACCTATCAGAATTCGACAAGTGGCATAATGAAGAAAACATTGGACAAAATAAAAATTTTTAGAAACAAACAATTTAACTATGAGAAATTTTGTTAATAATCCACGCTAACTGTTCCTAACTAATTGTTCCTAACTAACTGATTACATTTTATTTACCGCAATTTAATTATCGCAATTTATATTCTCAAAATTTTATTTATCGTCATTTAATTTCTGTCATTTACTTTACGCACTTTATTTATCGTCATTTAATTTCTGTTATTTATTTTACGCACTTTAAATATCGGGACACGTATACAAAGTTTTGACATATCATATCGACGCATCTATATATATTATTTGGAATCACCATAGACACTCTATATGCAGTAATGATCGAGTTCACTATACAGGGTTGAGGTTGATTCTATAATAATATATATACTTTGAGTTGTGATCGAGTCTGAGACGAATACGGGTCACGATACGTATTAATTAATTCGAATATTATATATTAAACTATATATGAATTATTGAATTGCTAACTGTAGACTATCAACTGTGGACTACCAACATTGAACAATTAAAATGAATTAAAATATTGACTATAACATATGAAACTAAACAATTCTTCAAGTTTGCCACTTGATTTCATCTTAAACCTCATTTGTATCTTGACGATTCCAATCTACGTTCAAATCTTTCATGATTCTTGAAAACACCTCAATCGAGAAGAAGAACCAACCGCACTTCATTTACGAAAGAAGAGATTGATACGTATAGTTAGGCACCTGAAAACTCTCGGAAACTGAGTAAACGTTTAACACGTAGATGTACTGATTCCTTTAGCGTTATTATTACCGAAAATAACTTTACAATCTCTCTCCAAATTAGCCTATTTTGTCACAGCTCCAGCAAGTCAACTTTGACTTTTCATCGAAGTAGTCTTACTATAATCCTGATACATATGCAATTACCCTGTTGATACCGGAGAATTCTTTTATATTCCACCATATTACCAGTAGACGTACCAGCAACCTCGTTGCTTCTTGGCTTAAATCTATCTGACAAATTATTATATTTATTCATTGAAACCCTATCATATACTCATCCACATCTTGTAACGAGAACTGCCATACCAATTATTAGGAATCAACAATCAGTACATTGAAAACGCACAACATATCTACACCAACAGTTATATGTATAATAATTACTTTTTAGAATTATGGTCTTTCATTCTGAAATTCTGAACAGCACCCAGTCTACAAACCAATACTCTGAATGTTGAAAAAGCTGAATGAAGCAGCAGAAACTGTAGACAACCGTAAATGACCTTAATCGTCGGAAGTTTAATGATAAAGAATAGTATGTTGGAAAAGCTCAGAAAAGTTGGAACTGAAAAACGGATTGAGCTAACCACGAAGGAGACCAGGGACAAATGTGTAGTGACCCGAACTTTTCCATGTTTATATATATTAATTGAGATTGATATTTACATGATTAAATGTTTCCAACATGTTAAGCAATCAAACTTGTTAAGACTTGATTAATTGAAATATGTTTCATATAGACAATTGACCACCCAAGTTGATCGGTGATTCACGAACGTTAAAACTTGTAAAAACTATATGATGACATATATATGGATATATATATAGTTAACATGATACTATGATAAGAAAACATATCATAAAGTATATTAACAATGAACTACATATGTAAAAACAAGACTACTAACTTAATGATTTTTAAACGAGACATATATGTAACGATTATCGTTGTAAAGACATTTAATGTATATGTATCATATTAAGAGATATTCATACATGATAATATCATGATAATATAATAATTTAAAATCTCATTTGATATTATAAACATTGGGTTAACAACATTTAACAAGATCGTTAACCTAAAGGTTTCAAAACAACACTTACATGTAACGACTAACGATGACTTAACGACTCAGTTAAAATGTATATACATGTAGTGTTTTAATATGTATTTATACAATTTTGAAAGACTTCAATACACTTATCAAAATACTTCTACTTAACAAAAATGCTTACAATTACATCCTCGTTCAGTTTCATCAACAATTCTACTCGTATGCACCCGTATTCGTACTCGTACAATACACAACTTTTAGATGTATGTACTATTGGTATATACACTCCAATGATCAGATCTTAGCAGCCCATGTGAGTCACCTAACACATGTGGGAACCATCATTTGGCAACTAGCATGAAATATCTCATAAAATTACAAAAATATGAGTAATCATTCATGACTTATTTACATGAAAACAAAATTACATATCCTTTATATCTAATCCATACACCAACGACCAAAAAAACCTACAAACACTTTCATTCTTCAATTTTCTTCATCTAATTGATCTCTCTCAAGTTCTATCTTCAAGTTCTAAGTGTTCTTCATAAATTCCAAAAGTTCTAGTTTCATAAAATCAAGAATACTTTCAAGTTTGCTAGCTCACTTCCAATCTTGTAAGGTGATCATCCAACCTCAAGAAATCTTTGTTTCTTACAGTAGGTTATCATTCTAATACAAGGTAATAATCATATTCAAACTTTGGTTCAATTTCTATAACTATAACAATCTTATTTCAAGTGATGATCTTACTTGAACTTGTTTTCGTGTCATGATTCTGCTTCAAGAACTTCGAGCCATCCAAGGATCCATTGAAGCTAGATCCATTTTTCTCTTTTCCAGTAGATTTATCCAAGGAAATTAAGGTAGTAATGATGTTCATAACATCATTCGATTCATACATATAAAGCTATCTTATTCGAAGGTTTAAACTTGTAATCACTAGAACATAGTTTAGTTAATTCTAAACTTGTTCGCAAACAAAAGTTAATCCTTCTAACTTGACTTTTAAAATCAACTAAACACATGTTCTATATCTATATGATATGCTAACTTAATGATTTAAAACCTGGAAACACGAAAAACACCGTAAAACCGGATTTACGCCGTCGTAGTAACACCGCGGGCTGTTTTGGGTTAGTTAATTAAAAACTATGATAAACTTTGATTTAAAAGTTGTTATTCTGAGAAAATGATTTTTATTATGAACATGAAACTATATCCAAAAATTATGATTAAACTCAAAGTGGAAGTATGTTTTCTAAAATGGTCATCTAGACGTCGTTCTTTCGACTGAAATGACTACCTTTACAAAAACGACTTGTAACTTATTTTTCCGACTATAAACCTATACTTTTCTGTTTAGATTCATAAAATAGAGTTCAATATGAAACCATAGCAATTTGATTCACTCAAAACGGATTTAAAATGAAGAAGTTATGGGTAAAACAAGATTGGATAATTTTTCTCATTTTAGCTACGTGAAAATTGGTAACAAATCTATTCCAACCATAACTTAATCAACTTGTATTGTATATTATGTAATCTTGAGATACCATAGACACGTATACAATGTTTCGACCTATCATGTCGACACATCTATATATATTTCGGAACAACCATAGACACTCTATATGTGAATGTTGGAGTTAGCTATACAGGGTTGAGGTTGATTCCAAAATATATATAGTTTGAGTTGTGATCAATACTGAGATACGTATACACTGGGTCGTGGATTGATTCAAGATAATATTTATCGATTTATTTCTGTACATCTAACTGTGGACAACTAGTTGTAGGTTACTAACGAGGACAGCTGACTTAATAAACTTAAAACATCAAAATATATTAAAAGTGTTGTAAATATATTTTGAACATACTTTGATATATATGTATATATTGTTATAGGTTCGTGAATCAACCAGTGGCCAAGTCTTACTTCCCGACGAAGTAAAAATCTGTGAAAGTGAGTTATAGTCCCACTTTTAAAATCTAATATTTTTGGGATGAGAATACATGCAGGTTTTATAAATGATTTACAAAATAGACACAAGTACGTGAAACTACATTCTATGGTTGAATTATCGAAATCGAATATGCCCCTTTTTATTAAGTCTGGTAATCTAAGAATTAGGGAACAGACACCCTAATTGACGCGAATCCTAAAGATAGATCTATTGGGCCTAACAAACCCCATCCAAAGTACCGGATGCTTTAGTACTTCGAAATTTATATCATATCCGAAGGGTGTCCCGGAATGATGGGGATATTCTTATATATGCATCTTGTTAATGTCGGTTACCAGGTGTTCACCATATGAATGATTTTTATCTCTATGTATGGGATGTGTATTGAAATATGAAATCTTGTGGTCTATTGTTACGATTTGATATATATAGGTTAAACCTATAACTCACCAACATTTTTGTTGACGTTTAAAGCATGTTTATTCTCAGGTGAATATTAAGAGCTTCCGCTGTTGCATACTAAAATAAGGACAAGATTTGGAGTCCATGTTTGTATGATATTGTGTAAAAACTGCATTCAAGAAACTGATTTCGATGTAACATATTTGTATTGTAAACCATTATGTAATGGTCGTGTGTAAACAGGATATTTTAGATTATCATTATTTGATAATCTACGTAAAGCTTTTTAAACCTTTATTTATGAAATAAAGGTTATGGTTTGTTTTAAAAATGAATGCAGTCTTTGAAAAACGTCTCATATAGAGGTCAAAACCTCGCAACGAAATCAATTAATATGGAACGTTTTTAATCAATAAGAACGGGACATTTCAGTTGGTATCCGAGCGTTGGTCTTAGAGAACCAGAATTTTTCATTAGTGTGTCTTATCGAGTTTGTTAGGATGCATTAGTGAGTCTGGACTTCGACCGTGTTTACTTGAAAAATGATTGCTTAACAAATTTTGTTGGAAACTATATATTTTTAACATGTGAATATTATGTGATATATTAATCTCTTAACGCGTTTGATATTATGTGATAGATGTCTACCTCTAGAACAAGTCCCATTGACTCACCTAATAATAATGAAGAGTCAAATGTAAATTGGAATGATTCGTGGACTGATTCACAAGTTCCCGAAGAGGAACCGGAAGAAGAGTCGGAACCGGAAGAAGAATCGGAACCGGAAGAAGAATCGGAACCGGATGAAGAAATAGAACCGGTGGGGGAAATAATAAAACGGTTAAGTAAAAGAAAATCCTCAACCAACCGACCAAGGTTAATTATGGTCAATGGTGTTTCCGCCAAGGAAGCAAAATATTGGGAGGATTACCAATTCTCCGATGAATCGGATTCCGACGAGAATTCCGATGATGTTATAGAAATTACCCCAACTGAATTTAAAAAGGCAAAAGAAAATAATAAGGGAAAGGGCATAAAAATAGAGAAATCTAATTCCAACCCCGATGAACTTTATATGTATCGTCAACGCCCGAAGTCCTTAAGTTGTAACAATGACCCGGGAACCTCTAAACCACCAGGTTTTTCTAAACCAATGTGGACAACGACGGCTCGTATTAGGGGAACATCATATATCCCTAGAAACTTGGCAAAACGAACCAAAACCGAAGAAGAAGAAACGAGCGAGTCAGAATAAGATAGTTGTATTCGTGTGGTGTAATATATGTAATATAGTGTTCTTATGCTTTATGATATATGTAAAAATTGCTAGTATTAATAAGTATTTTATTATGAATCTAACTCTTGTCTATTTTACAGTTTAAAAACACAAAATGGATAGACAACCCAATATTTTAAGAGACCTACCCGGAGACATGATTGATGAAATCTTGTCTAGAGTCGGCCAGAATTCCTCGGCACAACTATTTAAGGCGAGATCAGTTTGTAAGATATTCGAAGAACGTTCCAAGAATGTCTTGGTTTATAAGAGACTTTCGTTTGAAAGATGGGGGATATCACATTGGGAAACCCATAAGTTACGATGTGTTTACTTTGACGCATATATTGCGGGGAACCCAAATGCTATTTTACGCAACGGGTTAAGAAATTATTTTGACTCAATATATCCGAATATTGGACTTCGTGATTTAGAAAAAGCGGCTAACATGCAACATAAAGAAGCATGTTATGCTTACGGATTAGTAATGTTCGCTTCTCACCAAAGTGAGAACAAGAACATCGGGCTACAACTATTAAACAAAACGTTTCCACAAGTGACGGAGTCGGTAATTGGGGTAAGAAATGAGGTTTTTAGATTATTACGGGACTGTTGGACATTACGTAACCCTCGTCCCTTTGACGACGTTACAACACGCTGTCTTATCAACGGCCATAACGGTTATGTTGCACAAGACCAAGGATGGGAAGTAGTCCTAGTAAAACCAGAATGCATGACTTGTTTCTGGACGTATGAATTACGTGTCTTTATTGCCTTTGCTGAACGACTTGTGTACTAGCTAGAATTATCTTCACAACTATCTTGTATCAAAGTTATTGTGTGCTATATTTCATGCTTTATGTAAAATAAGCGGTATTGTAAGTTTGTAAAATATTGTATAAAAGTTTGAACGCGAAATATTATTATAATCAGTTTTTCATATAGAATTGTAGTAGTTGAATTGTATATTAGCTACTAAGTATGAACTTAACGGGTAGGTACTACCCGAATTTAAACTTATAAAACGCTAATATGAAGAAAAAGCTTTTATAAATGAGTTCATATTATGCTACGAAATACTATTAACTACTCTTAATATTCTGTATGATTAACTTGTTCCATTTAACTATTTTGAAGGAAATGGCACCGACTACTCGACACACCGTGAATATGAATGAAGAGGAATTCCGTACTTTTCTAGCTTCAAACATAGCCGCAGTACAGGCTGCGCTACATACCAACAATAACCTTGGATCTAGCAGTACAGGAAATCGTGTAGGATGCACCTACAAAGAATTCACTGCCTGCAAACCTTTGGAATTTGATGGAACCGAAGGACCGATCGGATTGAAACGGTGGACCGAGAAGGTCGAATCGGTGTTTGCCATAAGTAAGTGTACTGAAGAGGACAAAGTAAAGTACGCTACGCATACCTTCACAGGTTCTGCGTTAACATGGTGGAATACCTATCTAGAGCAAGTGGGACAAGACGATGCGTACGCACTACAGTGGTCAGCATTCAAGCACTTGATGAACGAGAAGTACCGTCCCAGAACCGAGGTCAATAAGCTCAAGATAGAACTTAGAGGGTTACGAACCCAAGGATTTGATATTACCACGTACGAAAGACGATTCACAGAATTGTGCCTATTGTGTCCGGGAGCATTCGAAGATGAGGAAGAGAAGATCGACGCGTTTGTGAAAGGATTACCGGAAAGAATCCAAGAAGATATAAGTTCATACGAGCCCGCCTCCATACAACAGGCATGTAGAATGGCTCACAAACTCGTGAACCAAATTGAAGAAAGAATTAAAGAACAGACTGCTGAAGAGGCTAATGTGAAGCAAGTCAAAAGAAAGTGGGAGGAAAACGGTGATAAGAATCACCAATACAACAACAACAGCAATTACAACAATAATCGCAACAATTATCCCAACAATCGCAACATCAATCGCAACTACAACAAACGGCCCAACAACAACAACAACAACAACAACAACAGCAGCAACTACAACAATCATCCCAATAACAATAATAACCGCAACAACAACAACAATCAGAAGCAGCTATGCCAAAGGTGTGAAAAGAATCACTCGGGGTTCTGCACCAAATTTTGCAACAAGTGTAAAAGAAATGGTCATAGCGCGGCGAAGTGTGAGGTCTACGGACCAGGGGTTAATAGAACGAAAGGAACAAATGGTGTCGGAACGAGTAATGGCGGAACAAGTAGTGTCGGAGCAAGTTATGCCAATGTAGTTTGTTATAAATGTGGAAAACCGGGCCACATTATTAGAAATTGCCCGAACCAGGAGAACACGAATGGACAAGGCCGTGGAAGAGTTTTCAATATTAATGCGGCAGAGGCACAGGAAGACCCGGAGCTTGTTACGGGTACGTTTCTTATTGACAATAAATCTGCTTACGTTTTATTTGATTCGTGTGCGGATAGAAGCTATATGAGTAGAGATTTTTGTGCTAAATTAAGTTGTCCATTGACGCCTTTGGATAGTAAATTTTTACTCGAATTAGCAAATGGTAAATTAATTTCAGCAGATAATATATGTCGGAATCGAGAAATTAAACTGGTTAGCGAAACATTTAAGATTGATTTGATACCAGTAGAATTAGGGAGTTTTGATGTGATAATCGGTATGGACTGGTTGAAAGAAGTGAAAGCGGAGATCGTTTGTTACAAAAATGCAATTCGCATTATACGAGAAAAAGGAAAACCCTTAATGGTGTACGGAGAAAAGGGCAACACGAAGCTACATCTTATTAGTAATTTGAAGGCACAAAAACTAATAAGAAAAGGTTGCTATGCTGTTCTAGCACACGTCGAGAAAGTACAAACTGAAGAAAAGAGCATCAATGATGTTCCCGTCGCAAAAGAATTTCCTGATGTATTTCCGAAAGAATTACCGGGATTACCCCCACATCGATCCGTTGAATTTCAAATAGATCTTGTACCAGGAGCTGCACCAATAGCTCGTGCTCCTTACAGACTCGCACCCAGCGAGATGAAAGAACTACAAAGCCAATTACAAGAACTTTTAGAGCGTGGTTTCATTCGACCAAGCACATCACCGTGGGGAGCTCCTGTTTTGTTTGTCAAGAAGAAAGATGGTACATTCAGGTTGTGTATCGACTACCGAGAGTTGAACAAACTTACCATCAAGAACCGCTACCCACTACCGAGAATCGATGACTTATTTGATCAACTACAAGGCTCATCTGTTTATTCAAAGATTGACTTACGTTCCGGGTATCATCAAATGCGGGTGAAAGAAGATGATATTCCAAAGACTGCTTTCAGAACACGTTACGGTCATTACGAGTTTATGGTCATGCCGTTTGGTTTAACTAATGCACCAGCTGTGTTCATGGACCTTATGAACCGAGTGTGTGGACCATACCTTGACAAGTTTGTCATTGTTTTCATTGATGACATACTTATTTACTCAAAGAATGACCAAGAACACGGTGAACATTTGAGAAAGGTGTTAGAAGTATTGAGGAAGGAAGAATTGTACGCTAAGTTTTCAAAGTGTGCATTTTGGTTGGAAGAAGTTCAATTCCTCGGTCACATAGTGAACAAAGAAGGTATTAAGGTGGATCCGGCAAAGATAGAAACTGTTGAAAAGTGGGAAACCCCGAAAACTCCGAAACACATACGCCAGTTTTTAGGACTAGCTGGTTACTACAGAAGGTTCATCCAAGACTTTTCCAGAATAGCAAAACCCTTGACTGCATTAACGCATAAAGGGAAGAAATTTGAATGGAATGATGAACAAGAGAAAGCGTTTCAGTTATTGAAGAAAAAGCTAACTACGGCACCTATATTGTCATTGCCTGAAGGGAATGATGATTTTGTGATTTATTGTGATGCATCAAAGCAAGGTCTCGGTTGTGTATTAATGCAACGAACGAAGGTGATTGCTTATGCGTCTAGACAATTGAAGATTCACGAACAAAATTATACGACGCATGATTTGGAATTAGGCGCGGTTGTTTTTGCATTAAAGACTTGGAGGCACTACTTATATGGGGTCAAAAGTATTATATATACCGACCACAAAAGTCTTCAACACATATTTAATCAGAAACAACTGAATATGAGGCAGCGTAGGTGGATTGAATTATTGAATGATTACGACTTTGAGATTCGTTACCACCCGGGGAAGGCAAATGTGGTAGCCGATGCCTTGAGCAGGAAGGACAGAGAACCCATTCGAGTAAAATCTATGAATATAATGATTCATAATAACATTACTACTCAAATAAAGGAGGCGCAACAAGGAGTTTTAAAAGAGGGAAATTTAAAGGATGAAATACCCAAAGGATTGGAGAAGCATCTTAATATTCGGGAAGACGGAACCCGGTATAGGGCTGAAAGGATTTGGGTACCAAAATTTGGAGATATGAGAGAAATGGTACTTAGAGAAGCTCATAAAACCAGATACTCAATACATCCTGGAACGGGGAAGATGTACAAGGATCTCAAGAAACATTTTTGGTGGCCGGGTATGAAAGCCGATGTTGCTAAATACGTAGGAGAATGTTTGACGTGTTCTAAGGTCAAAGCTGAGCATCAGAAACCATCAGGTCTACTTCAACAACCCGAAATCCCGGAATGGAAATGGGAAAACATTACCATGGATTTCATCACTAAATTGCCAAGGACTGCAAGTGGTTTTGATACTATTTGGGTAATAGTTGACCGTCTCACCAAATCAGCACACTTCTTGCCAATAAGAGAAGATGACAAGATGGAGAAGTTAGCACGACTGTATTTGAAGGAAGTCATCTCCAGACATGGAATACCAATCTCTATTATCTCTGATAGGGATGGCAGATTTATTTCAAGATTCTGGCAGACATTACAGCAAGCATTAGGAACTCGTCTAGACATGAGTACTGCCTATCATCCACAAACTGATGGGCAGAGCGAAAGGACGATACAAACACTTGAAGACATGCTACGAGCATGTGTTATTGATTTCGGAAACAGTTGGGATCGACATCTACCGTTAGCAGAATTTTCCTACAACAACAGCTACCATTCAAGCATTGAGATGGCGCCGTTTGAAGCACTTTATGGTAGAAAGTGCAGGTCTCCGATTTGTTGGAGTGAAGTGGGGGATAGACAGATTACGGGTCCGGAGATTATACAAGAAACTACCGAGAAGATCATCCAAATTCAACAACGGTTGAAAACCGCCCAAAGTCGACAAAAGAGCTACGCTGACATTAAAAGAAAAGATATAGAATTTGAAATTGGAGAGATGGTCATGCTTAAAGTTGCACCTTGGAAAGGCGTTGTTCGATTTGGTAAACGAGGGAAATTAAATCCAAGGTATATTGGACCATTCAAGATTATTGATCGTATCGGACCAGTAGCTTACCGACTAGAGTTACCTCAACAACTCGCGGCTGTACATAACACTTTCCACGTCTCGAATTTAAAGAAATGTTTTGCTAAAGAAGATCTCACTATTCCGTTAGATGAAATCCAAATCAACGAAAAACTTCAATTCATCGAAGAACCCGTCGAAATAATGGATAGTGAGGTTAAAAGACTTAAGCAAAACAAGATACCAATTGTTAAGGTTCGATGGAATGCTCGTAGAGGACCCGATTTCAGCTGGGAGCGTGAAGATCAGATGAAGAAGAAATACCCGCATCTATTTCCAGAAGATTCGTCAACACCTTCAACAGCTTAAAATTTCGGGACGAAATTTATTTAACGGGTAGGTACTGTAGTGACCCGAACTTTTCCATGTTTATATATATTAATTGAGATTGATATTTACATGATTAAATGTTTCCAACATGTTAAGCAATCAAACTTGTTAAGACTTGATTAATTGAAATATGTTTCATATAGACAATTGACCACCCAAGTTGATCGGTGATTCACGAACGTTAAAACTTGTAAAAACTATATGATGACATATATATGGATATATATATAGTTAACATGATACTATGATAAGAAAACATATCATAAAGTATATTAACAATGAACTACATATGTAAAAACAAGACTACTAACTTAATGATTTTTAAACGAGACATATATGTAACGATTATCGTTGTAAAGACATTTAATGTATATGTATCATATTAAGAGATATTCATACATGATAATATCATGATAATATAATAATTTAAAATCTCATTTGATATTATAAACATTGGGTTAACAACATTTAACAAGATCGTTAACCTAAAGGTTTCAAAACAACACTTACATGTAACGACTAACGATGACTTAACGACTCAGTTAAAATGTATATACATGTAGTGTTTTAATATGTATTTATACACTTTTGAAAGACTTCAATACACTTATCAAAATACTTCTACTTAACAAAAATGCTTATGATGTCGAACGAGGTGTATATAAAATAGCTTATATTTTACTAGGAAAAACTATTAAATTCGATACAATTTTACACAAGATATTTATTTATTTATAGAATGGATATACTTAAACCTTGCTACAACACTTATAGGCAGTGTACCTAATCGTACAGCAGTGTAGTTTTTAGTAAGTCCGGTTCGTTCCACAGGGAAATCTTTAAACAAAGCTCAACGCTATATTAGTTTACTTTTATAAAAATACAAATATATATATAAGTAATATTATTATTATAAAGGGGGGTTTTTACCGTTTAATGACCGGTTTGTCGATTTTAAGACTTTAGTCGCAGTTAAAACCTAATGTAAAATATAAAATAAATACAAGACTTAAATTAAAGCGTAAAGTAAATAACGATAATGAAATTGCGAATAATAAAATTGCGATAATTAAAAAGTACGATAATTAAAAGTGCGATTAAATAACAATAAATAAAAGTGCGATAATTAGAAGTGCAATTAAATATAAAATAAAGGAAATTAAATATGAAATAAAAGAATTATGCTTATTTAAACTTCCGTAATCATGATGTTTGACGTGTTGATTTTAGTTTTATTCCCATGGGTTAATTGTCCTTTGTCCTGGATTATTCAATATGTCCGTCTGGTTTTTGTCCATAACAGTCCATCAGTCATAAATATAAATTGCAAGTGTCCTTGTCAAATTATTATTATACCCGAAGATAAATATTCCAACTAATTGGGGATTCGAATTGTAACAAGGTTTTAATACTTTGTTTAATGAATACACCAGGTTATCGACTGCGTGTAAACCAAGGTTTTACTACTTTGTTAACAATTACACCAATTACCCTTGAATGTAATTTCACCCCTGTTTTAATTATTCTAGTGGCTATTAATCCATTCCCGTGTCCGGTTAAATGAACGATTATTCGTACATATAAATACCCCGCCCATCGTGTCCGATTGAGTGTATATGGTAATTTATAGGGACGCCCAATTGTAAATCTTTATATTAACATTAACAAACTATCATTTAGTTAAACAAATATAAAGCCCATTAATAGCCCATAGTCTAGTTTCCACAAGTGTCGTTCTTTTGTCCAAACCCCAATTATGGTACAAAGCCCAATTACCCAATTTTAGTAATTAGCCCAACATCATGATTACCTCGTTTTAAATAAGCATAATAATAACTTAGCTACGAGACATTAATATAAAAAGGTTGAACATAACTTACAATGATTAAAAATAGCGTAGCGTTACACGGACAGAATTTCGACTTACACCCTTACAACATTCGCTAACATACCCTTATTATTAGAATTATAATTAAAATTAAAATATAAATTATAAATATAAATATATTTACGTATGAAGAGGAAGAGAAAAAAGATATGATTTTGATCAGAATTCGGGTTGCTTTATAGCCAGGGTTGAAAATTGGGGCTCCGCGACTCGCGGCAAAATGGCCTTAAAACTCCGCGAGTCGCGGAGAGATATTTACAGCTCACACCCTTGGAGTTTCTTGCTGCCGACGGTTTTTAATATATATATATAATATATATATAATTAATATAATTAATTATATATTATATTATATTTATATACATAGTTAACTTGTAATTTTTAGTCCGTTGCGTCGAGCGTTAAGAGTTGACTCTGGTCCCGGTTCCGGATTTTCGAACGTCCTTGCGTACAATTTAATATCTTGTACTTTGCGTTTTGAATCTTGTACTCTTGTGATTTCGAGACGTTTCTTATCAATAATTGGAACCTTTTTGATTGTCTTTTGTTCTTTTGAGCTTTTTGGTCGTTTGCGTCTTCAAATCGTCGAATCTGTCTTTTGTCTTCACCTTTTATTATTTAAACGAATATCACTTGTAAATAGAACAATTGCAACTAAAAGCTTGTCTTTCTTGAGGAATAATGCTATGAAATATATGTTCGTTTTTAGCATTATCAAATATTCCCACACTTGAGCGTTGCTTGTCCTCAAGCAATATCGTCTTGAAATACTAGAATCACTTCTTTATTCTTCACACTTTGTACATCAGTGATTTCTATATGGCGGTATAAACAATGGTAGTAACGATATGGTTTACAGTCCCACATGACTATAAAAATTTAGATCCATTAAGGAAATTGGATCTTTATGAAAACATTTGATCTTTTGAAAATTAAATCTAGTTTTTACCCTAGATAAGTTTTCCGGAATAACCCTTTACCGGTGTTTGCAAAATATTTGTGGGTTTGGTGGGTTTCAGATTTGAAAATTTTAGCTCAAAACTTGCGGTTTTGTGTCACCCACTTGCTAACCTTGTATTTGGAAAGCAACACGTCCAGTTTACTTGTCCCGTATATTACCTTTCGGTAAACTACCGTCCGGTTGTAAAGGAAAGCGTTGAACAAGCAACTGTTAAGGCAATGTCCCGTGACATGCTTTTGATTATGGTCTATAACGTGTCGGACGCAATTACTATCCTTGGTAGGAGCAATAGTAAAGCTCACCCTTATAATTTTTTTGGTCTGGCACAAGGTCCTGTCTTTGACCATGCTATGCAACCACCGTTCTTACGGTTGACACCCGATTTAGTTCAAGTGACCTAATGAATTCCAGATGAATTCCTAGGATTTTACGTTCAATGGTAATGAACGCATTGAAAATAGGGTTTTCAGAAAACAAATCGGTTTATAATTTTGATCAAAATATTTTCTCGTTTAAGCTCGAGTTTAGATATCATCGAATTCCATGAGTTTGAATTCTCAATCTTTAAGGTCAATCTCTAGGATTGAGTATTATCAGTCTTAAAAGCTGATTTTTAATCTTTAAGGAGATTATCCTTTTCTGGGGATCTGATTCATTAGTCTTATCAAGCTAATTTGCACGGTGCCTCCCCATTGTACGAGATAAATCCTTCTCATGGTTAGGATAAATCTGACCACTTGGCAACCCTGTTTGATGCTGAGGTCCGTGGATTTCCTGCTGATTTTAGTGATGACTTTTCTAGATTTTTCGTCAACCTACAGCTGGTCTGGACGACAACTTCATGACCTAAATCAAGAAGCGCGTTTCTTTTTCGGAAGACTTTACTTCCTTTTAATGATGGAATTGATTCATCGTGTAGATCCATTTCTTCTTTTCTTTCATCGGGTAAAACAGTTTAGTTTAGTTCAAAGCAAAAGTATTTTCAGTTATTTGTTACAGATATATGTGACATATGTTTAAAATAACTTGGTAAATTTTCCCACACTTGGCTTTTTATTTTTCTTTTTATCGTCCTCTATTCCATTTTAAATGAATTTTAACATTTTAGTTTGTTTCTCAATTTATGTCCTTTCCGAGGTAACAATAATTTCGGTGTTAAAACCTAGTTTTATCGTTCATAAATATGTATAAACATGATTTGAATTCATTTAATTGAAAAATTTTACTAGAATTGGGTAGTCAGTATATAAGACTAGGGCTGTTCTTTTTTTATCAGAGAGCACTAGATTCTAATACAACTACTGCTTTACTAGTATTTTAATGGTAACCAAGTGTTTAATATAAAAATTTTTAAAATCCGAAAGAATTTTAACCCTTCCCACACTTAAGATCTTGCAATGCCCTCATTTGCAAGAAATCAGTAACAATTTAAATTATTGAGGGTGATTTGTGTGAAAATGATTAAATTTTTACCAAAGTTTCCAAATATATTGGCGTTTGTTTGCTGAATGATAAATGGTGCACATCATTTGTTCATTCCGTCTTGTTGTTATTTCACATATATTTTGCATCTTGTCGTCAAAATTAGTTGCTTTTGCTGAACTTAATGCCAGTCTTTGAAAATGCGTTGTTTTACCCTGTTGTGTACATAAGATAAACTGCAAACATATATACATATTTTCGAAGTTTGGTATATTACCCCACATTCAAAAATTATTAAAATCTAAGAATAAAAGTTAGATAATTATAAAAATGATTACAATATTAACAAAAGTATTAAACATATCAATATTTACGAATTACAAAATAATAAAAAAAATAAGTAAACTAAGGATGATATTGGTACCAATAGGGGTTCCACGCATAACCATAAGTGCTATAGAATGCTTCGGCAGGGTCATACGTAGGATATGGTGGCTGCATCTCTATCGACCAAGGAGGGAAGACGGGTTTCGGTGTAGGAATATAGTTTCTACCTATATGTTGGCAATGCGCTATGATCTGGTTCTGATGAACTTGCCAATCTTCAAATGCTCTCTGTCTAGCATTTTCGTATTCCTGAGAAGCTATAAACCTATGCATTTCTTGCATCTCATTCCCCCCTCCTACATTACCTTGTTCCTGGTTTCTCTCTACCTGTGGATGTCTACCATTGTATCGTACTGCGGCGTTATTTCGCCGCTTCAAAACTTTAGCACCATGGTATACATTTAAACCTATAGTGTCGCGGGGTTCCGGCTCTTCTACCAATAATCCCCCCCGACTTATATCCACACCGAGATATTCACCAATCAAAGTAATAAAAATACCACCTCCTATTATGCTATGTGGACGCATCCCTCGAACCATAGCTGATAAATAATAACCCACACAATATGGTATACTTACAGCGCTGTGTGGGTCTCGAATACACATATGGTAAAACAAATCTTGTTCATTTACCTTTTCTTTGTTTTTACCCCTTTGTGTAATCGAATTAGCTAAAAACCTATGTATTACTCTTAATTCGGCTCTATCTATATCCAAATAAGAGTAGTTTCCCCCTTTGAAACGGTGATGGCTTGTCATTTGACTCCACACACCGTGTGTATCAAAATTTTCATCTATTTTCCTACCGTTTAGTATCAATCCTCTACAATCGGCAGACGCTAATTCCTCAGGCGTGTATATACGTAAAGCCTGAGCCATGTCCAGTAAAGACATGTGGCGCATCGAACCGCCTAACAAAAATCTAATAAAAGAACGATCGGTTAAACTAGCTACCCGATCATTCAACTCTATACTACATAACAACTCTTCACACCATACTTTATATACAGGTCTGCGTATGGTGAATAAACATATCCAGTCATTAAAAGAAGAATTACCATACCTCTGTACCAGTAATTCCCTAATTGGCCCGGCCAATTCTACAGCTTCCAAGGGTCCCCATTCTATGACCCTCGGTACCTCAACAACCTTGGAATGAAGAGTATGCAAACCCCGTTGATATTTTGGATAATCTATCCAAAGTCTGTCAAATCTCAGGTTCGGGTGCAACTGTTCCAAGTGCATATCTGAAAAGGTCATGACTGGATGAGGTACATCCTGCTTGTAGTAGTTATCTACCTCCTGTTGTTCCAAGTTCTCAGCAGGAGCATGGCGGGCTTGGGATGAAGATTCACCCCTTTCATTCTGCAAAACACATCAAACACAAATTTTGTGCATCCAAATATGCATTAGTGTCAGCAAAATCATCAATCAAAATAATTATAATGACATTATCAATTTATATCAAACTTAAGCTTATTTTCACATTTTTATCAAATCTACACTTTTTCAAATAAGCATATACGAAAATTTTCGCCAAGTTCATAAGCATTCAACTCAAATAACATGTCAAAATAATCATTACTAGCAAATAAACAAGTCTCAAATGGCATTATCTTTCAAAAATCAAGTTCATGAATTTTGGACTTGAAAAAGTCCACTTTAATTCTCAAAATCATGTTTAGGCTCAAAGTTTGGATCATTTAACTACCTAGACATGTTACACTACTCAATTTAGCAACAATTCATGACAAAAATCGGCCATAACCTGTTTATATCAAAAAGCCCCAAATTGCTCAAGAACACAAACCCTAGATTATTCAAAATTTGAAGTTTAAGGCTTCTAATCATGTTAAACATCATCAATCTAGGTTATACAAGCATAATACATAAACAATTTAAGTCTAATTACACTAAAAAGCATCAAAATCAAATTGGGTAAAAATTAGCTCAAGAACACTAAAATTCGAATTAAATGGTGTTTAGGTGTAGAAATTTACCGTTTTTCTTGAGTAGTTCCTAGATATCATCCTTCTCAACATGATTTTAGCAAAAAATTTGGTGATTAACGGTTAAAAATTGAGATTTTTGGGGGTGATTTTCGGGTTTTTCGGGGTCTTTTTTCGCTGTTAAAATTGCAGTGTTTTTGTGTGGGAGTGAACTGATCGTTCAGCTCCTTATATTTTTTTTCTGTAATTTTGTCCCTCCGCGAGTCGCGGAGGTTTTTCACTGCAAACTCCGCGAGTCGCGGAGTTTGCCCCTTTTTTTTTTTTTTTATAATCTTTAACTTATAAAACAATTAAGAAATTAATTTTAAAATTTTGTTTCCCTTGTTATTTAGGACGAGGTCGTTTCGGATCGATGTCCTAGTCCGTCCTTCGACAAAATTTTAAAATTTGTCTTTTTGTAGCGATTGTTTTAAAAGCTAAGATTTTTGGGTTTTTTCAATGTTTTTGGCATACTTTAAATCAATAAGATTAAAAATAATGATAATAAAAGTTCTCGTCCCTCCCTCGGGTAAAGCAATTTCGGTTCAAAGACCTAGTCTTCAACTTACGACGAATTTTAAAAATCATATTCTTAACTTAATGAGATAAAGTAAATTTTTGTTTTTAAATTCACACAACATAAATATAAAATTCAAAATTAAAATTAAAAATTCACACCAAACTCAAAATTTAAAATGCATAAAATTAAAATTCATATTTTAAAAATTCACACCAAACTTAATTTAAAAATTCATATTATAAATTCACACCAAACTTATATTAATTTTTCAAATATTTACAATTTTAAAAATATTGTTTTTACAAAGTTTACAATATTAATTTAAGATTTAAATATTAATTTTTAAAAACATGGTAAAAAAAAAAAAAAAAAAATTAAAAATCTTTTTGTCTTTTTATCCCACTTTTATCAATCAAATATTATCAAAAATATGCGCCCCTCTTTTCGGTAAAGTAATTTCGGTTCCAAGACCTAATTTAACTCATGACGAATTTTTGAAATATTTTGGTTTGATTGTTTAAAGATATTTATACCTTAAGAATAAACGTTAAATTTCGCAGTGATGTAATAAATTTTTGAATGATATCAATAATTTCGGTCGCCAAACCTAATTTTATTTAATACCAATTTAATACTTTTTAGCGAACAAATTAGCGTTTATTATCAAAAGGTTAAAAATAAAAATAAAAATAAAAACTGTACAGACATACCTGTGAAATAGATTTCTTAGTTATATGATCTATTATATTCATAAGATAGTCGGTTTAATTGGTCTTCCATGGCTGCATAGGCGTAACCTCGAGCATTCATTGTCTTTTCTTCTAAACATATGAACGGTCCGTCTCTGCATAAAGTAACAAATTCGGTATTTGAATAGGTTTGATTATTTGAACATTTACCTCCATGTGACCATTTTCCGCATTTGTGACATCGTTCTAGGTGTCGTGCTCTTCTTTTTGCTGCGGATTTTGATATTCCTTTACCAAATTGTAACTTATTATCTTCGCATCTGGATCCTTTTCTAACTCCGTCCATTCTTTCTCTGATTACTGATACTATTTCGCTCGGTAGTATGTCATTATTACGTTTAGTGATCAAAGCGTGTAGCATTAGACCATGGTTTAGTTCACAGGCAGTCTTCATTTTGTAAAAACCTAAAAAAAATAAAAATTCAGAATGGGGGGAGAAGACTAGTTCTTTAGGGTCTGCTAGGGAAAGACCATACGTGTTCCATTTTCGAGAACTACACGAAAACAGACAATCTAACTCTAACAGAAATATATATTATCCTTTAAAGACTTGATTCTCCCCACACTTAGTTAGCTGTGGTGTCGAAATTGTGAGTAACTTCGTTGTCGACTTCCATCGGACCATGTATGTAATGTTTAACTCTGTGACCATTAACTTTAAATTCAATCCCATTTGAATTTATTAATTCTATTGTTCCGTATGGGAAAACTCTTTTGACTATGAATGGTCCAGACCATCTTGATTTCAATTTTCCAGGAAATAGCTTGAATCGTGAATTGAAAAGAAGAACTCTGTCTCCTTCTTTGAATTCTTTTGATCTTCTGATTCTTTTATCATGCCATTTCTTCGTTCTTTCTTTATAGATTAACGAATTTTCGTATGCTTCATGTCTTAATTCTTCTAATTCGTTTAGTTGACTTAATCGTAGACGTCCGGCTTCATGTAAATCAAGATTACATGTCTTCAAAGCCCAAAATGCTTTGTGTTCAATTTCTACTGGAAGATGACATGCTTTTCCATACACAAGTCTAAAAGGTGTGGTTCCAATTGGAGTTTTGTAGGCTGTTCTAAAAGCCCAGAGTGCATCCTCCAATTTAATGGACCATTCCTTCGGATTTGATCCTACGGTTTTCTCTAGAATACGTTTTAAAGCTCGGTTGGTATTTTCAACTTGTCCACTTGTTTGTGGATGATATGCGGTGGAGATTTTATGAGTTACTCCATATCTTTTAAGAACTTTCTCAAGTTGATTATTACAGAAATGAGTACCCCGATCACTTATTAAAGCTTTCGGTGTTCCAAACCTTGCAAAAAGACGTTTTAAAAAGTTGACTACAACTCGTGCATCGTTAGTTGGGAGAGCTTGTGCTTCTGCCCATTTAGATACATAGTCAATGGCTACGAGTATATATAGATTATTATGAGATTTTGGAAATGGACCCATAAAGTCAATACCCCAAATGTCAAATAATTCACATACTTGGATGACATTTTGTGGCATTTCATCACGTTGACTTATTTTTCCGGCCCTTTGACATGCATCACAGGATTTGCAAAGAAGGTGTGCGTCTTTGTAAATTGTAGGCCAATAGAATCCAGCTTCATAAACTTTCTTGCTGTTAGTTGAGGCCCATAATGCCCTCCTGTTGGTCCTGTGTGACAATGGTTTAAAATTTTACTAGCTTCATCTCCAAATACGCATCGGCGTATTATTCCATCGGGACAACTTTTAAACAGATGTGGATCTTCCCAGAAATAGTGTTTTATATCACTGAAGAATTTCTTTCGTCTTTGGTACGATAATCCTTTTTCAAGGAATCCACAAACTAAGTAGTTTGCATAGTCTGCAAACCATGGGATTTCTTTATAATCTATCTTCAATAGATATTCATCAGGAAAGTTGTCTTGTATGGCCGATTCATTCAGAACTTCTAATTCGGGATTTTCAAGACGAGAAAGATGATCAGCGGCGAGATTTTCTGCTCCTTTTTTATCTCGGATTTCAATATCAAACTCTTGTAAGAGTAAGATCCAACGGATTAATCTTGGTTTAGCATCTTGTTTTGAAAATAGGTATCTAAGAGCAGAATGGTCGGTATAGACCACCGTTTTTGCTAGAACGAGATATGATCGAAATTTGTCAAAAGCAAAGACAATAGCAAGGAGTTCTTTTTCAGTAGTTGTATAGTTCGTTTGTGCTCCTTGTAATGTCTTACTAGCATAATATATAGGTTGAAATCGTTTTTCAATCCTTTGTCCTAAAACGGCTCCCATTGCAAAATCACTTGCATCGCACATTAGTTCAAATGGTAGATTCCAATTTGGTGTTATCATGATCGGCGCATTAGTGAGTTTTTCTTTAAGAATATTAAAAGATTTGATACATTCATCTGAAAAGATGAATGGCGCATCCTTTTCTAGGAGTTTATTCATAGGAGTGGCAATTTTAGAAAAATCTTTTATGAAACGTCGGTAAAAACCGGCATGCCCTAGAAAACTCCTAACTCCTCTAACATTTGTGGGATGTGGAAGTTTAGCAATTACATCTACTTTAGCTCTATCCACTTCGATTCCTTCTTTTGAAATTTTATGTCCAAGAACGATGCCTTCTTTAACCATGAAATGGCATTTCTCCCAATTAAGTACTAGATTTGATTTTTCGCATCTAATTAGCATTCGTTCCAGATTAACTAGACATGATTTAAATGTATCACCGAAGACTGAAAAGTCATCCATGAATACTTCCATGCATTCTTCTATCATGTCATGAAAAATCGCCATCATACACCTTTGAAAGGTTGCAGGGGCGTTACAAAGTCCAAATGGCATGCGTTTGTAAGCAAAAGTACCATAAGGGCACGTGAATGTGGTTTTCTCTTGATCTTCGGGTGCTATTGGAATTTGAAAATATCCGGAAAATCCATCTAGAAAACAATAGTAACTATTTCCGGCTAATCTTTCCAACATTTGATCAATGAAAGGTAAGGGAAAGTGATCTTTTCTGGTGGCGTCATTTAATTTTCTATAATCAATACATACACGCCATCCTGTTACAGTCCTAGTAGGAATAAGCTCATTTTTCTCATTTGTAATGACAGTCATGCCACCCTTCTTAGGCACGCATTGAACTGGGCTTACCCATGGACTATCAGAGATTGGATATATCAAACCTGCATCTAGCAGTTTAATAATCTCTTTCTTAACTACATCTTGCATATTAGGATTTAGTCTTCGTTGGCGTTGCACATACGTTTTATGACCTTCTTCCATAAGGATTTTATGTGTGCAATACGAAGGACTTATTCCTTTAATATCATGAATCTTCCATGCAATGGCTGGTTTATGAGCTTTCAACACAGAAATGAGTTGTGATTTCTCATTTTCAGTAAGAGAAGACGATATTATTACAGGTAATTCAGATTCACCATGTAAATAAGCGTATTCCAAATGGTTTGGAAGTGGCTTTAATTCTAATTTCGGAGGTTCTTCTATCGATGATTTATATCGATATCTGTCTTCTTCTTTTAGCATTTGAATTTCTTCTGTTGTTGGTTCATATCCATTAGCTATAAGTGTAGCTAACATTTCAGCTTCATCAATTGGTTCATTACCTTCTCCTAAAGAACATTCTCCTGTTCCTTGTAATTCTGGAAATTCTTCTAATAATTCTGCATGTGCATCTATAGTTTGAATATAATAACATGTATCATCTGCAGATTGTGGTTGTTGCATTGCTCTATCAACTGAAAAGGTAACACTCTCATCCTCTATACTTAGGGTCAGTTTCTTACCAAACACGTCTATCATTGCTTTAGCCGTGTTTAAGAATGGTCTTCCTAATATGAGAGGAACTTGAGAATCTTCTTCCATGTCCAAAACAACAAAATCTACTGGAAATACTAAAGTACCAACTTTAACTAGCATGTTCTCCATTATCCCTCTAGGATATTTTATTGATCTATCGGCTAGTTGTATGCTTATTCTGGTTGGTTTCAATTCTCCAAGGTCTAGTTTAGCGTATAGTGAATACGGCATTAGATTTATACTAGCACCTAAGTCTGCCAATGCTTCTATTGAACTAAGACTACCCAGAAAACATGGAATTGTGAAACTTCCTGGATCAGATAATTTTTCTGGTATCTTATTCAACAGCACTGCTGAACAATTTGCATTCATAGTAACAGCCGAGAGTTCTTCCATTTTCTTTCTATTCGTGATTAGATCTTTCAAGAATTTAGCATATCTTGGCATTCCTGAAATCACATCAATGAAAGGAAGATTTACATTTATCTGTTTAAACATATCCAAGAATTTGGATTGCTCGGCTTCAAGTTTTTCTTTCTTCATTTTACTCGGATAAGGAAGTGGTGGTTGATATGGTTTAACATAAGGTTTATCCTTAACTGTGTTATCTTCATTAACCTTTTCAACTACCGGTTCTTGTTCCTTATCTTGATCAGGTTGTGGTTCTTGTGGAGTAGGAATAGTTTCATCAGAAGTTACAGGTATTTCAGGTGGTTTAAGTGTTGTACCACTTCTTGTGGTAATAGCTTTAGCTGTTTCATTCCGGGGGTTAGCATTTGTATCACTAGGTAGACTTCCCGGTTTTCTTTCACCTATTAACCTTGCTAGGTTACTTACTTCTTGTTCCAGATTTTGAATAGAAGCTTGTTGATTTCTAAATGCTTGAGCATTTTGTTCATTGGTTTGTTTTTGAGATGTGAAAAACTGCGTTTGAGTTTCAACTAGCTTCGTCATCATATCTTCTAAATTCGGCTTTTTATCATCGGTTTGTTGTGGTGGTTTGTTTTGAAAATTCGGTCTTTGCTGATTATAAGTATTATTGGATACTTGTTGATTGCTAGGACCTTGTTGGTTATTGTATGGAATATTTCGGTTATAATTCTGGTTTTGATTGTAAATCGGTCTTGGCGGTTGATAATTATTCTGATAATTATTTCCAGGCCTTTGGTTTATGTATGAAATATTCTCTCTTTGTTCCATTGTTAATTCAATACTTAGACAATCTTTTGTCAAATGTGGTCCTCCACACTGCTCACAACTAATTCGTATTGAGTGAATATCCTTAGTCATCTTTTCCATTCGTCTCTCGAAAGCATCTATCTTTGCTGAAATGGAATCTAAGTCATGGCTAGAATCGGCTCTAGCTGCTTTAGATGATCTAATGATATCTTTTTCTTGATGCCACTCATGTGAGTGGGAAGCAGTGTTATCAATAATTTTGTAAGCATCAGTTTCGGTTTTCTTCATAATCGAACCACCAGCTGCTATATCTATGTCTTTTCTTGTACTGATGTCGCATCCTTGGTAGAATATTTGTACTATTTGACAGGTGTCTAAACCATGTTGCGGACATCCTCTTAACAACTTTCCATATCTTGTCCACGCCTCATATAGAGTTTCATTTGGCTTTTGTGTGAACGTAACAATTTCTGCTTGAAGTCTTACGGCTTTTGATGCAGGAAAGAATTGTTTAAGAAATTTGTCAATTAAAACATCCCATGTATCAATCGCTCCTTCAGGTAACGATTCCAACCAATCTTTGGCTTCTCCCTTTAAAGTCCAGGGAAATAACATGAGATATATCTGTTCATCCTCCACTTCTCGTATTTTAAATAGTGTGCAGATCCTATTAAAGGTACGTAGATGTTCATTTGGATCTTCCTTCGGCGCACCACTAAACTGGCATTGATTAGTCACCATGTGTAGAATTTGTCCTTTGATTTCATAATCTGGCGCATTAATGTCTGGATGAGTAATTGCGTGACCTTGGCCAGTGCGTTTAGCTCTCATTCGGTCTTCCATACTTAAAGGTTCCAGATTCTCCATAATTGAATTTGTTGAATCGGAATCACTAGATGCTTCAGATTTAATGGTTCGTTCCTCAACAATCTCTGTTTGAATGATTGGTGGTTCCGGAGGAAAGTTTAATGGTTCAGGATCTATGAACCGTTCCTGAATATTTTCTGGATTCTCAATTGTGAGGTTTGTTTCAAAAACTGGATTATCGGTAATTTGAACTGAAGTACTTGGTCGACTGGATGACGATTCTAAAGAAAAATCAACGGCGGTTATATTTGTTAAACGATGTCTTGATCGAGTTACAGGTGGTGAACGTACAAAAGGTGATGAACGTCTTGCTCGGTGCATTCACTGAATATCCTATTAGTTTTTAAAAGGAAAGAAAAATTATAATAAGTTATCCAATCAATAGACTTTTCTGATTTTGCCCACGTTTCGAATAGCCAAAAGATGCAGCAGAGGGGCAGGATTCGTTTGGTCTCAATATAATTGAGGACTGTTTGGCTCCAATAACCCGGTCCACGTACAAATCCAACTATTACTACGAACCAGAAAATTTTGATGTCTATTAATTTAACCACTTAAAATAAGTTTTCGTAATTTTAAGAAATTTAGATAAGAAGTAGAATAAAAATCTAAGTCCTAAAAACTAGAATGGCGAGAAATAAGAAAGAAAAAGAGTTCGTCGAAAAAGGTCGAAAAAGAAAAATGGTTGAAAAATAAAAGGTGACGGAAAAATAAAAGAAACTTATAAAAACTTAAAAATACTTAACTAATTTAACCTTATTACTACAACTAACTTAAAATTATAATCGCAAATTGAAATTACTAATTGGAATGATAATTGGTACATAGTAAAAGGTGTCTAAAAATATTAAAGCTTACAGGAAAAACTAAATCCCAAATGGAAATAACTTAAAAAGAAACTAAAACTTAAAAAGGCGTCGCAAAATTCTAAAGTACCTAAATCTTAGTCTAAAGAAAAAGCACTTAAGGAATTCTACGGCAAAGCCTAAAAATCTAGGAGTAAAAATAACTATAGCTAAAACTAAGTTTAAAATTAAATATGAGCTAAAAAATACAAATATTACGCTACAACGATTAAAAAGGTACAAAAATATAAAAATATACAAAAAGTTGTAAAAAGTACAATTTTTATAAAAATATTATTTTTATATTAATTATTTTATAAAACTACTAATTTTACAATTTTAATAAAACTAATTAAACAAAATACATAAATATAAAGTAAAAAGTAAAAATAAAACTAAAATTAATAATAATAATAATAATAATTAAGTTAAATAATAATAATAATAATTAAAATCCCGTAATTAATGCTCGATTAGGGCTTCCTTGTCGCCTGTCAGAGACCCTCCGCGAGTCGCGGCAATTAAAGAGGAAAACCCCGCGGGTCGCGGGGATCAGAAATTCAGTTGACAGCTTTTACTTTTTACGCGTTTTTCTTTATTTTTTTTTTTATTTTCTGTTTTCTGTTTTTTTTTTTAATTAAATAAAAGATATTAAAATTAAAACTTATATTTTTATAAACTAAAATAAAAATAAAGAAACTTATAAAACTTAAATATTTAACAAAATCTTAAAAATACTAATATTTTTGTTTTTTCTTTTTATATTTTTCGAATTTTTAAAACGTAATTTTACAAAAACGACTTTTAATAAAAGTAACTAAAAATCTTTTTTTTTTTTATATTAGCGTTGCGCTTCCGGCTTTTAAGATAGTTCCCCGGCAGCGGCGCCAAAAATACTTGATGTCGAACGAGGTGTATATAAAATAGCTTATATTTTACTAGGAAAAACTATTAAATTCGATACAATTTTACACAAGATATTTATTTATTTATAGAATGGATATACTTAAACCTTGCTACAACACTTATAGGCAGTGTACCTAATCGTACAGCAGTGTAGTTTTTAGTAAGTCCGGTTCGTTCCACAGGGAAATCTTTAAACAAAGCTCAACGCTATATTAGTTTACTTTTATAAAAATACAAATATATATATAAGTAATATTATTATTATAAAGGGGGGGTTTTTACCGTTTAATGACCGGTTTGTCGATTTTAAGACTTTAGTCGCAGTTAAAACCTAATGTAAAATATAAAATAAATACAAGACTTAAATTAAAGCGTAAAGTAAATAACGATAATGAAATTGCGAATAATAAAATTGCGATAATTAAAAAGTACGATAATTAAAAGTGCGATTAAATAACAATAAATAAAAGTGCGATAATTAGAAGTGCAATTAAATATAAAATAAAGGAAATTAAATATGAAATAAAAGAATTATGCTTATTTAAACTTCCGTAATCATGATGTTTGACGTGTTGATTTTAGTTTTATTCCCATGGGTTAATTGTCCTTTGTCCTGGATTATTCAATATGTCCGTCTGGTTTTTGTCCATAACAGTCCATCAGTCATAAATATAAATTGCAAGTGTCCTTGTCAAATTATTATTATACCCGAAGATAAATATTCCAACTAATTGGGGATTCGAATTGTAACAAGGTTTTAATACTTTGTTTAATGAATACACCAGGTTATCGACTGCGTGTAAACCAAGGTTTTACTACTTTGTTAACAATTACACCAATTACCCTTGAATGTAATTTCACCCCTGTTTTAATTATTCTAGTGGCTATTAATCCATTCCCGTGTCCGGTTAAATGAACGATTATTCGTACATATAAATACCCCGCCCATCGTGTCCGATTGAGTGTATATGGTAATTTATAGGGACGCCCAATTGTAAATCTTTATATTAACATTAACAAACTATCATTTAGTTAAACAAATATAAAGCCCATTAATAGCCCATAGTCTAGTTTCCACAAGTGTCGTTCTTTTGTCCAAACCCCAATTATGGTACAAAGCCCAATTACCCAATTTTAGTAATTAGCCCAACATCATGATTACCTCGTTTTAAATAAGCATAATAATAACTTAGCTACGAGACATTAATATAAAAAGGTTGAACATAACTTACAATGATTAAAAATAGCGTAGCGTTACACGGACAGAATTTCGACTTACACCCTTACAACATTCGCTAACATACCCTTATTATTAGAATTATAATTAAAATTAAAATATAAATTATAAATATAAATATATTTACGTATGAAGAGGAAGAGAAAAAAGATATGATTTTGATCAGAATTCGGGTTGCTTTATAGCCAGGGTTGAAAATTGGGGCTCCGCGACTCGCGGCAAAATGGCCTTAAAACTCCGCGAGTCGCGGAGAGATATTTACAGCTCACACCCTTGGAGTTTCTTGCTGCCGACGGTTTTTAATATATATATATAATATATATATAATTAATATAATTAATTATATATTATATTATATTTATATACATAGTTAACTTGTAATTTTTAGTCCGTTGCGTCGAGCGTTAAGAGTTGACTCTGGTCCCGGTTCCGGATTTTCGAACGTCCTTGCGTACAATTTAATATCTTGTACTTTGCGTTTTGAATCTTGTACTCTTGTGATTTCGAGACGTTTCTTATCAATAATTGGAACCTTTTTGATTGTCTTTTGTTCTTTTGAGCTTTTTGGTCGTTTGCGTCTTCAAATCGTCGAATCTGTCTTTTGTCTTCACCTTTTATTATTTAAACGAATATCACTTGTAAATAGAACAATTGCAACTAAAAGCTTGTCTTTCTTGAGGAATAATGCTATGAAATATATGTTCGTTTTTAGCATTATCAGCTTACAATTACATCCTCGTTCAGTTTCATCAACAATTCTACTCGTATGCACCCGTATTCGTACTCGTACAATACACAACTTTTAGATGTATGTACTATTGGTATATACACTCCAATGATCAGATCTTAGCAGCCCATGTGAGTCACCTAACACATGTGGGAACCATCATTTGGCAACTAGCATGAAATATCTCATAAAATTACAAAAATATGAGTAATCATTCATGACTTATTTACATGAAAACAAAATTACATATCCTTTATATCTAATCCATACACCAACGACCAAAAACACCTACAAACACTTTCATTCTTCAATTTTCTTCATCTAATTGATCTCTCTCAAGTTCTATCTTCAAGTTCTAAGTGTTCTTCATAAATTCCAAAAGTTCTAGTTTCATAAAATCAAGAATACTTTCAAGTTTGCTAGCTCACTTCCAATCTTGTAAGGTGATCATCCAACCTCAAGAAATCTTTGTTTCTTACAGTAGGTTATCATTCGAATACAAGGTAATAATCATATTCAAACTTTGGTTCAATTTCTATAACTATAACAATCTTATTTCAAGTGATGATCTTACTTGAACTTGTTTTCGTGTCATGATTCTGCTTCAAGAACTTCGAGCCATCCAAGGATCCATTGAAGCTAGATCCATTTTTCTCTTTTCCAGTAGGTTTATCCAAGGAAATTAAGGTAGTAATGATGTTCATAACATCATTCGATTCATACATATAAAGCTATCTTATTCGAAGGTTTAAACTTGTAATCACTAGAACATAGTTTAGTTAATTCTAAACTTGTTCGCAAACAAAAGTTAATCCTTCTAACTTGACTTTTAAAATCAACTAAACACATGTTCTATATCTATATGATATGCTAACTTAATGATTTAAAACCTGGAAACACGAAAAACACCGTAAAACCGGATTTACGCCGTCGTAGTAACACCGCGGGCTGTTTTGGGTTAGTTAATTAAAAACTATGATAAACTTTGATTTAAAAGTGGTTATTCTGAGAAAATGATTTTTATTATGAACATGAAACTATATCCAAAAATTATGATTAAACTCAAAGTGGAAGTATGTTTTCTAAAATGGTCATCTAGACGTCGTTCTTTCGACTGAAATGACTACCTTTACAAAAACGACTTGTAACTTATTTTTCCGACTATAAACCTATACTTTTCTGTTTAGATTCATAAAATAGAGTTCAATATGAAACCATAGCAATTTGATTCACTCAAAACGGATTTAAAATGAAGAAGTTATGGGTAAAACAAGATTGGATAATTTTTCTCATTTTAGCTACGTGAAAATTGGTAACAAATCTATTCCAACCATAACTTAATCAACTTGTATTGTATATTATGTAATCTTGAGATACCATAGACACGTATACAATGTTTCGACCTATCATGTCGACACATCTATATATATTTCGGAACAACCATAGACACTCTATATGTGAATGTTGGAGTTAGCTATACAGGGTTGAGGTTGATTCCAAAATATATATAGTTTGAGTTGTGATCAATACTGAGATACGTATACACTGGGTCGTGGATTGATTCAAGATAATATTTATCGATTTATTTCTGTACATCTAACTGTGGACAACTAGTTGTAGGTTACTAACGAGGACAGCTGACTTAATAAACTTAAAACATCAAAATATATTAAAAGTGTTGTAAATATATTTTGAACATACTTTGATATATATGTATATATTGTTATAGGTTCGTGAATCAACCAGTGGCCAAGTCTTACTTCCCGACGAAGTAAAAATCTGTGAAAGTGAGTTATAGTCCCACTTTTAAAATCTAATATTTTTGGGATGAGAATACATGCAGGTTTTATAAATGATTTACAAAATAGACACAAGTACGTGAAACTACATTCTATGGTTGAATTATCGAAATCGAATATGCCCCTTTTTATTAAGTCTGGTAATCTAAGAATTAGGGAACAGACACCCTAATTGACGCGAATCCTAAAGATAGATCTATTGGGCCTAACAAACCCCATCCAAAGTACCGGATGCTTTAGTACTTCGAAATTTATATCATATCCGAAGGGTGTCCCGGAATGATGGGGATATTCTTATATATGCATCTTGTTAATGTCGGTTACCAGGTGTTCACCATATGAATGATTTTTATCTCTATGTATGGGATGTGTATTGAAATATGAAATCTTGTGGTCTATTGTTACGATTTGATATATATAGGTTAAACCTATAACTCACCAACATTTTTGTTGACGTTTAAAGCATGTTTATTCTCAGGTGAATATTAAGAGCTTCCGCTGTTGCATACTAAAATAAGGACAAGATTTGGAGTCCATGTTTGTATGATATTGTGTAAAAACTGCATTCAAGAAACTGATTTCGATGTAACATATTTGTATTGTAAACCATTATGTAATGGTCGTGTGTAAACAGGATATTTTAGATTATCATTATTTGATAATCTACGTAAAGCTTTTTAAACCTTTATTTATGAAATAAAGGTTATGGTTTGTTTTAAAAATGAATGCAGTCTTTGAAAAACGTCTCATATAGAGGTCAAAACCTCGCAACGAAATCAATTAATATGGAACGTTTTTAATCAATAAGAACGGGACATTTCAAAATGCAAGGACCATACCCCATATTCAAAGAATCCAGATAATTCTGGATCCGTTGAAATCTTTAGAGAATATCTTGCTCCGAAGTCATGGTAAAGTCTTGCGGAAAATCTTCTTCATCAACCATCGAGCTTAGAAATTCCAAAATATCATCATAAATATCTTCGATATTTCTGAAGATATTTTCATAAATATTCTCGTCCGAAATTATTTATCTCTTCGTGCTATCTATATTACATCATAAAGGAAACTACTTTAGTTTCTAAAATTCTTTAAAATTCGAATTTAAATTATGAATGTTTTTGAAGTAGTGTTGGGAATTGATGCATGAGTTAATATAATATAATGACACTTGATCAACGTGATTATATTACAGTAAGTCATGCTGAGTTTCTAATGGAACGTGATGATTCACAGATCATAACGTCATCATGTGCCATGTTACACGACTCGTTCATTCTACTTCACCTCCGAACATATCAAGAAAATATATTCTTGATAGTTCTATTCTCCGTGATTCTGATAATTTGACAAATCAAATCATGCCATTACGATTTCCTTCTTAGAACATTAACAATATTCATTCCGAAGTTTATATCTGCGAATTCTGAACCATTACAAGCGGTGTTTAATCGCAAGAAGAAGAAACGAAGGGACAAAGCTCCAAAATAAAAGAGAAAATATAAAGCCCAATAACAACACGGAGGTTACAAGCCGTGGATATTAATACGAATAACAACATAAAGACATGGTATAATTAAGAATAGTATTACCCCAAGGTAATAGTAGGAGTAAACAGATTCTTCTGGTGGAAGATTGAAAGGAAGGATGACAGAAATGATGATTAAGAAAACATCAAAGATTAGAAAGGGATTAAGCATTTCATAATCTTTTGGATGTATGGACTAAGAAAGAAAGTATAGGAATGGTGAGAATAATGGAACGAAAGAGTTTGATTTATAATGGAAATATCAGACAGAGTAATCGAAGCAGATCACAGTATTTAATTATAGAGATCCAAAATCCCTTAAATCTCGAAGAATCAAATCTTATAGATTCCGAAGATTTTCTATAAATCCCTTGAATCCCGAAAATCAAACGTGACTACGTCAAAAGCTATGACGAATCTCTATTTCTTCATTTCACTCTTTTGCGATAGCTTCACTCGTACTCTTCACATAAATGAATTGTTTTATCCATATTACTAAATAGTGATAAACTCTAATTTTCAACTCATATTCGTCATGAAAACATTCTTATTGTTAGCCATGACCACCTCACTCAAATTTCGGGACGAAATTTCTATAACGGGTAGGTACTGTGATGACCCGGGAATTTCCGACCAAATTTAAACTTAATCTTTATATGATTTTGATACGATAAGCAAAGTCTGTAATGTTGAGTCTCGAAAATCTTGGAACTATGTTCATGTGTTCAATTGACCTTCGACTGCTCTCGACGATTCATGAACAATTAATTGTAAATAGATATGTGTGTATGTATATATAAATAATAATTCAAAATATAATTTGAAGTATTATATGTAGTTGTTATAAAAAATAAAAATTAATAAAATAAAAATAGGATATTATAAATATTATTTAAAATATATCTCTATATATAAATAACGTATATTAAAAAAAAAATAGATATTAAATGATTGTAATACTCGTTTGATGTTTCGATTGATATTAAGCAAGATAAATTCAAATATATGTAATTTTAAAATAAACGGGAAGACAAAAATGAGTTATATACATTATAGGCTTATTAAAAATATATTTAGGAAGTATTAGTTGAATTTTAAAATTTTTTATATTTTACTTGGGGTTGGGAGTGAATAATTAATGTAATTTTTATTTAATAGTTAATGATCAAAAATTATATCATAATGACTGGAATAATTAAAGATAATTACTGTAAAAATTTGAGATTTTTCTGAAGAACTTTTATCCACCATTAATTAACAACGGGGCACGATATCGCACCCCGTAACAAATGTCGGCAACTCAATTGGAAATTGATATTCCATTACCCACGTTTATGATTCATTTGGTTATTATATACTTTTATATAATACATTTACATGTTGGTTACCATTTGTCAAAGGATTGCTTTTTCCTTCCTAACTTATGCACACCCGTGAATCCAATTGATTAATATAGAACTACTTTTAAGTGTTACTGTTTTTGGTTTGTTGTTCCTCACAATCATAAGCAACTTTATATATAGATACGTATGTACAATACAATTCTTATTCACTACAAAAACTGCATATAACATATATACATATGTTTACATCGACACACTCTCGATAGTTAGAGCCAAGAATCATCGATTAATACAACCGTCCATCAACCCATTTAATCATCTCCACCACCATACCAGTCAATCACAACCATCTAACCAAAACATGTATCTGTTTCTCTGTCACTCATAACACCTTCATTTCCACCATCATAAACCCTTTCACCACCTTTATCACCTTCATCAAACAACAACAACCAGACACCCATTTATTTTTTTTTCTCGCTGCTATACTTCTCTTTTGATGAAGAAACATCAACCAAAAATTGCCATCAAATACTACTCCTAATCGTCTTACTTCGCTGCTGCAACCCTCAGTCACTGATCAATCATCACCTTTTCGATATTTCCTGTTTCTACTCTCTTTCGAACGACCACTCAAATGCAACTCGCGTTTATACTGCTACTGCATCTTCTTTTATTTATTGCGTTACTTCTGCTGTTGTTGCCTATAACTCGTCATCCTCACACCACCTTCATGAAACCCACATCGTCACCACCTTATATTTTTTTTTTGTTGCAACCGAAGAAACCTCACCTTACATCAACCATATCACCTTGCATATATCCCGCTGCTAACTTCCATACGTGTTCGGTGTACCTTGCTGCTACCATTTTGTTTTATGTTGAAACATCGCCGCAACACCACTATCCATCGTCTAATAGCTATTCAAGACTGCTGCTACTTTCGTTTATGTCATAAACCAATTTGAGCATTATCATTAAAATTATATAAGAAGACAAGAAACCCTACAAAAACCCACTTATTATACTTCCACTAGTCGACTGTCGTTGCTTTATTTTTTTGATTTATAGTCGTGATCAAACTCCACCATATGAAATCATTCATGTTTCAATTAAAGTATGATGAGTGATATTTTATTCCTTGACTTGCAGTAGGACCAACAACCTTTTACATATCCACTCACTCACTTTAAAAAAAAAAAAAAAACCGGCTTCTAAATTGCTGGAATGCCATATATATATAAAAAAAAAATTTGTTTTGGCCGTGTACAGAATTATTGATTGGGCCGTAAGCTTTCATTTTGATTTTGGGCCATTATATATTTTTTTTATTGGACTTTATGGTGGACTCAGAAAAACTGATGTTGGGCCAAGGGAAATTGAGCCAGGTTATATAGCTGTAGACGGGTTAAAAAGAAATTAGTTTAGGGATTAAACAGAAAGGAGCAGCAGAGCAGATGGAAGAGGGTGTTGTTGGGGAGCAGGAGGTTGAGGGTTCAAGTCTAAGCGGTGACGTTATATTTTTCTTATAACATATTTTTTTGAGGTAGTTTCTATTATCTTTAATATTATTATTATTATTGTATTTTTAGAACACTTATTATTACTAATACAAGTATTATTATAAATATTATTATTTATTATTATTATGATTATAATTACCATTATGATTATTAGTATTACGATTATCATTAATATTATTATCATAAGTATTATTATTATAGTTATTATCATCATTAATATTAACATTAAGATTACTATTACTAACATTACTTTTATTATTAGTATTATTATCAAAATTATTAATATCAGTATCATTACTTAACCTACTTATTTTTAGTATTACTATCATTGTCATAAAAAGATACAAATTATTATATATTCTTAGTGATATTATTTTACCAAATAAATAATTATATAAGTATATAATTGATACATATCACATAACAACATTAATATTTTCATCATAAATGCTAATTAACTGTCGAAAGTACATAAAATAAATATAGTTATTAATGAAACATACAAGTTACTGAATTAACAATTAATAATAATATCTAAAATTTATTCGATTACCCTTATATGTGTTAATATATATATAAATGATATAGGTTCGTGAATCCGAGGCCAACCCTGCATTGTTCAATTGTTCAATATAGACATATGTATTTTTACTACAAAATACATTAGGTGAGTTTCATTTGCTCCCTTTTTACTCTTTACATTTTTGGGGCTGAGAATACATGCAAATGCTTTATTAACTGTTTTACAATACTTATATGCGTGAGTTTCATTTACTCCATTTTACTCTTTACGTTTTTGGGCTGAGAATACATGCAAATGCTTTATTAACTTTTTTACAATATTTATATGCGTGAGTTTCATTATTCCCTTTTTATATATATTTTTGGGCTGAGAATACATGCAATGTTTTAATAACTATTTTACAATATTTATAAGCGTGAGTTTCATTTGCTCCCTTTTTAAATGCTTTTGCAATATATATTTTTGGGACTGAGAATACATGCGCTGCTTTTATAAATGTTTTACGAAATAGACACAAGTGAGTAAAACTACATTCTATGGCTGGATTATTAAACCGAATATGCCCCTTTATAGTCTGGTAATCTAAGAATTAGGGAACAGACACCCTAATTGACGCGAATCCTAAAGATAGATCTATCGGGTCTAACAAGCCCCATCCAAAGTACCGGATGCTTTAGTACTTCGAAATTTATATCATGTCTGAAGGAGGATCCCGGAATGATGGGGATATTCTTATATGCATATTGTTAATGTCGATTACCAGGCATTCAATCCATATGAATGATATTTTTGTCTCTATGTATGGGACGTATGTTTATGAGAAATGGAAATATGAAATCTTGTGGTCTATTAAAATCATGAAATGATTATTTATGTTAAACTAATGAACTCACCAACCTTTTGGTTGACACTTTAAAGCATGTTTATTCTCAGGTATGAAAGAAATCTTCCGCTGTGCATTTGTTCACTTTAAAGATATTACTTGGAGTCATTCATGACATATTTCAAAAGACGTTGCATTCGAGTCGTCGAGTTCATCAAGATTATTATTAAGATAATTATAATTAGATATATTATGAAATGGTATGCATATCGTCAATTTTCGATGTAAGGAAGTTTGTCTTTTCAAAACGAATGCAATGTTTGTAAAATGTATCATATAGAGGTCAAGAACCTCGCGATGTAATCAACTATTGTGAATCATTTATAATCGATGTGGACTTTGTCCGGATGGATTAGGACGGGGCATTTCACTGGCAGTGTAAGAAATAAACTACAGTTGCGCTTTCTACATGTGAAGCTGAATATATCGCTGTTGCTAGTTGTTGTTCGCAAGTTGTTTCAATCCAGCAACAACTTCGCGATTACGGACTAAGAATCTCTTTCTCTCCTCTTTATATTGATAATACTGCTGCTATTGCAATTACTAAGAATCCTGTGCAACATTCTAAGACTAAACACATAGGTGTTAAATATCATTTTCTTAGGGATTGCCATGAGAAAAAGATAATTGAGGTTAAGTGAATAGGTACTAAGGACCAGAGGGCTGATCTTTTCACTAAGGCTTTTGATAAACCTAGGTACTTGCTACTTTTAGAGATGAATGGCATTGTTGATCGAGACAAAGTGATTTCAGATGTTGTTTGTGAGGGTTAATCAAACTTTTAGACTTTGAATGTAGTATGCATGACATATAGATTTTAGTTTCTTATTATCTGTATTGCATATTTTTGCTTCCTGTCTGCATTTCTCTGCATGATTTATCTCATGTTTGCATGCTAGTCTGTAGTTATTTTCTGTTTCTTTTGTTAAAATGCTAAAAGACAAAAAGATTTTATGTTTTAGTATTTTAGGGGGAGTATATGTTTCAACAGAAAATACCTAAAAATTGTAAAATGCCTCACCAGAAAACCCTAAAAAGTTGAAAATTTCCGAAAATGAGCGTGTTTTGATTAAAATGTTAGAGATGAAGAAATTAATGTACTGAGAATTGATATATTTGATTAGTAAGGACTGATTTGAACGTTTATGTTTATCGGTTGTGTAATGTACTGATAGATGTGACTTATGAATTCTTGGCATTAGACAATCATAATAAGAATAACGATCATCTAAGATTCAGAAGTCATGAACGATCTGTAGCGTTTGAAGGTAGTCACCTAATTATCTCCGAAACTGTATCTAATGATAATTATTGAGGAACTCAATAGTCGGTTGTGGGTATCCCCTATCATAATTGATAATCACTAGAAAAGGTTGGGGGTGGATTTTAATTTAAGGATTATCTGTTTGGCTAGTGCATACCATGTTGTCACGGGCCTATGACTTTATAATCGAAACTAAACCCCGAAAATATTAGAGAAAATTAGTTTATGTCGAAAGTAAGTGTCCCTTCTCGCTTAAGGTTGAAAAGTATAATTCCTTATTGCGGACCGTTCAAGCATTTAAGGGAGAACACCTTTGAGTGATCTGAGCACACAACAAAAAAACATGAGTTCATGCATAACAATGGAAAATCCATTCATGATGGCGTTCAAAAATCAATATATCAAAAGACAGTTGTAGTGACCCAAACTTTTCCATGATTATATATTGTATGAGATTAATATTTACATGAATAAATGTTTCCAACATGTTAAGCAATCAAACTTGTTAAGACTTGATTAATTGAAATGAGTTTATGTAGACAATTGACCACCCCGTTTGCCTGATGATTCACGAACGTCATAACTTGTGATAATTATATAATCATTTTATTTTTTTATGATGTAAGTTTTTATTTTATATATATATATATAAGAAGAAATACAATTAAATCAAAGATGTACAACTAAAACACTATTTGCTACAGTAAAACACTATTTGCTACAGTAAAACACTATTTGCTACAGCAAAAATACTATTTGCTACAGTAAAATATCATTTGCTACAGTACACTATTTACTACATTACACTATTTACTCGTATTCAATCCGTATTCGTACTCATACAATACACAACTTCTAAATGTATATACTATTGGTATATACACTTCAATGATCAGCTCTTAGCAGCCTTAATGAGTCACCTAAACATGTTGGAACCATCATTTGGCAACTAGCATGAAATATCTAACAAAAATACAAACTAATGGAGCCTTATATTCAAGGATAAGATCACGTTTTTCTTCACTAACCATAAACACATTTTCATTCTAACTTTTATGCATCAAATTACTCTCTCTCAATTCCTCTCTTATTGTTCTAAGTGTTCTTTACCATTTTCTTCATAATCTAGCTCAATCTAGTTAACCTAGATCAACATACAAAACAACTACTCAAGAACACTTCATAAACACTTTAAAGTTTACAAGTTTACTTCCAAGCTTTCTAATCCATTCCAAGTAATCATCTAAGATCAAGAAACCTCTGTTATTTACAGTAGATTATCATTATAATTCAAGGTGTAATTAATATTCAAACTTTGATTCAATTTCTATAACTATAACAATCTTAATTCAAGTAGAAATCTTACTTGAACTTGTTTTCGTGTCATGATTCTACTTCAAGAACTTTCAAGCCATCCAAGATCCTTTGAAGCTAGATCATTTCTTGTCACTTCCAGTAGGTTTACCTACTAAACTTGAGGTAGTAATGATGTCCATAACATCATTCAATTCATATATATAAAACTATCTTATTCGAAGATTATAACTTGTAATCACTAGAACATAGTTTAGTTAATTCTAAACTTGTTCGTAAACAAAGTTAATCCTTCTAAATTGACTTTTAAAATCAACTAAACACATGTTCTATATCTATATGATATTCTAACTTAATGATTTAAAACCTGGAAACACGAATAACACAGTAAAACCGGACATACGCCGTCCTAGTGAAACCGGGGGCTGTTTTGGGTTAGATAATTAAAAACTATGATAAACTTTGATTTAAAAGTTGTTCTTCTATGAAAATGATTTTTCTTATAAACATGAAACTATATCCAAAAATCATGGTTAAACTCAAAGTGGAAGTATGTTTTTCAAAATGGTCATCAAGACGTCGTTCTTTCGACTCAAATGACTACCTCTTACAAAAATGACTTGTAACTTATATTTCTGACTATAAACTTATACTTTTTCTGTTTAGATTCATAAATTTCAGTTCAATATGAAACCATAGCAACTTGAATCACTCAAAACAGATTTAAAACGAAGAAGTTATGGGTAAAACAAAATTAGATATTTTTACTTGTTGTAGCTACGTGAAATTTGTAACAAATCTATACAAATCATAACTTAACTAACTTATATTGTATTATACATGTATTATAACATATATTATGTAATCTTGGGATACCATAGACACGTATACAATGTTTTGACATATCATATCGACCCATCTATATATATTATTTGGGAACAACCATAGACACTCTATATGCAGGAATGTTCGAGTTAGCTATACAGGGTTGAGGTTGATTCCAAAATAATATATATAATTTGAGTTGTGATCTAGCCCGAGACTTGTATACACTGGGTTGTGGATTGATTCGAGATAATATATATTGATTTAATTCTTTACATCTAACTGTAGACAACTAGTTGTAGATTACTAACGTTGGACTGCTAACTTAACAAACTTAAATTGTTAAAACGTAATAAAATATATTGTGAATATATTTCGATCATACTTTGATATATATGTATATATTTGTTATAGGTTCATGAATCGATCAGTGGCCAAGTCTAAATCTCAACGAATTAAGAATCTGTGAAAGTGAGTTATAGTCCTACTTTAAAAATATAATATTTTGGGATGAGAATACATGCAATTTTATAAATATTTTACAAAATAGACGTAAGTATGCGAAACTACATTCTATGGTTGAATTATTATTACCGAATATCACCCTTTTTAGTCTGGTAATCTAAGAATTAGGGAACAGAAACCCTAATTGACGCGAATCCTAATGATAGATCAATTGGGCCTAACAAACCCCATCCAGGTTACGGATGCTTTAGTACTTAGATTTTATCATGTCCGATGAGAGTCCCGGAATGATGGGGATATTCTAGACGCGTTCTGTTAATGTCTGTTACCAGGTGTTCACCATATGAATGATTTTTATCTCTATGCAGTTTATGCGAAATGCTTGATATGAGATGGATGTTTATGAAAAATGAAAGCTTGTGGTCTATTATTACAATTTGATATATATAGGTTAAACCTATAACTCACCAACATTTTTGTTGACGTTTTTAAGCATGTTTATTCTCAGGTGATTATTAAGAGCTTCCGCTGTTGCATGCTAATTAAGGACAAGAATTGGAGTCAGCGTGTTTGTAATATATTGTTTAAAAACTGCATTCGGAGATTTAAATTGATGTGTAATATTATTATAAACCATTATGTAATGGTCGTGTGAAAAATGTTATCTTTTAGATAATCATTACTAGATAATCTACGTTATGATTTTAAAACCTTTAACGATAAAATAAAGGTTATGGTTTGTTTTAAAAACGAATGCCGTCTTTGAAAAACATCTCATATAGAGGTCAATATCTCGCAAGGAAATCAATTAATATGAAATGTTTATAATCGATATGAACGGGACATTTCAGTTGGTATCCGAGTGTTGGTCTTAGAGAACCATAAATTTGCATTAGTATGTCTAACCGAGTTTGTTAGGATGCATTAGTGAGTCTGGACTTCGACCGTGTTTACTTGAAAAACGATTGCTTAACATTTTTTTGTTGAAAACTATATATTATTAACATGTAAATATTATGTGATATATTAATCTCTTAATGTGTTTGATATTGTGTGATAGATGTCTACCTCTAGTATAAATCCTATTGACTCACCTAATAAAAATGAAGAGTCGAATATATATTGGGAAGACTCACAAATTCCCGAAGAGGAATCGGAAGAAGAGGAATCGGAAGAAGAGGAACCAAAAGAAGAGGAACCGGAAGAAGAAGAGGTTCCGGAGGAGGAAATATTAGAAACCACTGAAAAATAGATAAATAAAAGAAAACCCTCAACCAATGGACCAACATTAATAATGGTCAATGGTGTTTCCACCGAGGAAGCAAAATATTGGGAAGACTACCAATTTTCCAATAAATCGGATCCCAATGAGGATTCCGATGATGTTATAGAAATTACCCTGACCCAATTTGAAAAGGCAAAAGAAAATAATAAGGGAAAAGGTATCAAAATAGAGAAACCTAATTCCAACCCCGATGACCTCTATGTTAACATGAAATATCTCGATGTGAAATACCGTCAACACCCGTATTTCTTAAGTTTTAGCTATAACCAGGGAACATCTAAGCCACCAGGTTTTTCTAGACCATTTGTGAAAAGAACGGCTCGTATTAGGGGAGCACCATATATTTCTAGGAAATTAGAGAAACAAACCAAGTCCGAAGAAGAAGAAACAAGTGAGTCGGAATAAAGAGTTGTAATCATGCGATGTAATATATGTAATATAGTGTGCTTGTGCTTTTATGATATATGTAAAAATTTCTTGTATTGTTTGTTAAGTGTCTTTTATGAATCTAACCCTCGTCTATTTTTACAGTATAAAAACATAAAATGGATGTTAAGGATAGATAACCAAAAATTTTAGAAGACCTACCCGGGGATATGATTGATGAAATCTTGTCTAGAGTCGGTCAGAATTCGTCGGCACAATTATTTACGACAAAATTAGTTTGTAGAACATTTTAAGAACGTTCCAGGCATGCCTTAGTTTATAAAAGGCTTTCTTTTGAAAGATGGGGTATATCACATTGGGGAGACCTTAAGTTACGCCGTGTTTTCTTTAAAGAGTTAAATGCAGAGAACTCAAGTGCAATTTTACGCTACGGGTTAAGAACCTATTTTGACTCAACATATCCCAACATAGGACTTCGTGCTTTAGAAAGAGCTTCTAACATGCAACATAAAGAAGCATATTATGCTTACGGGTTAGTGATGTTCGCTTCTCACCAAAGTGAGAAAAAGAACATCGGATTACAACTTTTAAATAAAACCTTCCCACAAGTGACGGATTCGGTAGTTGGGGTGAGAAACAAGGTTTTTAGATTGTTACGGGGCTGTTGGGCATTACGAAACCCTCGTCCTTTTGACGACGTTACAACATGCTTCCTAGCCAACGGTTACAATGGTTATCTTCCACATAACCAAGGATGGGAAATAATATTAGTACAACCAGAATGCATGAGTTGTTTTTGGACCTACGAGTTACGTATCTTTATTGCTTTAGCGGAACCACTTGCGTTAAACTAGAATTGTCTTCGCAATTGCCTTGTATCAATGTTATTGTGTGCTATATTTCATGCTATATGTAAAATAGCGGTATTGTAAGTTTGTAAAATATTGTATAAAAGTTTGAACGTGAAATATTATTGTAATCAGTTTCTTATATAGAATTGTAGTAGTTGAATTGTATTTTAGCTATTAAGTATGAACTTAACGGGTAGGTACTACCCGAATTAAAACTTATAAAACGCTAATATGAAGAAAAAGCTTTTATAAATAAGTTCATATTATGCTACGAAATACTATTGACTACTCTTAATATTCTATATGATTAACTCATTTCTTTTGGCTATTTTTGAAGGAAATGACACCGACTACTTGACAAACCATGAATATGAGTGAAGAAGAATTCCTTACCTTTCTTGCTGCAAACATAGTCGCAATGCAGGCCGTAATGCAAAATAACAACAATAACTCTGGTTCTAGCAGTGGAACTAATTCCACAAGAAATCGTGTAGGATGCTCTTACAAAGAATTCACTGCCTGTAAACCTCTAGAATTCGATGGAACCGAAGGACCAATCGGATTGAAACGGTGGACCGAGAAGGTCGAATCGGTTTTTGCCATAAGTAAGTGCACCGAAGAAGACAAAGTAAAGTACGCTACGCATACCTTCACAGGTACTGCGTTAACATGGTGGAACACCTATCTCGAGCAGGTGGGACAAGATGTTGCTTACGCGCTATCGTGGTCAACATTCAAAAACTTAATGAACGAGCAGTACCGTCCCAGAAACGAGGTCAATTAGCTCAAGGTAGAGCTTAGAGGGTTACAAACACAAGGGTTTGATATTACCACGTACGAACGACGATTCACAGAATTGTGCCTATTGTGTCAGGGAGCGTTCGAAGATGAAGAAGAGAAGATCGACGCATTTGTAAAAGGGTTACCAGAAAGAATTCAAGAAGATGTGAGTTCCGCCTCCATACAAAAGGCAAGTCGAATGGCTCATAAACTCATAAATCAAATTGAGGGAAGAATTAAAGAGCAGGCGGCAGAAGAAGCCAACACGAAACAAGTCAAGAGGAAGTGGGAAGAAAACAGTGACAAAAGTCACCAACACAACAACAGTAACTATCGCTTCAGCAATCAACACAACAATCACAACTACAGTCACACCAATTTTCGCAACAACAAACGCAACAACAATAATCCCAACAACAACAACCACTACAACCACCATCCCAACAATAATAACAATCGCAACAACAACCATCTCAATAACAACAATGGCAACAAAAACCAGAAAATTCCGTGCAAAAGGTGTGAAGGGTATCATCCGGATATTTATTGTTCGGTAACATGTACCAAGTGTAATAGAATGGGGCATAGTGCGGCAAAGTGTGAAGTTTACGGACCAGGGAATAAAGGAACAGAAAATGCCAACATTATTTATTTCGGATGCGTAAAGAAGGGCCACTACAAAACTAGGTGCCCAAATCAGGAAAATAAAAATGGTCAAGGACGAGGAAGAGTCTTCAATATTAATGCGATACAAGCGCAAGAAGACCCGGAGCTTGTTTCGGGTACGTTTCTTATTGACGATAAACCTGCTTATGTTTTATTTGATTCGAGTGCGGATATAAGCTATATGAGTAGAGATTTTTGTGCCAAATTAAGTTGTCCATTAACGCCTTTAGATAATAAGTTTTTACTCGAATTAGCAAACGATGAGTTTATTACGGCAGATAAAATATGTCAAAACCGAGAAATTAAACTGGTTGGCGAAACATTTAAGATTAATTTGATACCAGTAGAGTTAGAAAGTTTTGATGTGATAATTGGCATGGAATGATTGAAATAGGAGAGCAGAGGTTGTATGTTACAAAAATGCGATTCGCATTGTACGCGAAAAAGGAAAACCTTTAATGGTGTACAGAGAAAAGAGCAACGCGAAGTTAAATCTTATTAGTAGTTTGAAGGCGCAAAAACTAATAAGAAAAGGTTGCTATATCATTCTATCACACATCGAGGAAGTCAACCCCGAAGAAAAGAACATCAGTAATGTTCCCGTTGTAAAAGAATTTCCCGATGTATTTCCGAAAGAATTGCCGGGACTACCTCCACATCGATCCGTTGAATTCCAAATAGATCTTGCACCCGGGGCTGCACTGATAGCTCGTGCGCCATACAGACTCGCACCCAACGAATTGAAGGAACTCCAGAGCCAATTACAAGAACTTTTAGAGCGTGGTTTTATTCGACCAAGTACATCACCGTGGGGAGCTCCTGTTTTGTTTGTCAAAAAGAAGGATGGTACATTCAGGTTGTGTATCGACTACAGAGAGTTGAACAAACTTACCATCAAAACCGTTATTCACTACCGAGAATCGACGACTTATTTGATCAACTACAAGGCTCGTCAGTTTATTCGAAGATCGATTTACGTTCTGGGTATCATCAAATGCGGATGAAGGAAGATGATATTCTAAAGTCTGCTTTTAGGATGCATTATGGTCATTATGAGTTTATGGTTATGCCGTTTGGATTGACTAACGCACCAGATATTTTCATGGATCTCATGAACCTAGTGTGTGGGCCATATCTTGACAAGTTTGTTATTATTTTCATCGATGACATCCTTATCTACTCAAAGAATGAGCAAGAGTACGGAGAGCATTTAAGAAAAGTGCTAGAATTATTGAGGAATGAGAAACTGTATGCTAAATTTTCAAAGTGTGCATTTTAGTTGAAAGAAGTTCAATTCCTCGGTCACATAGTGAGCAAAGAAGGTATTCAAGTTGATCCGACAAAGATTAAAACCGTTGAGAAATGGGAAACCCCGAAAACTCCGACGCAGATACGCCAATTTTTAGGATTGGCTGGTTACTACAGAAGGTTCATCCAAGATTTTTCCAAAATAGCAAAACCCTTGACTGCATTAACGCATAAAGGGAAGAAATTTGAATGGAAGGATGAGCAGGAGAAAGCATTTCAATTGTTGAAGAAAAAGTTAACTACAACACCTATATTGTCATTACCTAAAGGGAATGATGATTTTGTGATATATTGTGACGCCTCAAAACAAGGCCTTGGTTGTGTATTAATGCAACGAATGAAAGTAATTGCTTATGCGTCCAGACAATTGAAGATTCACGAGCAGAATTATACGACACATGATTTAGAATTAGGCGCGGTTGTTTTTGCATTAAAGACTTGGAGACATTACTTATATGGGGTCAAAAGTATCATATATACCGACCATAAAAGTCTCCAACATATATTTGATCAGAAACAGCTGAACATGAGGCAACGTAGGTGGATTGAACTATTGAACGATTATGACTTTGAGATTCGATACCACCCGGGGAAGGCGAATGTGGTAGCCGAAGCTTTGAGTAGGAAGGATAGAGAATCTATGCGGGTAAAAGCTATGAATATAATTATTCGTACTAACCTTACTACTCAAATAAAAGAGGCGCAGCAGAGAGTTTTAAAAGAAGGAAATTTGAAAAATGAAATACCCAAAGGATCGGAGAAACATCTTAATATTCGGGAAGACGGAACCCGATATAGGGCTGAAAGAATTTGGTTACCAAATTTTGGAGATGTGAGAGAAATGGTACTTAAGGAAGCACATAAGACAAGATATTCAATACATCCCGGAGCGGGGAAGATGTACAAAGATCTCAAGAAACACTTTTGGTGGCCGAGTATGAAAGCCGATATTGCTAAATACGTAGGAGAATGTTTGACATGTTCTAAGGTCAAAGCTGAACATCAGAAACCATCAGGTCTACTTCAACAACCTGAAATCCCGGAATGGAAATGGGAAAACATTACCATAGATTTCATTACTAAATTGCCAAGGACTGCAAGTGGTTATGATACTATTTGGGTAATAGTCGATCGTCTAACCAAGTCAGCGCACTTTCTGCCAATGAGAGAAGATGATAAAATGGAGAATTTAACACGACTATACTTGAAGGAAGTTGTCTCCAGACATGGAATACCAATCTCTATTATCTCTGATAGGGATGGCAGATTTGTGTCAAGTTTTTGGCAAACGTTACAACAAGCATTGGGGACTCGTCTTGACAAGAGTACTGCCTATCATCCACAAACTGATGGGCAAAGTGAAAGGACGATACAGACCTTTGAAGACATGCTACGAGCATGTGTTTTTGATTTTGGAAACAGTTGGGATCGACATCTACCGTTAGCAGAATTTTCCTACAACAACAGTTACCACTCGAGTATTGAGATGGCACCGTTTGAGGCACTTTATGGCAGAAAGTGTAGGTCTTCGATTTGTTGGAGTGAAGTAAGGGATAGACAAATTACGATCCCAAAAATTATCCAAGAAACTACCGAGAAAATCATTCAAATTCAACAACGGTTGAAAACCGCCCAAAGTCGACAAAAGAGCTACGCGGACAGTAAAAGAAAAGATATAGAATTTGAAATTGGTGATATGGTCATGCTTAAGGTATCACCTTGGAAAGATTTTGTTCGATTTGGTAAACGAGAGAAACTGAATCCAAGGTACATTGGACCATTCAAAATTATAGATCGTGTCAGACCAGTAGCTTACCAACTTGAATTACCTCAACAACTCGCCGGCGTACATGATACTTTTCACGTATCAAATCCGAAGAAATGCTTAGCCAAAGAAGATCTCACTATTCCTTTAGACGAAATTCAAATCAATGAAAAACTTTAATTCATTGAAGAACCAGTCGAAATAATGGATCGTGAGGTTAAAGGACTTAAGCAAAACAAAATACCAATCGTTAAGGTTCGATGGAATACTCGTAGAGGACCCGAGTTCACCTGGAAGCGTGAAGATCAGATGAAGAAGAAATACCCGCACTTATTTCCAGAAGATGTGTCAACACCTCCAACTGCTTAAAATTTTGGGACAAAATTTATTTAACGGGTAGGTACTGTAGTGACCCAAACTTTTCCATGATTATATATTATATGAGATTAATATTTACATGAATAAATGTTTCCAACATGTTAAGCAATCAAACTTGTTAAAACTTGATTAATTGAAATGAGTTTATGTAGACAATTGACCACCCCGTTTGCCTGATGATTCACGAACGCCATAACTTGTTATAATTATATAATCGTTTTATTTTTTTATGATGTAAGTTTTTATTTTATATATATATATAAGAAGAAATATAATTAAATCAAAGATGTACAACTAAAACACTATTTGCTACAGTAAAACACTATTTGCTACAGTAAACACTATTTGCTACAGTAATTTTCGCTTACTACGGTAAAATACTATTTACAGTAAAAACTATTTGCTATAGTAAATACTATTTGCTACAGTAAAAAACACTATTGCTACAGTAAAAATTCGCTTGCTACAGTAAAATAGTATTTACTACAGTAAAACTATTTGCTACAGTAAAAACTATTTGCTACAGTAACTATTTGCTACAGTAACACTATTTGCTAGAGTAAAATACTATTTGCTACAGTACTATATTTACTACAGTACTACTATTTACTCATATTCAATCCGTATTCGTACTCGTACAATACACAACTTCTAAATGTATATACTATTGGTATATACACTTCAATGATCAATTCTTAGCAGCCTTAATGAGTCACCTAAACATGTGGGAACCAACATTTGGCAACTAGCATGAAATATCTAACAAAAATACAAACTAATGGAACCTTATATTCAAGGGTAGGATCACATTTTTCTTCACCAACCATAAACACATTTTCATTCCAACTTTTATGCATCAAATTACTCTCTCTCAATTCCTCTCTTATTGTTCTAAGTGTTCTTCATCATTTTCTTCATAATCTAGCTCAATCTAGCTCAATCTAGTTAACCTAGATCAACATACAAAACAACTACTCAAGAACACTTCATAAACACTTTAAAGTTTACAAGTTTACTTCCAAGCTTTCTAATCCATTCCAAGTAATCATCTAAGATCAAGAAACCTCTGTTATTTAGAGTAGGTTATCATTCTAATTCAATGTATAATTCATATTCAAACTTTGATTCAATTTCTATAACTATAACAATCTTAATTCGAGTAGAAATCTTACCTGAACTTGTTTTCGTGTCATGATTCTACTTTAAGAACTTTCAAGCCATCCAAGATCCTTTGAAGCTAGATCATTTCTTGTCACTTCCAGTAGGTTTACCTACTAAACTTGAGGTAGTAATGAAATTCATAACATCATTCGATTCATATATATAAAACTATCTTATTCGAAGATTATAACTTGTAATCACTAGAACATAGTTTAGTTAATTCTAAACTTGTTCGCAAACAAAGTTAATCCTTCTAACTTGACTTTTAAAATCAACTAAACACATGTTCTATATCTATATGATATGCTAACTTAATGATTTAAAACCTGGAAACACGAATAACACCGTAAAACCGGACATACGCCGTCGTAGTGAAATCGGGGGCTGTTTTGGGTTAGATAATTAAAAACTATGATAAACTTTGATTTAAAAGTTGTTCTTCTTGGAGAATGATTTTTCTTATGAACATGAAACTATATCCAAAAATCATGGTTAAACTTAAAGTGGAAGTATGTTTTTCAAAATGGTCATCAAGACGTCGTTCTTTCGACTGAAATGACTACCTCTTACAAAAATGACTTGTAACTTATATTTCCGACTAAAAACTTATACATTTTCTATTTAGATTCATAAATTTTAGTTCAATATGAAACCATAGCAACTTGAATCACTCAAAACGGATTTAAAACGGAGAAGTTATGGGTAAAACAAAATTGAATATTTTTACCTGTTGTAGCTACGTGAAATTTGTAACAAATCTATACAAATCATAACTTAACTAACTTATATTGTATTATACATGTATTCTAACATATATTATGTAATCTTGGGATACTATAGACACGTATACAATGTTTTGACATATCATATCGACCCATCTATATATATTATTTGGGAACAACCATAGACACTCTATATGCAGCAATGTTTGAGTTAGCTATACAGGGTTGAGGTTGATTCCAAAATAATATATATACTTTGAGTTGTGATCTATCCTGAGACTTATATACACTGGGTCGTGGATTGATTCGAGATAATATATATTGATTTAATTATGTACATCTAACTGTGGACAACTAGTTGTAGATTACTAACGTTGGACTGCTAACTTAACAAACTTAAATCGTTAAAACGTAATAAAACATATTGTGAATATATTTCGATCATACTTTGATATATATGTATATATTTGTTATAGGTTCGTGAATCGATCAGTGGCCAAGTCTAATTCTTAACGAATTAAGAATCTGTGAAAGTGAGTTATAGTCCCACTTTTAAAATCTAATATTTTGGGATGAGAATACATGCAGTTTTATAAATGTTTTACAAAATAGACACAAGTATGCGAAACTAAATTCTATGGTTGAATTATTATTACCGAATATCACCCTTTGTTGTCTGGTAATCTAAGAATTTGGGAACAGAAACCCTAATTGACGCGAATCCTAAAGATAGATCTATTGGGCCTAACAAACCCCATTCATGTTAGGAATGCTTTAGTACTTCGATTTTATCATGTCCGATGAGAGTCCCAGAATGATGGGGATATTCTAGACGCGTTCTGTTAATGTCGGTTACCAGGTGTTCACCATATGAATGATTTTTATCTCTATGCAGTTTATGCGAAATGCCTGATATGAGATGGATGTTTATGAAAAATGACATCTTGTGGTCTATTATTACAATTTGATATATATAGGTTAAACCTATAACTCACCAACATTTTTGTTGACGTTTTAAGCATGTTTATTCTCATGTGATTATTAAGAGCTTTCGCTGTTGCATGCTAATTAAGGACAAGAATTGGAGTTAACATGCTTGTAATATATTGTTTAAAAACTGCATTCGGAGATTTAAATCGATGTGTAATATTATTGTAAACCATTATGTAATGGTCGTGTGAAAAATGTTATCTTTTAGATTATCATTACTGGATAATCTACATTATTATTTTAAAACCTTTAACGATAAAATAAAGGTTATGGTTTGTTTTAAAAACGAATGCAGTGTCTCATATAGAGGTCAATACCTCGCAAGGAAATCAATTAATATGAAATGTTTAAAATCGATATGAACGAGACATTTCAACAGTGATATGCTGAAATAGAAATATCAAAAGAAAATCAAAGTCAAAAATAATTGGCGTATCAAGATGGCAAAGTCTTGAAAGTATGAAGAATGATGATCATGATGTGCTCATAAAGAACTCAGATCATTCTTAGTGTGACGCCCCTGCGCAGCTTGAATTGTTTAATCATGACGTTCACACTGAACTATCAAGATTATTGTCGTCTACAATATAGAGTTATACCTAGTAAGACTGTAAGTTGGAAAGATACTTACCTAGATATACTCTAAATTTTCGATTCCGTTTTTCATGTCAACTTGAACATAAAGAAGTTAAGGGCCTTGAGATTTATTTCGTGTGACGACTGGTCATCAGGCAAGTCTGCTTTAACTGTAGACCAATCCCCGCGGTAAATAATGCGCCTATTCGGATAATCCAATATATTCTAAAATCTGCCGTTCCAATTAGATTGAAGATTATCAATACACTGATGGAAGCCAAAGGCTAACATGGTTATTCAAAATGCCGTGAGAACCATCCTGTTCAATTTGAATGAAGTACATGGAAAGAGATAACGGAAAGTTACGCGTAATGAATTGATAACCTAATAAAAATGTACAATCATAAGTGATGAAAGAATCAAGGATCAATGAACTTAGCATGATCTCAAAAATCACTGCTTTATAGTGTTCAAGTAATTAATGCCAACATGATTGTCGAAGTGTCTGGAATGAATATGTTCATGTTTAATGAGGATTGATATCAGTAATTGCATGATAATAGACATAGACTGGATAATTAGGAATGAACGACAGAAGTTGATTCAATATGTCAGTTCTGATCCATTTTTAGATTGTTAATCATTTTGCTCACAAAAAGAATGTGGATTTATGTGATTGTTTATCTGTCTGTTAAATAGTTTGCATTGAAAACTGTAAAACAACAAACATATTTTGGTTTTGCATGTTATTGCATTTCATGGTAGAATGTCTTTTATTTGCATATTTTTAGTTGCATGACATTATATCACAGAAAACTTATAAAGATTTCTTTCGTTCTTTTGTTTTCTGATTATCCTCTAAATGTACAATGACATCTGAAAGAACCTTGTCGAGTTCAAGAAATTTTTGGCCACCAAATCCATAAGATAGAAGTTTGTAGAGCTTGTGATTGTTTGAAGGACATTAATGATTTAAGGTTGTTAGTGAACTTAAGATGACATTACACTGTAGGACTTACTCATGAAGAAACAGAATGTTTGGAGTAATAACCTCAATTAGGTTAAGTTGTTTGGATTACCTAAGTGTTAATGATCATTTCTTGATGATTTAGTGGTTTATGACTCAAATTGAAAGTGCTAGTTAGCTTTAAGATTGCCAAACGAGTCGAAATCCTAAGTTTGTGAAAATTTGTGAAAATTTGAAATTGCCTAAGTGGCTCACTCGCACGTTTGATGTGTGAACCGTACGAGTAACCACACGTGTGAGGTTAACCGTACGGATGACCCTGTTCAATAGTGTCCTAAGACATTTGGGTCACATGCATGAGTGATTAAGGTGAGACGTGCGGTTGATGGTGGATCGTGTGATCAACCGTACAGTTGATCACGAGAGTATAAATAGGGGTGACGAGCACAGAAGCTCACACTTGTGCACCCAACCCATTTTTCTCTCAAAAATTCGATCATCACCAAATCAAATTTCCACCGCAGTGTTTGCTTAGAACTTTTAGCCGACCACAGCGCCACCATCTAGGTATGATTTCATCGAGTTTAAGTTGGTTAATTTGTTGTTTGAATGCATCGAAACCCTAAGGGTTCTTAACTCAAATTTTGTGCAATTGAAGTGTATTTTGATGTGTATTTGTTATCGTTTTGAGTTAAACGGAACCTACACTTGCTATTGTGATGTAAATCGGTCCCTAAAAAGATCAAACATGTAATCTATGTAATTTGAAAAGGCATTTAATACGGGTTTCATTAGACATGCACGAGTGACATCACTCGCATGCGTGAGACATGACTCGCACGAGTCAGTACACGGTTGATGATCAACCGTGTGAATCTTTGAGCTCACTCGTTAAATTTAATTTGGTTGCTCACTCGCTTGACTGAGCTGACACGTGTGATTAGCCGCACGAGTCATCATGCGGTTGACTCACTCGCTTATAAACAGTACCTCAACCATGTACCTTGTCTGAAACCATATTACTGCTCAAACGTGTCAACAGTGGCACGAGTGACTATATCACTCACATGGTTGATCACTCAACAGCACGTGTGGCATTATCATTCGCACGGTTTATCATGTTAACATGTTTATGACACTTTGATGCGAATGCTTTGATATTTTATGATATGTGGGTCGTATTTCTAACATTTCTTTTAATGTTTCAGTTTGTTAAGATATCATCAATGGCTGATCAACAAGTTAATGTTCCAATTGTTAACGTAGAAGGACATGGGGAGCAACAAGCTAATCCTCAAATGAATCCAGTTAACCCACCTGCTCAGCAAGAGATTCCTCTCGAGAAGGGTGAACTGAACAATCAAGTTGCTCTCTATGACACTACTCTAGAGAGAGGTGATCATTTTACAGAGATTATAGCTTTCCTTCAGCGTTCAAGGACACATACAGCTATTTCTACTCCATGCACGGCCTACTACAGCCATCAAAGAGAATTCTGGAGAAATGTTGTACTTGACGTATCAGAAGATGATGCTAAGATTGTTAGTAAGGTTCAAGCGCATGAGATCATTGTTTCTAAGACAGTGATAAGAAGGATTTTGGGTTTTAATGACGAGAACTGCTCTCACATGATGATCAGTCGAGAAAGAATTCATGGTTGCTTCAAAGAGATGTGCTTATTCTGGGTATATTGCTGGCAAATCTGAACTGATGAAGACGCTTCTGCCTCCACAGTTTAGATATCTTGCTCACGTGATTATGCACTGCTTGAGTGGACGCAAATCGGGTTTTGATAAGTTGAATGAAAAAGTGCAGAGTATGTTTGTGGCACTTGTCCTAAAGGCTCCATACGATTTCTCAGGATTTGTCTTACACTACTTCAAAGCGAATCTTTTCAGTTCTACTCAGAGATATCTCATTTATTCCCGTTTTCTTCAATTGATCATTAATGACGTTGCACATGATCTACCTAAGCTTGAAAAGGATATTATTCACCTTAAGCCAATGAATCCGATAACTTTCCGAAGAATGGAGGAGACAAGAAATAGGATTTAAAGCCTAACTTTAAGAGAAAGCTTATTTGTCATCTGATCAAGGAAAACTATCGATGTCCAGCAGGTAATGCTTGGAGGAATGAGGATTCAGACTCTGACTACGAAGTTTCTGATAAGGAAGGTGAGGGTGATAATCAATGAGCTACTGGTGAAGTTCAAGGAGGAGGTAATGTTGATGATGAGGTTATTGAAGGAGATGATGAAGCGACAGAGGAAGACGTGAGTTTGATTCATAGGAGGAGGAAAGGGAAGGAAGCGATGACTTCAGAACAGCCCAAGAAGAAGGAGAAAAGAACGAAACATCATTTTGAGTCATCTCAAAAATCATCACAGGGAGGTTCGAAACAACAGGCTCAGAGACAACCATCCGGTTTCATGACGGATGCAAGAGCTGCTATTACCTCACCAAAACCTGCCACCACAACAACTCAGGTCATGCCAACTGAATTCAAGACACAGCAAAATCTACTGTTGTCTTTGATCACGAAAATAACCAATTTAGAGAATCAAGCCATTGAGGATAAGAAGATCAGTGAAGCTAAGTTTGAGTCATTGGTAGAAGAAAATAAGAGGTTATCTGATAGATTGGACCGTCAGAAGGGAAGGACGGAGAAGTTGAAGAAGAAGGTATTGACGATTAAGAGTGAGAATAAGGAGAAATTGAAGGATTTGAACAATAAGATTGAATCGATTACCTCTGGTAAAACTAAGTTGATTAAGGAGAGAGGAGAAGAATTTTCTTCTGATTTGGGAATGATGACAAGAAAGACGATGAAGAAGATGCTGGAACTGGAGGACCCTCTTTTGAGATACCAAAAGGGGGACGTTCCACTAAGTGATTTTCTGATGGAACAGCTTGCTGCTCTGGCATACGATAGTGAAAACGATACATAGGATGCAGAGACATTTGAAGCTGAGAACCAGGCTCCACAAGAAGAGTCATTTTCCAGCATCCCTCCCGAATCAATCCAAAATATCAACTTGAGTGATTTCGATAACTTGTTTGCTGATGAGAAGAGTGAAGATTCTGTTGGTAAGGATAGTGTAAAAGAGGATGTGATTGTTGAATCCGAGGACGAATTGGTAACAGAATCTGATGATGAACAAGTAGAAGAAGAAGAAGTTAAGATTGTTATGCCTTCTCTTGAGCCATACTCAAATCCGTCACTCAAAACCTTAAGTAACTTCTTCAATTTGAGTAGTGATGTGAAAAGAAAGAAATTAGATGATTTAGAACAGGCGAGGAAGGTATACAAAGAACAAGTGAAAGAAGTGGATGTTTTAATTGAAAAGAACAAGAAAATCCGACATGAGAAACTGCTCGTTGAGAAAGAAAGAAAAGAGTTTGAGCTGAAGAAGAAGAAACTCCGAGCCGAGCAAGCTAAAGCCGAGGCATGGAATGAGATTAATGAATGGTTCAAACGTGATAGGGTTAAAGTTAACAGAAACGTTGAAGAATACGAGATCCATCAGAGTTGGTGGAAACAGAACGTCGTTAACCCTGATCAGCTGAATAAGCCAGAACTCGAGCTGAAGTTTGCAAGTTTCTACGAAAGGGGAAAGAGAACCAAGAAGTATTCCAAGGGTAAAATACTAAGATGGGGTTACTTCAAGGAGATCAATTGTTTCGCGATCAAGAGGGAAGGAGGAGTTGATTACATGGAATGTCCTAGTCACTTCAAAACTCTAACGTACTTCGAGATCATGCAACTTGCTAAACTGAAGATGTTGAACGCTGAAGATTGTGACCTTTCCAGGTGGTTTCAGTGAAAACTCAGATATGAGTATAAGACAGGGAAATGGGACATCTTTAAGTCAACAGCCGCCAGGTTTTCCATGCACCCAACAAAGAGAAATTCTAAAGGTGGACCTGTACGCATTGTTAAGTTCCGTCCAGCCAAGTACATGAAGCAATCTCCATTAATGCCCTTACCCAAGGATATATGCAGAAACTTCAGATGGTGGTTCTATGATGAGTTGTCGGAAGAAGCAGTGATTTTGACTGCATTTGAAAAGGAAGATGGAAGCATACAGTTCGACAATGTGAGGATTTTAGATCCCATGTGGCTAAGGAACTTATTGAGATTTGATGTGGAGACACTCACCGCCATCACATTACGTTTAGAGATGATCGAAAAGAGGAAGCTATGAGATATCAACATGTGATCGATGTCTACTATGCATACCTCAACAGAAACAGTGATGCTCAAAGCTCAAACCAAGTTCAAGCCACCTTATCTATGTCGGATACTGTATTGCTAGTTTGTATTTTGTTTTTGATGATGTATTTATGCAAGAGAGAGAATCTAAATATGTATTTGATGTTAAACTGATGTTACTTTTGTAATCGATGGTCTAGGTCCTAGGGGGAGTTGTTGATGCATTTTATGTATGTCCCTAGACATCTAACCCACGTCCATTGCAGGTACTATAGTTTACAGGCCACCATGATCGCTCGTTATTATCCTATCTGTGTTTGTATGTGGTTACAGGTACTGCAGGAATGCGATAAGGATGTTTGACTATGTTAGACTTATTCAGACGTACAAGTGAAGCCTCATTCGTACAGCTGACAGGCTCATACGCACGGTTGATACTGAGCTAAGTCACAAATATAACCTAAATGATATGACACGAGTTGTAGTGACCCGAACTTTTCCATGTTTATATATATTAAATGAAATTGATATTTATATGATTAAATGTTTCCAACATGTTAAGCAATCAAACTTGTTAAGACTTGATAAATTGAAATAGGTTTTATATAGACAATTGACCACCCAAGTTGACCGGTGATTCACGAACGTTAAAACTTGTAAAAACTATATGATGTCATATATATGGATATATATAGGTAACAAGGTATTATGATAAGTAAACATATCATTAAGTATATTAATAATGAACTACATATGTAAAAACAAGACTACTAATTTAAGGAATTCGAACGAGGCATATATGTAACGATTATCGTTGTAACGACATTTAAATGTATATATATCATATTAAGATATATTAATATATCATAATATCATGATAATATAATAATTTAACATCTCATTAGATATAATAAACAATGGGTTAACAACATTAAATGAGATCGTTAACTTAAAGGTTTCAAAACAACACTAACATGTAACGACTAACGATGACTTAACGACTCAGTTAAAATGTATATACATGTAGTGTATTTAGATGTATTAATATACTTTTGAAAGACTTCAAGACATATATCAAAACACTCATACTTAACGAAAATAGTTACAGTTACATTCCCATTCTTTTTTTCATCAAGAATTCTAGTCGTATTCATACCCGTATTATACAAAGCTACTAGACGTACTTACTATGGGTATATACTAATAGGAACTAGCATGGGATTCCACTCTTGATTATGTCATGTATGACTAATAAATTTTAACTTCTACCATAAACTAGTCAACTAACTAGAACTCCTTTTAACCCCACTCACCACTCACCACTTACCACTCATCATTCACTCCATTTCACTTCTAATTCTCTTTCTAATTCTATCTCAACACACACACACACACACACACACACACACACTCTTATGAACGAATTTTTCCAATAGCTAATCATCATATTCATCAAAAATTACTTCAAGAATCAAGCTATAATCATCTTAGGAAGAACACTTCAAGAACACTTCGAAAATCCTTTCAAGTTTACTAGTTTACTTCCAAGCTTTCTAATCCATTCCAAGTAATCATCTAAGATCAAGAAACCTTTGTTATTTATAGTAGGTTATCTTTATTATTCAAGGTAATATTCATATTCAAACTTTGATTCAATTTCTATAACTATAAACTATCTTAATTCGAGTAAAAATCTTACTTGAACTTGTTTTGTGTCATGATCCCACTTTAAGAACATTCAAGCCATCCAAGCTCCTTTGAAGCTAGATCATTTCTTATCACTTCCAGTAGGTTTACCTACTAAACTTGAGGTAGTAATGATGTTCATAACATCATTCGATTCATATATATAAAACTATCTTATTCGAAGGTTTAAATTCGTAATCACTAGAACATAGTTTAGTTAATTCTAAACTTGTTCACAAACAAAAGTTAATCCTTCTAACTTGACTTTTAAAATCAACTAAACACATGTTCTATATCTATATGATATTCTAACTTAATGATTTAAAATCAGAAAACACGAAAAACACCGTAAAATCGGATATACGCCGTCATAGTAACACCGCGGGCTGTTTTGGGTTAGTTAATTAAAAACTATGATAAACTTTGATTTAAAAGTTTTTCTTCTGGGAAAATAATTTTTCTTATGAACATGAAACTATATCCATTAATCATGGTTAAACTCAAAGTGGAAGTATGTTTTCCAAAATGGTCATCTAGACGTCGTTCTTTCGACTGAAATGACTACCTTTACCAAAATGACTTGTAACATGTATTTCTGACTATAAACTTATACTTTTTCTGTTTAGATTTATAAACTTAAGTTCAATATGAAACCATAGCAACTTGAAACACTCAAAACGGATTTAAAACGAAGAAGTTATGGGTAAAACAAGATTGGATATTTTTGCTTGTTGTAGCTACGTGAAAATTGGTAACAAATCTATATTAATCATATCCTAGCTAACTTATATTGTATTATACATATATTCTAATATATTATGTAATCTTGAGATACCATAGACACGTATACAAATGTTTTGACATATCATATCGATCCATCTATATATATTATTTGGAACAACCATAGACACTCTATATGCAGTAATGTTGGAGTTAGCTATACAAGGTTGAGGTTGATTCCAAAAATATATATACTTTGAGTTGTGATCTAGCCTGAGACGTGTATACACTGGGTCGTGGATTGATTCAAGATAATATATATCGATTTATTTCTGTACATCTAACTATGGACAACTAGATGTAGGATACTAACGAGGACAGCTGACTTAATAAACTTAAAACAGTAAAACGTATTAAAAATGTTGTAAATATATTTTGAACATACTTTGATATATATGTACATATTTGTTATAGGTTCGTGAATCGACCAGTGGCCAAGTCTTACTTCCCGACGAAGTAAAAATCTGTGAAAGTGAGTTAGAGTCCCACTTTTAAAAATATAATATTTTGGGATGAGAATACATGTAATTTTATAAATATTTTATGAACTAGACACAAGTAAATGAAACTACATTATATGGGTGAATGATCGAAGCCGAATATGCCCCTTTTTAGCTTAGTAGCCTAAGAATTTGGGAACAGACCCCCAAATTGACGTGAATCCTAAAGATAGATCTATCGGGCCTAACAAGCCCCATTCTGGAATTTGGAATGCTTTAGTACTTCGATTTTATCATGTCCGATGGGTGTCCCGGAATGATGGGGATATTCTATATGCATCTTGTTAATGTCGGTTACCAAATGTTCACCATATGAATGATTTTTATCTCTATGTATGGGATGTATATTGAAATATGAAATCTTGTGGTCTATTACTATGATTTGATAATATATAGGTTAAACCTATAACTCCCCAACATTTTTGTTGAAGTTTTAAGCTTGTTTATTCTCAGGTGATTATTAAGAGTTTCCACTGTTGCATACTAAAATAAGGACAAGATTTGGAGTCCATGCTTGTATGATATTATGTAAAAAATGCATTCAAGAAACTTATTTTTGATGCAATATATTCTTATTGTAAACCATTATGTAATGGTCGTGTGTAAACGGTATATTTTAGATTATCATTATTTGATAATCTACATAATGCTTTTAAACCTTTATCGATAAAATAAAGGTTATGGTTGTTTTAAAAATGAATGCAGTCTTTGAAAAACGTCTCATATAGAGGTCAAAACCTCGCGACGAAATCAATTAATATGGAACGTTTATAATCAATATGAACGGGACATTTCAGTTGGTATCAGAGCGTTGGTCTTAGAGAACCAGAATTTTTGCATTAGTGTGTCTTACCGAGTTTGTTAGGATCCATTAGTGAGTCTGGACTTCGACCGTGTTTTTTTTCAAAAAAAAAAAAATGATTGCTTAACGTTTTTGTTGGAAACTATATATTATTAACATGTAATTATTATGTGATATATTAACCTCTTAATGTGTTTGATATTGTGTGATAGATGTCTACCACTAGTACAAATCCCATCGACTCACCTAATAATAATGAAGAGTCGAATATACTTTGGGAAGATTCATAAATTCTCGAAGAGGAACCGGAAGAGGAGGAACCAGAAGAAGAGGAATCGGAAGAAGAGGAACCAGAAGAGGAGGAATCGGAAGAGGAGGAACCGGAAGAAGAAGAGGTTCCGGAGGAGTAAATATTGATACCTACAGTAAATCGTTTAAATAAAAGAAAATCCTCAACCAACGGACCAAAGTTAAAAATGGTCAATGGTGTTTCCGTCGAGGAAGCAAAATATTGGGAAGATTACCAATTTTCCGATGAATCGGATCCCGATGAGGATTCCGATGATGTCATAGAAATTACCTCGACACAATTTAATATAGCAAAAGAAAATAATAAGGGAAAAGGTATAAAAATAGAGAAACCTGATTCCAACCCCGATGAGCTTTATATGTATCGGCAACATCTGTATTTCCTAAAGGGTAACAATAACCCGGGAACCTCTAAACCACCAGGTTTTTCTAAACCATTGTAGAAAATGACGGCTTATATTAGAGGAACACCATATATCCATAGAAAATTAGGAAAGCGAACCAAGTCCGAAGAAGAAGAAACCAGTGATTCAGATTAGGGAGTTGTAATCATGTTGTGTATTATATGTATTGTAGTGTGCTTGTACTTTTATGTTCTATGTAAAAATTGCTTGTATTGTTTGTTATTTATCTTTTACGAATCTAATCCTTGTCTATTTTACAGTATAAAAACAAAATGGACGTTAAGGGTAGACAACCGAATATTTTAGAAGACCTACCAGAGGATATGATTGAGGAAATCTTGTCTAGAGTCGGTCGGAATTCATCAGCACATTTAGTTATGGCGAAATTAACTTGTCAAACATTTGAAAGACTTTCCAGAAATGCCTTAGTTTATAAAAGGCTTTCCTTTGATAGGTGGGGTATATCACATTGGGGAGACCGTAAGTTACGCCGTGTTTTCTTTAATGCGTTAAATGCGGGGAACCCAAATGCAATTTTATGCTACGGGTTAAGAACCTATTTTGACTCAACATATCCCAACATAGGATTTCACGAGTTAGAAAGAGCTTCTAACATGCAACATAAAGAAGCATGTTATGCTTACGGGTTAGTGATGTTCGTTTCTTACCAAAGTGAGAAAAAGAACATCGGATTATAACTTTTAAATAAAACCTCTCCACAAGTGACGGATTCAGTAGTTGAGGTGAGAAACAAGGTTTTTAGATTGCTACGAGGCTGTTGGGCATTACGAAACCCTCGTCCTTTTGATGACATTACAACATGCTGCCTAGCCAATGGTCATAATGGTTACTTTCCACAAGACCAAGGATGGGAAGTCGTTTTGTTAAAACCAGAATGCATGACCTGTTTCTGGACTTATGAATTTCGTGTCTTTATTGCCTTTACTGAGCAACTTACGTATTAACTAGAATTGCCTTTATGGCTGCTGAATAGCAAAGAAATTATGTACTATATTTCATCCTATATGTATAATGGTGGTATTGTAAGTTTGTAAAATTTTGTATAAAGGTTTGAACGCGAAATATTATTGTAATAAGTTTTTCATATAGAAGCGTAGTAGTTGAGTTGTATAGTAGCTAGTAAGTATGAACTTAACGGGTAGGTACTACCCGAATTAAAACTATAAAATGCTAATATGAAGAAAAAGCTTTTATAAATAAGTTCATATAATGCTACGAGATACTATTGACTACTCTTAAATTCTATATGATTAACTCAATTCTTTTGGTTATTTTTGAAGGAAATGGCACCGGCGACTCGTCAGAATTTGAACATGAGCGAGGAAGACTGCCGTGTTTTCCTTGCAGCAAACATAGCCGCAGTACAGGCTGCGATGCAAAATAACAATAACTCTGGATCTAGCAGTGGAACTAATTCCACAAGAAATCGTGTAGGATGCTCCTACAAAGAATTCACTGCCTGCAAACCTTTGGAATTTGATGGAACTGACGGACCAATTGGATTGAAACGGTGGACTGAGAAAGTCGAATCGGTGTTTGCCCTAATTAAGTGTACTGAAGAGGACAAAGTTAAGTACGCTACGCATACCTTCCCAGGTACTGCGTTAACGTGGTGGAACACCTATCTTGAACAGGTAGGGAAAAATGCTGCTTACGCACTACCGTGGTCGGCATTCAAGCAATTGATGAACGGGCAGTACCGTCCTAGAAACGAAGTCAATAAGCTCAAGGTAGAGCTTAGAGAGTTACGAACACAAGGGTTCGACATTACCACATATGAACGACGATTCACAGAGTTGTGCCTATTATGTCCAGGAACGTTCGAAGATGAAGAAGAGAAGATCGACGCGTTTATAAAAGGGTTACCAATAAGGATTCAAGAAGATGTGAGTTCACACGAGCCCGCTTCCATACAAAAGGCAAGTCGAATGGCTCATAAACTCATAAATCAGATTGAGGGAAGAATTAAAGAGCAGGCGGCTGAAGAAGCTAACACGAAACAACTCAAGAGAAAGTGGGAAGAAACCAGTGACAAGGGTCACCAATACAACAACAACAACAACAATTACAACCACAATCGCAACAACAATCGCAACAATAACCGCAATCCCAACAATAACTACAACAAACGTCCCAACAACAACAACAACTACAACAACCGTTCCAACAACAATAACAATCCCAACAACAACCTCAATAACAACAACGGCAACAAAAACCAAAAATGCCGAAGGTGTGAAGAGTAACACCAGAATGGGTTTTGCACGACATTTTGCACCAAGTGTAAAAGAACTGGCCATGGTGAGAAAAAGTGTGAGGTCTACGGACCAAAGTTTAACAGAACTAAAGGAACAAATAGTGGCGAAACAAGTAATGCCGCCTTTGTTTGTTATGGATGTGGAAAACCGGGCCACATTAGAAGTAATTACCCGAATCAGGGAAATACTAATGGGCAGGGCCGCGGAAGAGTTTTCAATATTAATACGGCAGAGGTGCAGGAAGACCCGGAGTTTTTACGGGTACGTTTCTTATTGATAATAAATCTGCTAATGTTTTATTTGATTCGGGTGCGAATAGAAGTTATATGACTAGAGATTTTTGTGCTAAGTTAAGTTGCCCATTAACGCCTTTGGATAGTAAATTTTTACTCGAATTAGCAAACGGTAAATTAATTTCAGCAGATAATATATGTCGGGATAGAGAAAATAAACTGGGGGATGAAACGTTTAAAATTGATTTAATACCAGTCGAGTTAGGGAGTTTTGATGTAATAATTGGTATGGACTGGTTGAAAAAGGTGAGAGCAGAGGTCGTTTGTTACAAAAATGCGATTCACATTATGCGTGAAAAGGGAAAACCTTTAATGGTGTACGGAGAAAAGAACAATGCGAAATTTAATCTTAGTAGTAGTTTGAAGGCTCAAAAACTAATAAGAAAAGGTTGTTACGTCATTCTAGCACACATCAAGGAAGTTAAACCTGAAGAAAACAACATCAGTGATGTTCCTGTCGCAAAAGAATTTCCCGGTGTATTTCCGAAAGAATTACCAAGATTACCCCCACATCGATCCGTTGAATTTTAAATAGACCTTGTACCAGGAGCTGCACCAATAGCTCGTGCTCCATACAGACTCGCACCCAGTGAAATGAAAGAATTACAAAGTCAGTTACAGGAACTTTTAGAGCGTGGTTTCATTTGACCAAGCACATCACCATGGGGAGCTCCTGTTTTGTTTGTCAAGAAGAAGGATGGTACATTTAGGTTGTGTATCGACTACCGAGAGTTGAACAAACTTACCATCAAGAACCGTTACCCACTACCGAGAATCGACGACTTATTTGATCAACTACAAGGCTTGTCGGTTTATTCAAAGATTGATTTACGTTCTGGATATCATCAAATGTGGGTGAAGGAGGATGATATTCCGAAGACTGCTTTTAGGACGCGTTACGGTCATTACGAGTTTATGGTTATGCCGTTTGGATTGACAAATGCACCAGCTGTGTTCATGGACCTCATGAACCAAGTGTGTGGACCATACCTTGACAAGTTTGTCATTATTTTCATCGATGACATACTTATTTACTCAAAGAATGACCAAGAGCACGAAGAACATTTGAGAAAAGTGCTAGAGTTGTTGAGGAAAGAAAAACTGTACGCTAAGTTTTCAAAGTGTGCATTTTGGTTGGAAAAAGTTCAATTCCTCGGTCACATAGAGAACAAAGAAGGTATTCAAGTGGATCCGGCAAAGATTGAAACCGTTTAAAAGTGGAAAACCCCGAAAACTCCGAAACACATACGCCAATTTTTAGGGCTAGCTGGTTATTACAGGAGATTCATCCAAGATTATTCCAAAATAGCAAAACCCTTGACTGCGTTAACGCATAAAGGGAGGAAATTTGAATGAAAGGATGAACAAGAAAAAGCGTTTCAATTGTTGAAGAAAAAGTTAACTACGGCACCTATATTGTCATTATCTGAAGGGAATGATGATTTTGTGATATATTGTGATGCCTCAAAGCAAGGTCTCAGTTGTGTATTAATGCAACGAACGAAAGTAATTGCTTATGCATCTAGACAATTGAAGATTCACGAGCAGAATTATACGACGCATGATTTGGAATTAGGCGCGGTTGTTTTTTCATTAAAGACTTGGAGGCACTACTTATATGGGGCCAAAAGTATTATATATACCGACCACAAAAGTCTTCAACACATATTTAATCAGAAACAACTGAACATGAGGCAGCGCAGATGGATTGAATTGTTGAATGATTACGACTTTGAGATTCGTTACCACCCGAGGAAGGCAAATGTGGTAGCCGACGCCTTGAGCGGAAAGGACAGAGAACCTATTCGAGTAAAAGCTATGAATATAATGATTCACACTAACCTTACTACTCAAATAAAGGAGGCGCAACTAGGAGTTTTAAAAGAGGGAAACTTAAGGGATGAAATACCCAAAGGATCGGAGAAGCATCTTAATATTCGGGAAGACAGAACCCGGTATAGGGCTGAAAGAATTTGGGTACCAAAATTGGAGATATGAGAGAAATGGTACTTAGAGAAGCTCATAAAACCAGATACTCAATACATCCTGGAACGGGAAAGATGTATAAGGATCTTAAGAAACATTTTTGGTGGCCAGGTATGAAAGCCGAAGTTGCTAAATATGTAGGAGAATGTTTGACGTGTTCTAAGGTCAAAGCTGAGCATCAGAAACTGCCAGGTCTACTTCAACAACCCAAAATCCCGGAATAGAAATGGGAAATCATTACCATGGATTTCATCACTAAATTCTCAAGGACTGCAAGTGGTTTTGATACTATTTGGGTAATAGTTGATCGTCTCACCAAATCAGCACACTTCCTGCCAATAAGAGAAGATGACAAGATGGAGAAGTTAGCACGACTGTATTTGAAGGAAGTCGTCTCCAGACATGGAATACCAATCTCTATTATCTCTGATAGGGATGGCAGATTTATTTTAAGATTCTGGCAGACATTACAACAAGCATTAGGAACTTGTCTAGACATGAGTACTACCTATCATCCACAAACTGATGGGCAGAGCGAAAGGACGATACAAACACTTGAAGACATGCTACGATCATGTGTTATTGATTTCAGAAATAGTTGGGGTCGACATCTACCGTTAGCAGAATTTTTCTACAACAATAGCTACCATTCAAGCATTGAGATGGCACAGTTTGAAGCACTTTAAGGTAGAAAGTGCAGGTCTCTGATTTGTTGGAGTGAAGTGGGGGATAGACAGATTATGAGTCCGGAGATAATACAAGAAACTACCGAGAAGATCATCCAAATTCAACAACGGTTGAAAACTGCCCAAAGTCGACAAAAGAGCTACACGGACATTAAAAGAAAAGATATAGAATTTGAAATTGGAGAGATGGTCATGCTTAAAGTTGCACCTTGGAAAGGCGTTGTTCGATTTGGTAAACGGGGGAAATTAAATCCAAGGTATATTGGACCATTCAAGATTATTGATCGTGTCGGACTAGTTGCTTACCGACTTGAATTACCACAACAACTTGCGGCTGTACATAACACTTTCCATGTCTCAAATTTGAAGAAATATTTTGCTAAAGAAGATCTCACTATTCTGTTAGACGAAATCCAAATCAACAAAAAACTTCAATTCATCGAAGAACCCGTCGAAATAATGGATCGTGAGGTTAAAAGACTTAAGCAAAACAAGATACCAATTGTTAAAGTTCAATGGAATGCTCGTAGAGGACCTGAGTTCACCTGGGAATGAGAAGATCAGATGAAGAAGAAATACCCGCACTTATTTCCGGAAGATACGTCAACACCTCCAACTGCTTAAAATTTCGGGACGAAATTTATTTAACGGGTAGGTACTGTAGTGACCCGAACTTTTTCATGTTTATATATATTAAATGAAATTGATATTTATATGATTAAGTATTTCCAACATGTTAAGCAATCAAACTTGTTAAGACTTGATTAATTGAAATAGGTTTTATATAGACAATTGACCACCCAAGTTGACCGGTGATTCACGAACGTTAAAACTTGTAAAAACTATATGATGTCATATATATGGATATATATAGTTAACATGGTATTATGATAATTAAACATATCATTAAGTATACTAACAATAAACTACATATGTAAAAACAAGACTACTAACTTAAGGATTTCGAACGAGGCATATATGTAACGATTATCGTTGTAATGACATTTAAATGTATATATATCATATTAAGATATATTAATATATCATAATATCATGATAATATAATAATTTAACATCTCATTAGATATAATGAAAAATGGGTTAACAACATTAAATGAGATCGTTAACTTAAAGATTTCAAAACAACACTTACATGTAACGACTAATGATGACTTAACGACTCAGTTAAAATGTATATACATGTAGTGTATTTAGATGTATTAATATACTTTTGGAAGACTTCAAGACATATATCAAAACACTCATACTTAACGAAAATGGTTACAGTTACATTCCCATTCTTTTTTTCATCAAGAATTCTAGTCGTATTCATACCCGTATTATACACAGCTACTAGACGTACTTACTATGGGTATATACCAATAGGAACTAGCATGGGATTCCACTCTTGATTATGTCATGCATGACTAATCAATTTTAACTTCTACCATGAACTAGTCAACTAACTAGAACTCCTTTTAACCCCACTCACCACTCACCACTTACCACTCATCATTCACTCCATTTCACTTCCAATTCTCTTTCTAATTCTCTCTCAACACTCTCACACACTTATGAACGAATTTTTCCAGTAGCTAATCATCATCTTCATTAAAAATTACTTCAAGAATCAAGCTATAATCATTTTAGGAAGAACACTTCAAGAACACTTCGAAAATCCTTTCAAGTTTACTAGTTTACTTCCAAGCTTTCTAATCCATTCCAAGTAATCATCTAAGATCAAGAAACCTTTGTTATTTACAGTAGGTTATCTTTCTTATTCAAGGTAATATTCATATTCAAACTTTGATTCAATTTCTATAACTATAAACTATCTTAATTCGAGTAAAAATCTTACTTGAACTTGTTTTGTGTCATGATCCTACTTCAAGAACATTCAAGCCATCCAAGCTCCTTTGAAGCTAGATCATTTCTTGTCACTTCCAGTAGGTTTACCTACTAAACTTGAGGTAGTAATGATGTTCATAACATCATTCGATTCATATATATAAAACTATCTTATTCGAAGGTTTAAACTCGTAATCACTAGAACATAGTTTAGTTAATTCTAAACTTATTCACAAACAAAAGTTAATCCTTCTAACTTGACTTTTAAAATCAACTAAACATATGTTCTATATCTATATTATATGCTAACTTAATGATTTAAAATCGGAAAACACGAAAAACACCGTAAAACCGGATATACGCCGTCATAGTAACACCGCGGACAGTTTTGGGTTAGTTAATTAAAATCTATGATAAACTTTGATTTAAAAGTTGTTCTTCTGGGAAACTGATTTTTCTTTTGAACATGAAACTATATCCAAAAATCATGGTTAAACTCAAAGTGGAAGTATGTTTTCCAAAATGGTCATCTAGATGTCGTTCTTTCGACTGAAATGACTACCTTTACAAAAACGACTTGTAACCTGTATTTTTAACTATAAACTTATACTTTTTCTGTTTAGATTCATAAACTTAAGTTCAATATGAAATCATAGCAACTTGAAACACTCAAAACGGATTTAAAACGAAGAAGTAATGGGTAAAACCAGATTGGATATTTTTGCTTGTTGTAGCTACGTGAAAATTGGTAACAAATCTATATTAATCATATCCTAGCTAACTTATATTGTATTATACATGTATTCTAATATATTATGTAATCTTGGGATACCATAGACACGTATACAAATGTTTTGACATATCATATCGACCCATCTATATATATTATTTGGAACAACCATAGACACTCTATATGCAGTAATGTTGGAGTTAGCTATATAGAGTTGAGGTTGATTCCAAAAATATATATACTTTGAGTTGTGATCTAGCCTGAGACGTGTATACACTGGGTCGTGAATTGATTCAAGATAATATATATCGATTTATTTCTGTACATCTAACTATGGACTACTAGATGTAGGATACTAACGCGGACAGCTGACTTAATAAACTTAAAACAGTAAAAAGTATTAAAAATTTTGTAAATATATTTTGAACATACTTTGATATATATGTGCATATTTGTTATAGGTTCGTGAATCGACCAGTGGCCAAGTCTTACTTCCCGACGAAGTAAAAATCTGTGAAAGTGAGTTATAGTCCCACTTTTAAAAATCTAATATTTTGGGATGAGAATACATGTAATTTTATAAATGTTTTACGAAATAGACACGTAAATGAAACTACATTATATGGGTGAATGATCGAAGCCGAATATGCCCCTTTTTAGCTTGGTAGCCTAAGAATTTGGGAACAGACCCTCAAATTGACGCGAATCCTAAAGATAGATCTATCGGGCCCAACAAGCCCCATTCTAGAATTTGGAATGCTTTAGTACTTCGATTTTATCATGTCCGATGGGTGTCCCGGAATGATGGGGATATTCTAGATGCATCTTGTTAATGTCGGTTACCAGGTGTTCACCATATGAATGATTTTTATCTCTATGTATGGGATGTATATTGAAATATGAAATCTTGTGGTCTATTACTATGATTTGATAATATATAGGTTAAACCTATAAATCACCAACATTTTTGTTGATGTTTTAAGCATGTTTATTCTCAGGTGATTATTAAGAGTTTCCGCTGTTGCATACTAAAATAAGGACAAGATTTGAAGTCCATGCTTGTATGATATTATGTAAAAACTGCATTCAAGAATCTTATTTTTGATGTAATATATTCTTATTGTAAACCATTATGTAATGGTCGTGTGTAAACGGCATATTTTAGATTATCAATATTTGATAATCTACGTAATGCTTTTAAACCTTTATCGATAAAATAAAGGTTTTGGTTGTTTTAAAAATGAATGCAGTCTTTGAAAAACGTCTCATATAGAGGTCAAAACCTCGCGACGAAATCAATTAATATGGAATGTTTATAATCAATATGAACGGGACATTTCAAGAGTGAGTGATCACACGTACGGCTGAGGAAGCCAACTCGTACGAATGATGGATGACTCGCACAAGTGAGTCAACAGCAGGGGTATATAAGTGTTATGTTCTTCATTTTAGGTTAAGCCTCTCACACACACATATCACTCAGATCTGGTTTGCCTTATCCGATTTTCTCTCAACCCAAATCACTAAAGAGGTGAATAACAGCTCTAGGTGTTAATCTAATCACAATCATTTTGTGATTTGACTAAATTAATCCCAAAAAGCTTCACATATTCACTAGTTATGGTTTGATTCACTAATTTCGCCTTTGTGTGAACTAAACTTGTTGATTTCGAAGTTCCTAGTCATGTTTCATCAAGTAGCGATAAAAACAAGGAACGGGTGTGTGAGTATTTGGGGAAGAAAATGCAAGAAGCATCCAGACACTTGTTATATACTTAGATGATAAACCCATACCCCATGTCACACGAGTATTTACTAGTTATCTGATATCTTATGTACTTCGTTAGGAGGCCCTAACGGAGTCCAATCTCAACAAACGAATATGTTCTACGACCCTTGTCACAAACTGGTCTTAACCACATACACAATTAATGATAAACATACTATTAAAATAAAAGCATACAATAACACATAAACAAACTCAACGGCATATTCGTCATCTTACGTCTAGCCCGGACATGAGTCTGTTACAGTATGCTTATGAATACAAACTTGATGATTATCATTGCCACTTTCATAAGTTCATGTAACTTACAACATACGTTTGTTGTGTTTGTTAATTCAAGAAGAAATGTCTAAACAAGATCAACTTACTAAACAAAGTGATACTTGGTTTAAGTGTTAAACCTACATAGGTTGCTAAGCTTATGTGTTTAAGTTACAATTAAACTTATCTTCAAACGGCTCTATTTATAATATATTTTCAGAGTTTGAAGAATAGATTCTAGAGTTTATTATCTTTAGATACGCCTTCTTAACCGAGATTTAAGATAAATAGCTCTTACACAAATAGCTTTTAAATATGAGTCAAAGAAATTATTATTACTTAATCTCTTATCAAAGCATGCTATAGGTACATAGGCGTATAAGAAGTGTCAAACCGTCTAGCACATACCAAGTCAATATGGATAATATATTGTACATCGTATGTATGTACTTTCGCTACCGTCTGATGTGTGTAAAAGTGTGTTCAAAGTGCTTAGCTTTATTCTCAACTATTAAATTTATATTATCTAATTTACTTTTCACTTTTAACACCCTAACGAGCAACAAAACTCGGTCAAGGTAGTATAGCAATTAGTAAGTTAGGTTATCGTTCCAAGAGACGCGGATCTTTAGTTGTTATTTATATTTAGTCTATCTCTAAGGAAAGAAATAGACTTATTTATAATTATTATAGGTTATAATTAACCTTTGGAAAAACTATCTTAGGAAAGATAGAATATAAGTTGATTTTAATTCAAATATATTAAAAGAATGGTTATTCGGACTTTTGAGTCATAAGAGAATTCGATTAATTAGTTTCATAACTTATATTGATAATCAACAAACTAACAATTATAGACCGATTGTTATTTGAAGAGTTTTAAATGTACATTAAAAACTGCAGAATTCGACCTCTATTTATAACTTTGAAAACCGACATTGGAGCTGGCGGCTCCAATGGAAATAGCCGGCGACTCCAATGGAAATAGCCGGCGACTCCAATGGAAATAGCCAGCGACTCTGGCCTTAATTATCCCCAACTGCACGTTTTTCTTTAGCTTCAAGCACAAGTTATCCTCTGTTAACTTCTAGAGTCGACGGCTTTAAGTGATCTAGCCAGCGGCTCCAAGTCTTTACATCTGATACAGATCCAGTTGCCTTAAATATTTTGACATGGGCTTCACGAACAAGAAACTGGTCAACCTAGCAAGCGGCTCTACTGAATCCAGCCGGTGGCTCTTGATGATTTTACTTAGTCTCCAAGTTCTTCGATTTTTGGCTTGATTCTAGAACATTCTGGAATTTCTTGGCTCCAGTCGGCGTCTCTTTTGATCCCAGCCGACGGCTTTGGTGATTTTTCTGCTTTTTCCTGTTTTATTTTCGTTAATCACATTTTCTAAACAACACATTAAAAATACCTTTTAATATGAAATATTATCTTTTGAATGTAAAAGTGCTAAAAATGATACTTAAATACCAAGATAACGCTTTAAAATATTTGAAAAAATATGTATAATTTAAGCGTTATCACCGTCTTTTGTAAATAAGTTATTATGTCACATCAAAGTCAAAGCAAGTTCCAATGGCCATAATATTCAAAGTTTAGATTTAAAAGGCTAGTTGAAAGACTTATAGAGATGACGACTCTAAAGTGGACAATGACATCAAAATGGAAACTGCTATGTAAGTAACTAAAGGGGTGACTAGTTACTTAGTGAGATTTTAAAACTCTTTTTTTTTTTTTTTACAATTATCTAGTTTAATCTCAACAAATAACCAAAAATCGAAATATACTTGTGTTTGTATGTGTGTAAACAAGATAAATAATTAAAGAACACAAGCATAAGGATTTATAGAGGTTGAGGACGATGTTAACTGATCCTCCTTAATAAACTCCTCAATTTCACCAATTTGAGAGTAAAATTGAGAGTTAGTTTCACTATCAATTCTCCAAACCAGGTGGATAGACAACTACACTTCTTGTACCTCAATACGTCACACCAACAATCTTTCTATCCCTTTGAAAGATTCAACTTAACTTAAATCAACTTTTCTTCACCTTGGACAAGTATTAATTCCCAATAGAATTAATCAAATTCCTAGATCCCTTTAAGGAAGTAGATCACTAAGTTAGATGTTGTTGCTATTAGAATGTACAAGATGTTCTTAATGATAATAAGATTACTTCCTTAATTACATTAAGGAAGCAACTTATTATGTAAACTGACGTGTGTGCAGTCATGTGCGTGTGCAGAATCAACAAATTTAAATATATAAAGTTATACTAGTACGATTTTAGCACTAACGGACAGTGTCCTAGTTAGTGTAGAGCAGGGAGTGTAAGTAAAGGATCGTCCCAAGAGAGGTAGACCAAGAGTCGGTGAATTTATTTTATCTGTTCTAACTTGTATTATACATACACACATACATACATAGATACATACATACATACATACATACATACATATATACATACATACATACATACATACATAAGTAAAGGATCGTCCCAAGAGAGGTAGGCCAAGAGTCGGTGGATTTATTTTATCTGTTCTAACTTGTATTATATATATATATATATATATATATATATATATATATATATATATATATATATATATATATATATATATATATATATATATATATATATATATATGGGGATTGTATTGTATGAGCAATGCATATATTGGAGATAGGATCAAATATAGGAAAGGAAGGATGTCGGTTCGGTCAAGGATTTTATGTCTAATCAGATCATGGTTTAAGAACGTCTCTTCGAATGGCTTTGAGTGTTGAACATGAGCATCGGGGTCGTTAATCCATTTACTCGTGAAGTGTACCTAACTGTCACTTAAGTGCCACTAAGATTAAACGTATGATCACCCTAAGGGACTTAATCCAGAAGTTCCACCCGCACATACCGAATACATTAAGAGGTCCAATTTGTTAATATATCGATATCACGATTCTAAGTTTGTTTAGTGGTGTAAATTAACATGTAAGGTCTTATGGACGCCCAAGGAGCTAATTGTAACACCATATTTTTTTTATTCACAGTGGAAGTATTTAAAGCATATAACATTTATATATTACAATACAATTGGTGTTACTTTTCAAAATTGTTATACATAGTTATATTAAACATCAGAGTTCTTCAGTATCTCAAACATAACCAAAGCACAACTATCTTCTCCCGTCCCTTGCATGTAAAACAATATAACCTGCAGGGGAGAAAATGTGGGGGATTAGCACAACGCTAAGTGAATGAGATATCCAAACAGATATTACTATCAAGTACCAAGCCTAGCTTTTAAAGATCAATCATCTGGTCATGGGCATGTGGACATAGCATTATATAGCTATCATATAATATAGCATTACACATCTGTAACATACACAGCTAGGCAAACAATCAGCTAATAGAGCAGCAATAGCATCAAGAAGCTATTCACTAAAGGAACCAAAGGCACTACACTAACATAGCCTTACATAGCTATACAATAAGGGTATCAATAGCTCTACATAGCTATTTACTAAGTATCAATAGCTCTACACAGCTATTCACAGCACTAACGGCTATACATAGCACTAACGGCTATAAATACAAGAGGATCGTTGACCCTGCTAGGTCTAAAACTACTAGCTGATCAAGCTAGAGTTGTACCGATAGCCCTCGTTATTGTCACACAATATACCTCTCCTGACGTTTACATACGTCAGTTGCAATATGCTGCCATTACAATAACCAATGACGTAAGACCCAAGTTCGAATGGTACATATTTGTGAATATAATAAAAGCTGCCGGTATCAGTTTCAGCAGGGGCCGCGGGGCGGCCAATAGGTCCGCGGCGCGACCAGCGTCAGATGGTGATTCTTTTGCTTTATTTAAATTGAAGAAGGGCATTTTGATACTTTCACTTTTTGAACAACTTTAAGGCCTCTAGATTAGTTTTTGGAGTGTCATTTACTCCTCTCATCCCAACCTTATCTCTTCCACTTCAAGTTTAGAGAGAGAGAGAGAGATTATAGTGTGAGAAAGCTCAAATCAAGAAGGAAGAAGCTCGATTCAGGTTTAAGTATGAGTATTAAATTTGTTCATCTAGTCACTAGCTATGTTTTGATTGTGGTGGTAAGTCTTAACCTTGATTTCCTTATTTTAATTTGTTTAAGGGTTAGGGTTTTGGGTTAGTGATGAACATAAAACCCATTGTTGGTGATTTTGGGGTTTTTGGGTAAGATTGAGTCATGAGGACTCAAGAATGACTAACCTAGGGTTTCAAAGTGATAATTGGTGTTTATGAGTCTTAAATGGTTAGTTAATTACTAGCACACTTTGATATTTAGTAAGTGGGTGTTATTTGGGTATGTTGATGACCTAAATGGGTGTGTTAATCTTGAAATGGGTCAAATGAGTCTTTGATGACCTAAGTTGTTTAATGAGTGTGAAAATGCGATAACCTTGTGTTAAAAATTGTATTAAGACCATATTTGGCTAGTGTTAGGGTTTTGGCAAAGTTGACCTAATACTATGTTTAATATTGCAAATGGGTCGAAATTGTACTATGGGTTAAAATGACACTAGGATGGTGAGTGAGTTGGTTGACCAACTTGATTGTGTGATTGATTATATGCATAATGTAATAGGTACGTTACATTGAAGGTTGCAAGCTCGATTATCATTCACAAAAGGCGTTAAGGTGAGTGAAATAATTATGCATTTATGTATATAATTTATTTATTTGTGTGGCATGAAATGTGGGGTAGTCACAGTGTTAAGACACCACATAATACGTAACGAGTGGGTTATTCGCGGTGTTAAGACACCACTCCGGAAATTAATGAAATGTGGGGTAGTCGCAGTGTTAAGACACCACATAATACGTAACGAGTGGGTTAGTCGCGGTGTTAAGACACCACTCCGGGATTTAATGACATGTGGGTTAGTCGCGGTGTTAAGACACCACATTATCATAGAGGGTGGGTTAGTCGCGGTGTTAAGACACCACCCGGGGGTTAGTGATACGTGGTGTTAAGTACACTAATGGATGTTGCGAACTCTGATGGTCTTTAGTGAGCACCATCTCCTTGAATGATTGGTTAACCATGGTTTTGTGTAGTGATATAGCATATTATATTGTTTGGATTATATGCTAATAATTGTGCTAGCTCGTGGTTTTAGGAACTTAGCGTTATACTTGCGATGATATGCTATTAGTTTGCTAGCGTGTATGCGGTAATGTGTAAGTGTTTGCAAGTAAGTATATTATATATGTATGTGCATAATTATTGCATTCACTAAGCGTTATGCTTACCCTCTCGTGTTTACCTTTTTAGGCTCCGGCGTGGAGAAAGGCAAGGGTATTTGCTTGGACTAGCGGGCTCCTTAATGTTTATGCTAGTGTATTGCTTTTGAAGTTCGACCTAGGTTTGTGTAGTTTAACCCCAAACACCATGCTCGGGTTTTTGTTTGGTATTTAAACTTGTGTGTTGAAACTTATATTTTCGATGTGTAAATGAGCGTATGGAGCTCGGTGGTCAAATACTCAAATTGTGGTTGCTAAAACATGTACACTTTATTTACTTACGCGGCGGAAAGCCTTTGTGTTGATGGTCGTTGATTACTTCGAAATTTGGTGTTGTATAATTTTTGTACAAGTCAGAATCAGATCTAGGGTTGTGCCGCGCTGCGACCCCTTTGGGTCGCGCCGCGAGTTTGAATGCACTATGTTATCTGCTTTTTGATGGTCCCTGACCTTCAGTTTCCATTGTGGGCCGCGCCGCGGCCAGATGAACCACGTCGCGGTAATTGCCTGACAGGCTTGGCCTGTCCACTTTTTAATAAAAAAATGTTTTGCGATGTTTAACGGGTTGGGTCATTATAAGTGGTATCAGAGCATGGTTTAGGGATTTAGGCAACTTGAGATAGGTGCCTAGACTTGGACTTTATTGTATATGCGTCTTATGCGGGACTTGTAGGAGACGGGTCGGACCGGGATTGGTTAGTGCCTAGGTCTATGTGAACTAACCTTGCACTAATTTTTTTATGTTGTATTTGCAAACATCAAGCGAGATAGACATTGTACTAGCAAGTTAATGCACCGTGCTCGCGTAACATTGACTAGCTACCATTGTTACGGGTTCAAATCGTGTCAAACGAGCGATGTACGACGATTGTTAAGCAAGATAGGGTGGTGAGGTGTATGTGTATATTTATGTGATGTCTTTTCGTCTCGTTGTTTAACCTATTCCGTTTTATAGAATGAAGATGAGAAACGGAAACGACACCAATGACGGAGGTACGAGCGAGGACTCCGAGTTCACGGCCAAGGTTGAGGCCATTATGCAAAGGCATCACACGGCCTTTCTTGAGGACGTTAAGAAGATGTTCCTAGATTCGATTGACGAGCAAGTAGTCAATCTAGTCAAGGAACAAGTTAAGGTTGTTCTTTACGAAGATAATGTGGGAAGGCGAGACTTCTACTACAAGAATTTCAAGGATGCTCAACCTCCCACTTTTGATGGTGAATGGGACCCATTTAAGAGTGCCCGTTGGATTTCCGATATGGAGGGGGCTTTTCGTACTTGTGAATGCCCACTCTATAAGAAGAAGAGGTACGGAAGTATCATGTTAAGGGGTGATGCCAAAATGTGGTGGGATGGAAAGATTCGGCTTTATGGTGAAGAACAATGTATCGAACTCACGTGGGATGAATTCAAAACGGAATTTTTCAAGGAGTATCAAACTTTGGCCGATCTTTCTAGGCTTAAGGATGAGTTACGTGCTCTAAGGCAAGGGTCGATGGATTTGAACACTCTCAAGTCAACTTTCTTATCAAAGACCCAATTTTGCCCGGAGTATGTAAGGAATGATCACATGTTGAAGGAAGACTTCTATCGAACCTTGAATGATAACTATCAAGAGAAAATTAGTATAAACTCGGTGAAAACTTTTGATGAGTTGTTTGACATGGCTAAGGGTTTTGAGTCGCTCGTTTTGAGAAAGAGTGGCTTTACTTTTGGCAAAAGAAAGTTTGAAGCTACTAGTCATTCGAACAAGAAGAATAGGGGTGCAACCGAAAGTGTCGGTAGTGTGAAGAAGAGTGTTTCTGGAGATTTTCCTTATTCTTGTCACAAGTGGGAAAAAAGGGCATATGGCTCGTGATTTCCCAAAACCCTCTTCAACAACCAAGCTCACTTGTTTTAATTGTAATAAAGAAGGACACCGAAAGTCGGAGTGTCCTGATTTGTGCACCAATCAAGTTAGAAGACTAGAGAGAGTGGCGGGTACGGCTAGGGGACGAAATTATTTGATGACGAATGATGAAGCCAAGCAATCCAATGAAGTTGTCTCAGGTACTTTCATGGTTAACTCTAATCCGGCAAGGATACTATTTGATAGCGGTGCTAATTTATCATTTGTGTCTCCGAGATTTGTGCCTAAGTTAAATAAACCACTAGCTAAGTTGAGTCATCCGGTAGAGGTCGAAATAGCGGATGGTAAGACGGTGCTAGGGGTTGATGTGTGTGAAAATTGTAATGTTGTATTTGGTGCCTAAACGTTTAAAATCGATCGTATCCCGATGACTTTGGGTGAGTTTGATATTGTTATTGGTATGGATTGGCTTGATCGTTATAGAGCCGATATTGCATGTCATGAAAAGTCTATTCGTGTGAAGACCCCAACTGGGGGAGAGTTAATCATTCATGGCGATAAGCGAAGGAGACTCGTACCATTATGCACTTATGAACGGGCTCGACGTTTTCTTAATAGTGGTGGTATGGTTTTTCTTGCCCATGTAGTTGATACTCGTGACAAGCCACCATCCATTCGTGAAATTCCGGTGGTTAATGAATTTGAAGACGCTTTTTCAGATGAGTTACCTGGTGTTCCGGCGGAAAGACAAGTTGAATTTCGCATTGAGTTGGTTCCGGGGGCTACCCCCATTGCTAAAACTCCTTATCATTTAGCACTGACGGAAATGCAAGAGTTGTTAAATCAAACTCAAGAGTTTCTTAAAAAGGGTTTTATCCGACCGAGTGCTTCGCCTTGGGGCGCTCCAGTTTTATTCGTAAAGAAGAAAGAGGGTAGTATGCGGATGTGCATCGATTATCGGGAGTTGAACAAAGTGACGATCAAGAATCATTATCCATTGCCTCGGATTGACGATTTGTTTGACCAACTCTAAGGTGCGACGTATTTTTCTAAGATCAACTTACGGTCCGGCTATCACCAAGTGCGGGTCCGTGAGTAAGATATAGAGAAAACGGCTTTTAGAACTCGTTACGGGCATTTTGAGTTTGTAGTTATGCCTTTTGATCTTACGAATGCACCGTCGACATTCATGGATCTTATGAACCGAGTGTGCCAACCTATGTTGGATAAGTTGATAATTGTGTTCATTGATGACATACTTGTCTATTCTAAGAGTATGAAGGAACATGAACACCATTTGCGTGAAGTGTTGAAGATGTTGTGGAAGGAGAAGTTGTATGCTAAACTTTCCAAATGTGAATTTTGGCTAAGGGAAGTGCAATTCCTTGGCCATATTGTGAATAAAGAAGGTATTAAAGTAGATCCAGGGAAGATAGAGACGGTGAAGAGTTGGGGACAACCGACTACGCCTACAGAAATTCGAAGTTTTCTCGAATTGGCCGGTTACTATCGTCTGTTTATCCAAGACTTTTATAAAACCGCCTCCCCATTAACAAAGTTGACAAGGAAGAACGTGAGGTTTAATTGGGAAAATGAGCAAGAGATTGCTTTCCAATTGTTGAAAGAAAAGTTTTGTCAAGCTCCGGTGTTGGTATTACTGGAGGAAATTGAAGATATGACGGTTTATTGTGATGCCTCATTAAATGGAATCGGGTGTGTTCTAATGCAAAGAGGTAAAGTCATCTCTTATGCCACTTGACAATTAAAGGAACATGAAAAGAGATACCCGAGTCACGTTCTTAAATTGGCGGCAGTAGTTCATGCGTTGAAAATTTGACGCCACTACTTGTATGGTGTCAAGTGTACGATTTATTCAGATCACAAGGGTTTGAAACATCTTTTTAACCAACGAGATTTGAATTATCATCAACGTAGATGGATGGATGTGGTAAAGGATTATGATTGTGAAATACTTTACCATCCGGGTAAGGCGAATGTGGTCGCGGATGCGTTGAGTTGAAAGAGTCAACATCCGGCAATACGAGTAGGATCGTTACGCATGATTATTACTAACGATTTTCTCGTGAAGCTCGGTGAGACTCAAATTGAAGCTTTTGTTAACAAAAAACATGAAGAATGAATCATGGGGCAAAAGGAGTCTATTACCTTAGGCCCGCATGGTTTGTTGTCATTTCAAGGAAGGGTGTGGGTGCCTAGAATGGGAGATTACCGACAAGTGCTATTTGATGAAGCACATAAGTCAAAGTATTCTGTTCATCCGGGTGCGACAAAGATGTATCTTGATTTGAAGAAATGGTATTGGTGGCCCGGCATGAAACTTGATATTGTTAAATATGTTGAACAATGCGTTACGTGTTTGCAAGTTAAAGCCGAGCACCAAAAGTCGTATGGTATGTTACAACCATTAAAAGTCCCGAAATGGAAGTGGGAGCACATTACCATGGATTTTGTTACAAAGTTACCAAAGACGGCGAGAACCCAATTTGATACGATTTGGGTAATAGTTGATCGGTTGACGAAAAGTGCATTGTTTCTTCCCATTCGGGAAGCGACATCGTCGGAGACTTTGTCAAAGTTGTTTATCAGGGAGGTGATATCGAGGCATGGGGTTCCTATATCTATTGTTTCAGATCGAGATACTCGTTTCACGTCTCGGTTTTGGAATAAATTTCATGAAGATATGGGTACTCAATTGAAGATGAGCACGGCGTATCATCCTCAAACAGACAGTCAAACCGAGCGTACGAATTAAACATTGGAGGATATGTTGCAGGCGTGTGTTATTGATTTCGGTGGTAGTTGGGATGAGCACTTACCTTTGGTGGAATTCTCGTACAACAATAGTTATCACGCTAGTATAGGAATGCCACCATATGAGATGCTTTATGGGCTAAGGTGTCGAACTCCTATTTGTTGGGGTGAAGTGGGACAAAGGGAAATCGGGAGTACCAATTTGGTTTTAGAGACGAATAGTAAAATTGAGATGATTCAGGCTCGATTAAAGGCGGCGCAAGATAGACAAAAATCTTATGCCGATAAATGAAGGCGACCGATTGAGTTCCAAAAGGGCAACATGGTGATGCTTAAGGTTTCGCCGTGGAAGGGTATTATACGGTTCCGAAAGCGGGGGAAGTTAGCTCCTCGATTTATTGGTCCTTTCAAGATCTTGGATCGTGTCAGTGAGGTTGCTTATAGACTAGGGTTGCCCAAAGCGCTTGCGGGGATTCATAACACATTCCATGTTTCCCATCTCCGTAGTGTCTTGCGGATGACTCGACGTGGGTACCGTTGGATGAGATTTCATTGAATAACAAATTAGAGTATGTGGAGGAATCGATTGCCATTCTTGATGAGAAGATCAAAATGTTGCGCAATAAGGAGGTTAGGACTTTTAAAGTCCAATGCGTCATCGAAAGGGTTCCGAGTTTACATGGGAATCCGAAGAGTTTGTTTTGGTGTATCTTCCTACTTGTCATGCGGCTTGGATTGCAAGGACGCAATCCGAGTCAAGTGGGGGAGAGTTGTAAGACCCAAGTTCGAATGGTACATATTTGGGAATATAATAAAAGCTGTCGGTATCAGTTTCAGCAGGGGGCCGCGGCGGGGCCAATAGGTCCGCGGCGCGACCAGCGTCAGATGGTGATTCTTTTACCTTATTTAAATTAAAGAAGGGCATTTTGGTACTTTCACTTGTTGAACGACTTTAAGGCCTCTAGATCAGTTTTTGGAGTGTCATTTACTCCTCTCACACCAACCTTATCTCTTTCACTTCAAGTTTAGAGAGAGAGAGATTTCTAGTGTGAGAAAGCTCAAATCAAGAAGGAAGAAGTTCGATTCGGGTTTAAGCACGAGTATTAAAGTTGTTCATCTAGTCACTAGCTACGTTTTGATTGTGGTGGTAAGTCTTAACCTTGATTTCCTTATTTTAATTTGTTTAAGGGTTAGGGTTTTGGGTTAGTGATGAACATAAAACCCATTGTTGGTGATTTTGGGGGTTTTTGGGTAAGACTGAGTCATGAGGACTCAAGAATGACTAACCTATGGTTTCAAAGTGATAATTGGTGTTTATGAGTCTTAAATGGTTAGTTAATCACTAGAACACTTTGATATTTAGTAAGTGGGTGTTATTTGGGTATGTTGATGACCCAAATGGGTGTGTTAACCTTGAAATGGGTCAAATGAGTCTTTGATGACCTAAGTTGTTTAATGAGTGTGAAAATGCGATAACCTTGCGTTAAAAAGTGTATTAAGACCATATTTGGATAGTGTTAGGGTTTTGGCAAAGTTATAATATTATGTTTAAGAGTGAAAATGGGTCGAAATTGCACTATGCGTCAAAATGACACTAGGATGTTGAGTGAGTTGGTTGACTAAATTGATTGTGTGATTGATTATATGCATAATGTAATAGGTACATTACATTGAAGGTTGCAAGCTCGATTATCATTCACAAAAGGCATTAAGATGGGTGGAATAATTATGAATTTATGTATATAATGTATTTATTTGTGTGGCGTGAAATGTGGGGTAGTTGCGATGTTAAGATACCACATAATACGTAATGAGTGGGTAAGTCGCGGTGTTAAGACACCACTCCGAAAATTAATGAAATTTGGGGTAGTCGCGGTGTTAAGACACCACATAATACGTAACGAGTGGGTTAGTCGCGGTGTTAAGACACCACTCCGGGATTTAATGACATGTAGGTTAGTCGCGGTGTTAAGACACCACATTGTCATAGAGGGTGGGTTAGTTGCGATGTTACGACACCATCCGGGGGGTTAGTGATATGCGGTGTTAAGTACACTAATGGATGTTGCGAACTCCGATGGTCTTTAGCGAGCACCATCTCCTTGAATGATTGGTTAACCATGGTTTTGTGTAGTGATATAGCATATTATATTGTTTGGATTATATGCTAATAATTGTGCTAGCTCGTGGTTTTGAGAACTTAGCGTTATACTTGCGATGATATGCTATTAGTTTGCTAGCATGTATTTGGTAATGTGTAAGTGTTTGCAAGTAGGTATATTATATATGTATGTGTATAATTATTGCATTCACTAAGCGTTATGCTTACCCTCTCGTTGTTTACCTTTTTAGGCTCCGGCGTGGATAAAATCAAGGGTATTTGCTTGGACTAGCGGGCTCCTTAATGTTTATGCTAGTGTATTGCTTTTGAAGTTCGACCTAGGTTTGGGTAGTTTAACCCCAAACACCTTGCTCGGGTTTTTGTTTGGTAATTAAACTTGTGGGTCAAAACTTATATTTTCGATGTGTAAATGAGAGTATGGAGCTCGGTGGTCAAATACTCAAATTGTGGTTTCTAAAACATGTACACTTTATTTACTTACACGGCGGAAAGCCTTTGTGTTGATGGTCGTCGATTACTTCAAAATTTGGTGTTGTATAGATTTTGTACAAGTCAGAATCAGATCCAGGGTTGTGCCGCGCCGCGACCCCTTTGGGCCGCGCCGCGAGTTTGAACGCACTATGGTATCAGCTTTTTGATGGTTCCTGACCTTCAGTTTCCGTTGTGGGCTGCGCCGCGGTAATTTCCTGACAAGCTTGGCCTGTCCACTTTAAAAAAAAAATGTTTTGCGATGTTTAACGGGTTGGGTCGTTACAAATGAGCCCAACCCTTCTATACACGATTGACCTCTTTTGTCCCTTCTATACACGGACAGTTCCCACATGTGCACATAAACCACCTACAACCTGATGGTAGGTAACATCACTAATAAACATAGGGCAACTTAATCAGGCATACTATAGTTTCAATCTAATCGGGCAACCTGATAACAGTAGTATCATCTACTACTTATAATTACAACAGTAATCAACATGCTTACATATATTAGCATAATATTTACTAGCATAACAGTGGGTAGTAACTACACTTGTTACTAAATACCAATATCCATAAGGATAGTCCGACTCACCAATTACCAGAAAGAACTCAGTGTTCTAATGTTATTGAGTCTTCTCCATTCCTTTATCACCTGAGAATATCATATACCGAGTTAGTATACTTTTACAATCAATGATATCATCATTTCATACTATAAACAATATCATATAACTCTACATTCATTATTTGACAAGGCTACATAACAGTCAATACGAAACAACCCTCATACGCGTGTAAACCGAAGCATACAAGCTATCATATATTTTTGACCCTAAATAAATTGTGATTTATTGTTTTAAAACCTTAACATTGGAAAGTAGACCTCAATACATTTCCGATTATATTTGATTCATCAAAAACGGAGTTACGGTTTGAAAGTTTCGACCAAAACAAGTTTCACAAAATGTTGACAACCTGCAACCGCACGGATGCATCTGCAACCGTACGGATGCATATGTATCCTTACGGTTACACCAAAAATGGTCTGTATATAACCCGTATCCATATGGATGCATCCTATATTCGTACAGATACTGTTCATCAGTACTAGGTCACTATTTTCGTGATTTTAAGCCCCAAATCTCGTTTTTGCACTATTTTGACACTAAAAATCACTTAGGAAACATACACAACTTATATACAAACGTTTACTAGCATCAATTTGACATAAACAACACTTCAAATTCAACTTTTTGATTCAAACCCCACTTTGACACAAAAACTAACAAAAATCAATGATTTCACCCAAATTTGAAAATGAAATCAGTTTCTAAATACCTTATGTAATTACTGAAATCACTAGGACCAAATTCCAGTTTTAAAACGAGATCAAGAGCAATTTTAGAAGATTTGGTTTTGTGTGTGTGTGTGTTTTGTAAACGTATGTGTGTTTGTCAAAAAAGGGAAAATGAAATAAAAATACAGATATATACAAGGTCAGGTTTCTTCAATGGGAGGAAACCTCTTCCGTGCCTCACACGGGTATTTATTAGTTATTTGAAACATAGCATACCTCATTAAGCAGCTCTAACGAGGTCCGAATTAAATAAACAAATATGTTCAGTGACCCTTGTAAAAAACTGGAGCCAACTAAAACACAAAATAATTATAAACATATAATTATCAAAATTGCAATTAATATCACACTAGGGCAACAAGGTCATTTCAGCCAAGCCCAAACTAAACATCTACCCCCTTAAAGAGATTTCGTCCTCGGAATCTGGTCAATCACAATCACATAAGTCACAGGTTCTCATTACAACCTCTATTTTCAGATTCAAATGTACATCAAACGATAGTACCCTTTTTACTATAGCTCACGTACTCGGTTGACTTACCATCTACAAAATTTAAATCAGCAATTTCCACATACTCAGATACCAAAATCACCAGTCAATCCCAACTTTTTGTCATTCGAAACCATCACTATTCCTGACAAAATGCAAAGGATAGCTAATTATCATGACAAAACACCGTCCAGACAATGACATTTACTCTGAATGTCATTCAACTAACCATTTATATATACGATTTCCGAGGTCAACTCATCAATCAAGATCCTATTCATGTCACTGTAACACTCGGTACCATCAAATCCACCAGATCATTATCAGGTTTAACTCTTTATACAGTTAAATTCCCTCAAATTTCCAAGCAATGGCAACTAGATTTCATTTACTTCAATAAATTCTATACTTAATGTTCATAAAATACGTCTTCGGTTGATCAAAATCGTCCAACTTAATCCCTTCATGCTCAACAATTTATTGTCCAACAGTCAGTCCACATTACATGCACAATTAGAGTCATCTATATTTCCTCCAGCTTCCCAGAATTTCAGTACGACTTACCCCAGTATACTTCTGTTGACCAGAAACGAGTATATTATTCTAAATCATACCTTCATTCTCAGTCACTTGATATGAAAAAAATCCTAAATGATTTACACATTGGTCAAGGCACACAATTTCCTGTTAAGCATTGGTAATATGGAAATTTATTTTATCACTAGTCAACAAGTCTCATCAGTCATATGTCATCAACCATCAAAAATATTCATACATGGTTATCTAACTAAACCCGATCAAGTCATCATTTACAACATATCACAGTAATCCAAATTCAGTTTACGAAATTCACCCCATTTGCAAACTAATAATAGTCCATGTATTATTAATCCAATTCCCAAACGTTACCACCGTTAAATGAAAATGTCACTCGACCATCCAAGCATAGGAATTTATTAACTCACACCATTTCATCCTAATAATATACTGGTCACAATCCCAAACATTTTCTAAAATTCGGCTTTGTCGTCCAGTCATAACACATACCCGGTATCAATCCCTACTCAGGTCAAGGGTTTCCCTATCTTCTAAATGACAACAGAAGGAACACTACTCACACTTACTTTCTAAGGGTTACCACAAACTCACACGAGTCTAAGGAAGGAAAACAATTCCTTAAGGCTTCACTACAGTTTTTCATGCAATTAATCCATACATATACAACGATATGGTAAGGCAAGCATCATATATATATATATATATATATATATATATATATATATATATATATATATATATATATATATATATATATATATATATATATATATAACAATGCATTCATGGCCCACAACTAACAAGTCACCTTATAAAGTCTATGATACATGTAGACACACATATCATACATAAATCATCAGGCCATTAATCAATTCTAGTTTAAAAGCTCAAACAACAAATCAACATGCAACTTCATCATATGACAGAATTTAAAGGCATGCAAGTGATAATAGCTTAAAATTTTATACAACACAGAAACTTAAAATAAATCATATTTCGGTCAAGGATTAAGGCTAATCTAAGATACTACCCAATAATAATCCCTACAGACCACTACGTGTGTCTATTTCGTCAAAGGAAAGAGGATACATTTCATATAAACCCTGTACACTTTCGATAAATCATGCATATATATATATATATATATATATATATATATATATATATATATATATATATATATATATATATATATATATATATATATATATATATATATAGGGGAAGATCAAGCGCTAAGTGGGTATAAGTGAGATAAGGGGATAAGTGATTTTGTTGTCACGACCCGGAAATTTTCGACTAATTTTAAACCAAACTCTCGATACGATTTAATATTTTAAGGAAAGTCTGTTAGGTTGAGTCTCAAAATTTTTGAACTGTTTCAATTACCCTTCGACTGTTCTCGACGATTCATAAACAATTAATTGTAAATAGATATGTGTGTATATAAATGGTAATTGACCTATAATATTATATGTTGGTGTTATTAGAACAAATTATGTAAAATAAAATAAAAATAGTATATTATAATAATTATTATTTACAACATAACTATATATAAATAAAGTATATTAAAAATAAATATTAAATGATTGTATTACTCGTTTGATGTTCCGATTGATATTAAGCAAGCTAAATTTAAACTTATAAGATTTTAAAATAAATGGTGATCCGAAAATGTGTTATATAAATTTTAGGTTTATTAAAAATATATTTAGAAGCTAAATTAATAAATTTTAACACTTTTTATATTTTACCTTGGATCGAGCGCGGACAGTGATTTAATTTTTATTTAATAATTAATGATCAATTTTTATACCATAATGACTGAAATAAATAAATATAATTAATATAAAAGTTTGGGATTTTTCTGAATTAAATTTATCTGTGACTGTTTAGCAAAGGAGCATGATATATTACTCCGTGAAATGGATGTCGGTAGTAAAATGCTAAATATATGGTTGCTACCTATTCATGTACTATTAGTAATTGAATTATGAATATGAATTATGATTAAATTATGAAGTGTCACTGTGTTTGTTTAAGCATCTTTACATTGATTATTATATACATTCGGGTACATGCACACTATCTATCAATTTTTTTAAAACATGTTTAACTACACTTGATCACACAATTTCCTCCCACTTGTTTTCATTACATTTATCCGTGAACTTAATTTCGATTACTATTAAATCACTGTGTTTGTTTTTCTTTTGGTTTCTTCCACTGAAGTCTTAATAATATCTATATATACATTTACACTACCTATAGATATATATCGCATATACATTGACCACCTTACACCCATTACTATTTATTCTTCTTCTTCATGAACCCACAAACCATAACAAACGACTACCATCGAACCTTATGATATTAGTTTCTGTTTTAGTATTTTTGTTTGAACCAAGCCAATAAACCACCATCAAAGATGCTTCGTTACTTCTTCTGTTTCAGCTGAAAAATAGTTCGAACCCATCACCATCGTAAATTTTTTTTATGGCGAATCCTTTAAACCATCACCACACACTCGTACACCACCCAAGAACACCTCAAACAAACCACCACACTAAACCATCATCATCGAATTAAGCTACTGTTTCTCTTGTTTTTTGTTTCGTAGTAGCCACTTCTCGTCTCCTGTTTTGTAACTCAAACTATACACAAAATCGCCACCTACAAAAACCATCACCTTAGCGGCTGTAATCTACCCCCTTCTGTGTAAAGACCCGTCCTAATCCATAAGAACGAATACAATAACATATGATTACATCGCGAGGTATTTGACCTCTATATGATACATTTTACAAACATTGCATTCGTTTTTAAAAGACAAACTTTCATTACATCGAAAGTTGATAGGCATGGATATCATTTCATAGTATCCAACTATAAATGATCTAATCTGTCAATTACTTAATCATAATCTTTACTGAACTCAACAACTTGAATGCAACGTCTTTTGAAATATGCCATAAATGACTTCAAGTAATATCTTTAAATTGAGCAAATGCACAGCGGAAGATTTCTTTCAATCCTGAGAATAAACATGCTTTAAAGTGTCAACCAAAAGGTTGGTGAGTTCATTAGTTTATCATAATCGATCATTTTCATCATTTTAATAGACCACAAGAATTTCATTTTTCATTTCTCATAAATATCGTGCATGCAAAAATCATTCATATGTATTGAACACCTGGTAACCGACATTAACAAGATGCATATAAGAATATCCCCTATCATCTCGGGACATCCATCGGACATGATAAAACAACATCGAAGTACTAAAGCATCCTCAACCATGGATGGGATTTGTTAGGCCCAATAGATCTATCTTTAGGATTCGCGTCAATTAGTAGATCGGTTTACTAATTCTTAGGCTACCAAGCAAAAAGGGGCATATTCGGCTTCGATCATTCAACCATAGAATGTAGTTTCAATTACTTGTGTCTATTTCGTCAAACATTTATAAAAGCGCATGTATTCTCAGTCCCAAAAATATATATTGCAAAAGCATTTAAAAAGGGAGCAAATGAAACTCACTATACTGTATTTTGTCGTAAAAATACATATGACGACATTGAGCAATGCAGGGTTAGCCTTGGATTCATGAACCTATATCATTTATTTATATATTAACACATATAATTGTAATCAAACAATTTATATTTTTTATTTATTAGTGATATTATTTTATAACTTATATGTTTCATTAAAATATTAATATAGTTATATTATGTATTAAGTATATTTTTACATAATACTATTTGTTTTAAAATAATACTTATAATAATACTAAAATAATATTAGAAATGATAAAAATAATAATAATAATGTTAATACTAATAATAATAATAATAATGATAATAATAATAATAATAATAATAATAATAATAATAATAATAATAATAATAATAATAACTATAATAGTTTTAATAATAATACTTTTACTAATAATGATAATAATGATGACATTAATAATAATACTTATATTAATAATAATAATGAAAATGACTAATAATAAAATGAGACTACCTTTACAAGCTTTTCCCAAAAAAAAAATGCCTCAGACCAGGATTGAACCTGAGACCTCTTGATAACCCGCTAACACCTTATACCATTCCTCTGTTACCACTTTTCCGTTTAATCATGGCCTACAACTATATAACCCGTATATTTGTTTTCTAATCATCATCATTATCCTGTGTCAATAATCTCATCATTTTCCTCCCACAGAAAAATAAGAGTGACTCACGGCCCAAACATAAAACATAAACGAAATTCTCGGCCCAATGAAAAATAAGGGATCTCGGCCCAATCAGCAAAGTAAAAGACTTTGGCCCAACAATCATAAACATAACAGCCCAATACTTGTTTTACTAAGTTAGATCGATGGATTTGTAGTTCTACATAAACATAACCCTATCATCATTCGATCATTATCAAGACATCAATAAAATTCTCATTATCATAACCTAGTCATCATCATCATCATCGTCCCCTCATCATCATTTGTGACTCATCTCCATTTAATCATCAATATCATCATATCCTAATCTATACGTGAATCCTCATAATTATTTCCATAACCATCGATTATCATCATCTTACCCGTTTAACATTCGATTATCAAAATCATCTATCCTACATACCATCATTATTTTCGTGAATCGCTCTCATCATCTTAATCATAAATCATCATCAAATCACCCGATAATATCATTATCTATTCTATATTTATTATGATCATAACGAATAGATTACCGACGTATAAGCAATTGTATTCTACATAAAGACTGCTTGTTCTGCTGTTTCAAATTCGACAGTCTATATAAATTTGCCTCAAACCTAACTAATAATCCATTTGTAAAAGAAAAGAGCCTTATTCTAAAAGTCCAATTTGTGTAGGTAAATAAATCCACCAAGCCCAATACATGGTCCAAGTAAAAAGCTCGATGGATTCGTGGGTGTGAGAGATTCATCTGGAAACAGGAACTACAAACGCATCATCCTTTACATCATCATCGTAAGCCTTTCATAATTACTTAATAAAAAATAATTAAACAGCATGACCTGTTTGAAATGTCCTGTTCTTATTGATTAAAAAAGTTCCATATTAATTGATTTCGTTGCGAGGTTTTGACCTCTATATGAGACGTTTTTCAAAGACTGCATTCATTTTTAAAACAAACCATAACCTTTATTTCATAAATAAAGGTTTAAAAAGCTTTACGTAGATTAAATGATAATCTAAAATATCCTGTTTACACATGACCATTACATAATGGTTTACAATACAAATATGTTACATCGAAATCAGTTTCTTGAATGTAGTTTTTACACAATATCATACAAACATGGACTCCAAATCTTGTCCTTATTTTAGTATGCAACAGCGGAAGCTCTTAGTATTCACCTGAGAATAAACATGCTTTAAACGTCAACAAAAATGTTGGTGAGTTATAGGTTTAACCTATATATATCAAATCATAACAATAGACCACAAGATTTCATATTTCAATACACATCCCATACATAGAGATAAAAATCATTCATATCGTGAACACCTGGTAACCGACGTTAACAAGATGCATATATAAGAATATCCCCATCATTCCGGGACACCCTTCGGATATGATATAAATTTCGAAGTACTAAAGCATCCGGTACTTTGGATGGGGTTTGTTAGGCCCAATAGATCTATCTTTAAGATTTGCGTCAATTAGGGTCTCTGTTCCCTAATTCTTAGATTACCAGACTTAATAAAAAGGGGCATATTCGATTTCGATAATTCAACCATAGAATGTAGTTTCACGTACTTGTGTCTATTTTGTAAATCATTTATAAAACCTGCATGTATTCTCATCCCAAAAATATTAGATTTTAAAAGTGGGACTATAACTCACTTTCACAGATTTTTACTTCGTCGGGAAGTAAGACTTGGCCACTGGTTGATTCACGAACCTATAACAATATATACATATATATCAAAGTATGTTCAAAATATATTTACAACACTTTTAATATATTTTGATGTTTTAAGTTTATTAAGTCAGCTGTCCTCGTTAGTAACCTACAACTAGTTGTCCACAGTTAGATGTACAGAAATAAATCGATAAATATTATCTTGAATCAATCCACGACCCAGTGTATACCTATCTCAGTATTGATCACAACTCAAACTATATATATTTTGGAATCAACCTCAACCCTGTATAGCTAACTCCAACATTCACATATAGAGTGTCTATGGTTGTTCTGAAATATATATAGATGTGTCGACATGATAGGTCGAAACATTGTATACGTGTCTATTGTATCTCAAGATTACATAATATACAATACAAGTTAATTAAGTTATGGTTGGAATAGATTTGTTACCAATTTTCACGTAGCTAAAATGAGAAAAATTATCCAATCTTGTTTTACCCATAACTTATTCATTTTAAATCCGTTTTGAGTGAATCAAATTGCTATGGTTTCATATTGAACTCTATTTTATGAATCTAAACAGAAAAAGTATAGGTTTATAGTCAGAAAAATAAGTTACAAGTCATTTTTATAAAGGTAGTCATTTCAGTCGAAAGAACGACGTCTAGATGACCATTTTAGAAAACATACTTTCACTTTGAGTTTAACCATAATTTTTGGATATAGTTTCATGTTCATAATAAAAATAATTTTCCCAGAATAACAACTTTTAAATCAAAGTATATCATAGTTTTTAATTAACTAACCCAAAACAACCCGCGGTGTTACTACGACGGCGTAAATCCAGTTTTACGGTGTTTTTCGTGTTTCCAGGTTTTAAATCATTAAGTTAGCATATCATATAGATATAGAACATGTGTTTAGTTGATTTTAAAAGTCAAGTTAGAAGGATTAACTTTTATTTGCGAACAAGTTTAGAATTAACTAAACTATGTCTAGTGATTACAAGTTTAAACCTTCGAATAAGATAGCTTTATATGTATGAATCGAATGATGTTATGAACATCATTACTACCTCAAGTTCCTTGGATAAAACTACTGGAAATGAAAAAAATAGATCTAGCTTCAAAGGATCCTTGGATGGCTTGAAAGTTCTTGAAGCAGAATCATGACACGAAAACAATTTCAAGTAAGATTTCCACTCGAAATAAGATTGTTATAGTTATAGAAATTGAATTAAAGTTTGAATATGATTATTACCTTGTATTAGAAAGATAACCTACTGTAAGTAACAAAGGTTTCTTGATCTTGGATGATTACTTGGAATGGATTTAGAAAACTTGGAAGTAAACTTGCAATCTTGGAAGTATTCTTGATTTTATGAAACTAGAACTTTTGGAATTTATGAAGAACACTTAGAACTTGAAGATAGAACTTGAGAGAGATCAATTAGATAAAGAAAATTGAAGAATGAAAGTGTTTGTAGGTGTTTTTGGTCGTTGGTGTATGGATTAGATATAAAGGATATGTAATTTTGTTTTCATGTAAATAAGTCATGAATGATTACTCATATTTTTATAATTTTATGAGATATTTCATGCTAGTTGCCAAATGATGGTTCCCACATGTGTTAGGTGACTCACATGGGCTGCTAAGAGCTGATCATTGGAGTGTATATACCAATAGTACATACATCTAAAAGCTGTGTATTGTACGAGTACGAATACGAGTGCATACGAGTAGAATTGTTGATGAAACTGAACGAGGATGTAATTGTAAGCATTTTTGTTAAGTAGAAGTATTTTGATAAGTGTCTTGAAGTCTTTAAAAAGTGTATGAATACATATTAAAACACTACATTTATATACATTTTAACTGAGTCGTTAAGTCATCGTTAGTCGTTACATTTAAATGTTGTTTTGAAACCTTTAGGTTAACGATCTTGTTGAATGTTGTTAACCCATTGTTTATTATAACAAATGAGATGTTAAATTGTTATATTATCATGATATTATGATATATAATATATCTTAGTATGATATATATACAGTTAAATGTCGTTACAACGATAATCGTTACATATATGTCTCGTTTCGAAATCATTAAGTTAGTAGTCTTATTTTTACATATGTATTTCATTGTTAATACACTTAATAATATATTTACTTATCATTTAACATAATTAACCAAGTGTATCAATATCTTAATATGATTCATATGTACCTAGTAAGACGTTGTTATAACGATAATCGTTATATATATCGTTTTCGAGTTTCTTAAATTAATAGTCTCATTTTTATGTATATAACTCATTGTTAAAATACCTAATGAGATACATACTTATAATAAAATTATGTTAACTATATATATAACCATATATATGACATCGTATAGTTTTTACAAGTTTTAACGTTCGTGAATCACCGGTCAACTTGGGTGGTCAATTGTCTATATGAAACCTATTTCAATTAATCAAGTCTTAACAAGTTTGATTGCTTAACATGTTGGAAACACTTAATCATGTAAATAACAATTTTATTTAATATATATATAAACATGAAAAAGTTCGGGTCACTACACTGTTATCCATTGGTCGGCCATAAAGTCTCATTAAGTTACACTTGCATAACCTTTCTATCATTCATTGTATAATAAATTCCTATATATCCCTGTTGAAAATCTCTAATCTGTGAACTTATACTACCCAATTTATCATGTTAAATTGCTCGACAGAAAATAGAATAAGATTTAATAGCAGTAGGTACTGTAGTCAGGAATTATAATGGTGCTTGCATTTGTTTGGTTAGAACAGGAGGCAAGAAACAGTAACAGAAGGTAATGTGTTCGATTAGTAGTGGTTTGTAGGCTTTTTAAAACAGAAATAGGAATGTGTGCAGCTGCAGTTTGAATATGATGGTTCATGATGAAGATATCAACGGTGGTGTTTTGAATGGTATTAGAAGGTGACATGTGGTCTGGTTGAGAGTGGTAACGGCCTAAGTTGGACGAGGATGTAAGGTGGTGGTAGTTAATAGTGGAAGAAGTGATGTGGTAACCGTGGTGTTGTTTAAAGGTGACGGTTCATAGCAGAAGCGAGGAACAGAAGTGCAGGTGTTTGATGTTTGAGTGTTGGAACATTAGAAACAGAAAAACAAGTGATGGTGTGATGTTGGTTCGAATAGGAATAAGAAACAGACGTACTTTCAGTTACAATTGTAGTTGTCCACGTGAAATAGAAACAATACACAGTAGATAAATGTTGGTGGTTAAATGGTAGTCGTGTTTGCAGCTGGAACGTAAACATTGAGTGTATTAGTAGCCTTTAATGGTGATGGACGATGGTCGAGTGTAATAGTAGCATGTGATGGTTTGATTGGTTGTGGCCGTAGAGGAAGAAGAAGAGAACAAGTAAGATGGTGTTGGAGTTAGATGAAAGTGGTGGTGATTGAAGTGGTTCTTGGTTAAAACCGTGACCCGAATGGAAATGATGATGGGTGGTACGTGGGAGGTGAAGGTGGTGTATGGTGTTGGGAATGGAGGATGGATAGTGATAGAAATCGATGGTGGTAATGAAGGTGGTCACGAGGAAGAGGAAGAAGAAGGATATATTGTATGTGACTAATCCAAGTGCATATGTATATTTTATATATATACATATATAAGATGCGCAGTTGATGAATTAATTTCAAAAGGGAAACAGTAACCAAACAGTAATACAGCCATACATTTGGATTTATATATCGTCGACATTGAATTTTACAGATAGTTATTAGTAGGAAACAAAAACGGACACTTTAAATTATTAATAATAATATAATAATAATTATAATATAATTTAAAAATTAAAACGTGCGATTAACTTAGCCGTTGTTTACTATTTCATTCACGGACTGAAATTTGTGTCCCGTTGTTAATTAGTGGCGGATAAAGGTATTCGAAAAAATCCCAAATTTTTAGATTAACTATATTTATTTATTTTGGTCATTATGGTATAAAATTCGATCCTTAATTTGTTAAATCAAAATTACATCAACTGTCCCTCTCAATTCTGGGTAAAATATAAAAAGTGTTCAAATTTAACAATTAGCTCCTAAATATAATTTTAATAGGCCTATGATTCATATAACTCATTTTCGGATCACCGTTTATTTTAAAATTATATAAGTTTGAATTTAACTTACTTAATATCGATTGACTGACGAACGAGTACTATTATCGTTTCCTAAATAAATTCGAAACCATGTAAATAAACATTCAATATACCTTACATATATACATATATATTTATTTATAAACAATTGTTCGTGAATCGTCGAAAATGGTCAAAAGGCAAATGCATTCATGTAAACTGTTCCAAAGTTTTCGAGACTCAACATTACAGACTTTGCTTATCATGTCGAAACCATATAGAGATTAAGTTTAAATTTGGTCGAAAATTTTCGGGTTGTCACAGTACCTACCCGTCAAAGAAATTTCGTCCCGAAATTTGATTAGGGTGGTCATGGCTGACAATAAATATGTTTTCATGACCCATACGAACTGAAAATTAAAGTTTTATCATTATCGAGTAATATAGATAAAACAATTTGATTTTTGTGAAGAGAAACGAGTGAAGTTATCACAAAAGAGTGAAATGAGTAAATGCAGGTTCGTTTTAACCAGTGACGTAGTCACGGTTGATTTCCGGAATTCAAGGGATTTAAAGAAAATCTTCGAAATCTAAAAGATTTGATTCTTCAGCGAATAAGGAAATTAAGATCTCTATAATTAATTACGGTGATCAGCCTCTACTACTCTGTCTGATATTTTCATTATAAATTAAACTCTTCCGTTCCATTATTTTCACCATTACTATATTTTCTTTCTTAATTCATACATCCAAAAGATTATGAAAATGCTTAATCCAGTTCTAATTCTTGTCCTTATCCTGACTATCGCAACAATCATTCTCCTTTTCTAACTTCCACTGGAGGATTCTGATTTCTTCTACTTCGCCCTTGGGGTTATATTATTTTTAATTCTCCCGTGTCTTTATGTTACGATAAACATTGACATACACGGTTTGTAATTTATGTGTTCTTATAGGGCTTTATATTCTCCCTTATATTTCGGAGCTCCATGCTTTTGTTTTCTCTTCCTGACTTTAAATAAAGCAAGTAATGGTCCAGAATTCGTAGGTATGGTGTTTCAAGTGAACATGGCTAATGTTCTAAGAGAGAGATGATAATAGCATGATCTTGATTGGTTAAATTACCAAAACTCAAGAAAAAAGATAGAACTATCAAGAAATTATGTTCTTGATATGTTTATATATTAGATAGAATGTAAGAGTCATGTAACATGGAATATGATGATGTTATGGTCTGTGAATCATCACGTTTCATTAGAAACTCAGCATGACTTACTTTAATATAATCACGTTGATTAAGTGTCATTATATTATACTAACTCATGCTTCAGTTCCTAACACTACTTCAAAAATATTCATATTTTAAACTCAAAGGTTTTCAGAATATAGAAACTAAATAGTTTCCTTTATGATGTAATACAGATAGCGCGAAAAGATAATGGATTTCCGATAAGAATAATTATGGAATATCTTCAGAAATATGGGAGATATTTATAATGAAAGATACGATGATATCTTAGAATTTCTAATATCAGAGGATGATGAAGAATATTATCCTCAGGGGTTTAGAGTCAGGAGCAAGGTATTCGTTAATGACTTCAGCAGATACTGAATCATTTAGATTCTTTGAAGGCAGGTTCAGTCTTTGTGATTTGTCCACAGCCTCCTTCATACTTTGCTCAATCTATTTTTCAGTTCCAAAACTTCTCTTTTTCTGAGCTTTGCCAATACACTATGCTTTATCATCAAACTTTTTACTGTTAAGGTCGTTTATAGTTTTTGCTGCTTCATCGGTATTTTTCAAAATTTCGAGAATCAATTAGCAGTTTAGGGTGTTTTTCAGAAACTTCACATTTGAAGTATGTAAGTGTAGGAGATAGACGTTATATATACACATATAACTGTTGGCGTAGACATGCTGCGAGAATTTCAACATACTGATTGCGGATTCCCAGTAATTGACATGACAATTCTTGTTACAAGTTATAGATGAGTACTTGATAAAGTTTCAATGAATAAGTATCGTGATTTTTCGGAGAGGCTTAAAGATCAATGAAGTTGTTGGTAAGTTTACTGCTAATGTGGCGAGATATGAAAGGTTCCCTGGTAACGATGATGAAAGGGCAAACGTATATATCAACGTTATAATAAGACTTATTCAAATGAAAGGTCGATGTTGATTTGCTGGAGCTGTGACAAAATTGGCAAATTTGAAAAGGGGTTGTAAAGTTATTTTCGATAATCACAACGCCAAAGGAGCTATCACAGATACTTGTTAACGTTTACTCAGGTTCCAAATGTTTCCAGGTGCATAACTATATGCATCAATCTTTTCTTCCGTAGATGAAGTGCGATTGGTTCATCTTCTCGATTGAGGTGTTTTCGAGAATCATGAAAGATTTGAATCGCAGATTGTAATCGTCAACATACAAATGAGGTTTAAGATGAAATCAAGTGGCAAACTTGAAGAATTGTTTAGTTTCATATATTATAATCAATACAAATGAGGTTTTACACAATATCATACAAACATGGACTCCAAATCTTGTCCTTATTTTAGTATGCAACAGCGGAAGCTCTTAGTATTCACCTGAGAATAAACATGCTTTAAACGTCAACAAAAATGTTGGTGAGTTATAGGTTTAACCTATATATATATCAAATCGTAACAATAGACCACAAGATTTCATATTTCAATACACATCTCATACATAGAGATAAAAATCATTCATATGGTGAACACCTGGTAACCAACGTTAACAAGATGCATATATAAGAATATCCCCATCATTCCGGGACACCCTTCGGATATGATATAAATTTCGAAGTACTAAAGCATCCGGTACTTTGGATGGGGTTTGTTAGGCCCAATAGATCTATCTTTAGGATTCGCGTCAATTAGGGTGTCTGTTTCCTAATTCTTAGATTACCAGACTTAATAAAAAGGGGCATATTCGATTTCGATAATTCAACCACAGAATGTAGTTTCACGTACTTGTGTCTATTTTGTAAATCATTTATAAAACCTGCATGTATTCTCATCCCAAAAATATTAGATTTTAAAAGTGGGACTATAACTCACTTTCACAGATTTTTACTTCGTCGGGAAGTAAGACTTGGCCACTGGTTGATTCACGAACCTATAACAATATATACATATATATCAAAGTATGTTCAAAATATATTTACAACACTTTTAATATATTTTGATGTTTTAAGTTTATTAAGTCAGCTGTCCTCGTTAGTAACCTACAACTAGTTGTCCACAGTTAGATGTACAGAAATAAATCGATAAATATTATCTTGAATCAATCCACGACCCAGTGTATACGTATCTCAGTATTGATCACAACTCAAACTATATATATTTTGGAATCAACCTCAACCCTGTATAGCTAACTCCAACATTCACATATAGAGTGTCTATGGTTGTTCTGAAATATATATAGATGTGTCGACATGATAGGTCGAAACATTGTATACGTGTCTATGGTATCTCAAGATTACATAATATACAATACAAGTTAATTAAGTTATGGTTGGAATAGATTTGTTACCAATTTTCACGTAGCTAAAATGAGAAAAATTATCCAATTTTGTTTTACCCATAACTTCTTCATTTTAAATCCGTTTTGAGTGAATAAAATTGCTATGGTTTCATATTGAACTCTATTTTATGAATCTAAGTAGAAAAAGTATAGGTTTATAGTCAAAAAAATAAGTTACAAGTCGTTTTTGTAAAGGTAGTCATTTTAGTCGAAAGAACGACGTCTAGATGACCATTTTAGAAAACATACTTCCACTTTGAGTTTAACCATAATTTTTGGATATAGTTTCATATTCATAATAAAAATCATTTTTCCAGAATAACAACTTTTAAATCAAAGTTTATCATAGTTTTTAATTAACTAACCCAAAACAGCCCGCGGTGTTACTACGACAGCGTAAATCCGGTTTTACGGTGTTTTTCGTGTTTCCAGGTTTTAAATCATTAAGTTAGCATATCATATAGATATAGAACATGTGTTTAGTTGATTTTAAAAGTCAAGTTAGAAGGATTAACTTTTATTTGCGAACAAGTTTAGAATTAACTAAACTATGTTCTAGTGATTACAAGTTTAAACCTTCGAATAAGATAGCTTTATATGTATGAATCGAATGATGTTATGAACATCATTACTACCTCAAGTTCCTTGGATAAACCTACTGGAAATGAGAAAAATAGATCTAGCTTCAAAGGATCCTTGGATGGATTGAAAGTTCTTGAAGCAGAATCATGACACGAAAACAATTTCAAGTAAGATTTCCACTCGAAATAAGATTGTTATAGTTATAGAAATTGAATTAAAGTTTGAATATGATTATTACCTTGTATTAGAAATATAACCTACTATAAGTAACAAAGGTTTCTTGATCTTGGATGATTACTTGGAATGGATTTAGAAAACTTGGAAGTAAACTTGCAATCTTGGAAGTATTCTTGATTTTATGAAACTAGAACTTTTGGAATTTATGAAGAACACTTAGAACTCGAAGATAGAACTTGAGAGAGATCAATTAGATGAAGAAAATTAAAGAATGAAAGTGTTTGTAGGTGTTTTTGGTCGTTGGTGTATGGATTAGATATAAAGGATATGTAATTTTGTTTTCATGTAAATAAGTCATGAATGATTACTCATATTTTTGTAATTTTATGAGATATTTCATGCTAGTTGCCAAATGATGGTTCCCACATGTGTTATGTGACTCACATGGGCTGCTAAGAGCTGATCATTGGAGTGTATATACCAATAGTACATACATCTAAAAGCTGTGTATTGTACGAGTACGAATACGAGTGCATACGAGTAGAATTGTTGATGAAACTGAACGAGGATGTAATTGTAAGCATTTTTGTTAAGTAGAAGTATTTTGATAAGTGTCTTGAATTCTTTCAAAAGTGTATGAATACATATTAAAACACTACATGTATATACATTTTAACTGAGTCGTTAAGTCATCGTTAGTCGTTACATGTAAATGTTGTTTTGAAACCTTTAGGTTAACGATCTTGTTGAATGTTGTTAACCCATTATTTATTATAACAAATGAGATGTTAAATTGTTATATTATCATAATATTATGATATATAATATATCTTAGTATGATATATATACAGTTAAATGTCGTTACAACGATAATCGTTTCATATATGTCTCGTTTCGAAATCATTAAGTTAGTAGTCTTATTTTTACATATGTATTTCATTGTTAATACACTCAATAATATATTTACTTATCATTTAACATAATTAACCAAGTGTATCAATATCTTAATATGATTCATATGTACCTAGTAAGACGTTGTTATAACGATAATCGTTATATATATCGTTTTCGAGTTTCTTAAATTAATAGTCTCATTTTTATGTATATAACTCATTGTTAAAATACCTAATGAGATACATGCTTATAATAAAATCATGTTAACTATATATATAACCATATATATGTCATCGTATAGTTTTTACAAGTTTTAACGTTCGTGAATCACCGGTCAACTTGGGTGGTCAATTGTCTATATGAAACCTATTTCAATTAATCAAGTCTTAACAAGTTTGATTGCTTAACATGTTGGAAACACTTATTCATGTAAATAACAATTTTATTTAATATATATATAAACATGGAAAAGTTCGGGTCACTACAGTACCTACCCGTTAAATAAATTTCGTCCCTAAATTTTAAGCAGTTGGACGTGTTGACGTATCTTCTGGAAATAAATGCGGGTATTTCTTCTTCATCTGATCTTCTCGTTCCCAGGTGAACTCAAGTCCTCTACGAGCATTCCATCGAACCTTAACAATTGGTATCTTGTTTTGCTTAAGTCTTTTAACCTCACGATCCATTATTTTGACGGGTTCTTCGATAAATTGAAGTTTTTAGTTGATTTGGATTTCATCTAACGGAATAGTGAGATCTTCTTTAGCAAAACATTTCTTCAAATTCGATACGTGAAAAGTGTTATGTACAGCTGCGAGTTGTTGAGGTAACTCAAGTCGGTAAGCTACTGGTCCGACACGATCAATAATCTTGAATGGTCCAATATACCTTGGATTTAATTTCCCACGTTTACCAAATCGAACAACGCCTTTCCAAGGTGCAACTTTAAGCATGACCATCTCTCCAATTTCAAATTCTATATCTTTTCTTTTAATGTCAGCGTAGCTCTTTTGTCGACTTTGGGCGGTTTTTAACCGTTGTTGAATTTGGATGATCTTCTCGGTAGTTTCTTGTATTATCTCCGGACCCATAATCTGTCTATCCCCCACTTCACTCCAACAAATCGGAGACCTGCACTTTCTACCATAAAGTGCTTCAAACGGCGCCATCTCAATGCTTGAATGGTAGTTGTTGTTGTAGGAAAATTCTGCTAACGGTAGATGTCGATCCCAACTGTTTCCGAAATCAATAACACATGCTCGTAGCATGTCTTCAATCGTTTGTATCGTCCTTTCGCTCTGCCCATCAGTTAGTGGATGATAGGCAGTACTCATGTCTAGACGAGTTCCTAATGCTTGCTGTAATGTCTGCCAGAATCTTGAAATAAATCTGCCATCCCTATCAAAGATAATAGAGATTGGTATTCCATGTCTGGAGACGACTTCCTTCAAATACCGTCGTGCTAACTTCTCCATCTTGTCATCTTCTATTATTGGCAGGAAGTGTGCTAATTTGGTGAGACGATCAATTATTACCCAAATAGTATCAAAACCACTTGCAGTCCTTGGCAATTTAGTGATGAAATCCATGGTAATGTTTTCCCATTTCCATTCCAGGATTTCGGGTTGTTGAAGTAGACCTGATGGTTTCTGATGCTCAGCTTTGACCTTAGAACACGTCAAACATTCTCCTACTTATTTATCAACATCGGCTTTCATACCCGGCCACCAAAAATGTTTCTTGAGATCCTTGTACATCTTCCCCGTTCCAGGATGTATTGAGTATCTGGTTTTATGAGCTTCTCTAAGTACCATTTCTCTCATATCTCCAAATTTTGGTACCCAAATCCTTTCAGCCCTATACCGGGTTCCGTCTTCCCGAATATTAAGATGTTTCTCCTATCCTTTGGAAATTTCATCCTTTAAATTTCCCTCTTTTAAAACTCCTTGTTGCGCCTCCTTTATTTGAGTAGTAAGGTTAGTGTGAATCATTATATTCATAGATTTTACTCGAATGGGTTCTCTGTCCTTTCTGCTCAAGGCGTCGGCTACCACATTTGCCTTCCCCGAGTGGTAACGAATCTCAAAGTCGTAATCATTCAACAATTCAATCCACCTACGCTGCCTCATATTCAGTTGTTTCTGATTAAATATGTGTTGAAGACTTTTGTGGTCGGTATATATAATACTTTTGACCCCATATAAGTAGTGCCTCCAAGTCTTTAATGCAAAAACAACCGCGCCTAATTCCAAATCATGCGTCGTATAATTTTGCTCGTGAATCTTCAATTGTCTAGATGCATAAGCAATCACCTTCGTCCGTTGCATTAATACACAACTGAGACCTTGCTTTGATGCGTCACAATAAATCACAAAATCATCATTTCCTTCAGGCAATGACAATATAGGTGCCGTAGTTAGATTTTTCTTCAATAACTGAAACGCTTTCTCTTGTTCATCCTTCCATTCAAATTTCTTCCCTTTATGCGTTAATGCAGTCAAGGGTTTTGCTATTCTAGAAAAGTCTTGGATGAACCTTCTGTAGTAACCAGCTAGTCCTAAAAACTGGCGTATGTGTTTTGGAGTTTTCGGTGTTTCCCACTTTTCAACAGTTTCTATCTTTGTCGGATCCACCTTAATACCTTTTTTGTTCACTATGTGACCGAGGAATTGAACTTCTTTCAACCAAAATGCACACTTTGAAAATTTAGCGTACAATTCTTCCTTCCTCAATACTTCTAACACCTTTCTCAAATGTTCACCGTGTTCTTGGTCATTCTTTGAGTAAATAAGTATGTCATCAATGAAAACAATGACAAACTTGTCAAGGTATGGTCCACACACTCGGTTCATAAGGTCCATGAACACAGCTGGTGCAATAGTTAAACCAAACGGCATGACCATAAACTCGTAATGACCATAACGTGTTCTGAAAGCAGTCTTTGGAATATCATCTTCTTTCACCCGCATTTGATGATACCCGGAACGTAAGTCAATCTTTGAATAAACAGACGAGCCTTGTAGTTTATCAAATAAGTCATCGATTCTCGGTAGTGGATAACGGTTTTTGATGGTAAGTTTGTTCAACTCTCTGTAGTCAATACACAACCTAAATGTACCATCCTTCTTCTTGACAAACAAAACAGGAGCTCCCCATGGTGATGTGCTTGGTCGAATGAAACCACGTTCTAATAGTTCTTGCAGTTGGCTTTACAGTTCTTTCATCTTGGTGGGTGCGAGTCTATAAGGAGCACGAGCTATTGGTGCAGCTCCTGGTACAAGATCTATTTGAAATTCAACAGATCGATGTGGAGGTAGTCCCGGTAATTCTTTCGGAAATACATCGGGAAATTCTTTTACGAAGGGAACATCATTGATGCTCTTTTCTCCGGTTTGTACTTTCTCGACGTGTGCTAGAACAGCATATCAACCTTTTCTTATTAGTTTTTGTGCCTTCAAATTACCAATAAGATGTAACTTTGTGTTGCCCTTTTCTCCGTACACCATTAAGGGTTTTCCTATTTCTCGTATAATGCGAATTGCATTTTTGTAACAAACGATCTCTGCTTTCACTTCTTTCAACCAGTCCATACCGATTATCACATCAAAACTCCCTAACTCTACTGGTATCAAGTCAATCTTAAATGTTTCGCTAACCAGTTTAATTTCTCGATTCCGACATATATTATCTGCTGAAATTAATTTACCATTTGCTAATTCGAGTAAAAATTTACTATCCAACGGCGTCAATGGACAACTTAATTTAGCACAAAAATCTCTACTCATATAGCTTCTATCCGCACCCGAATCAAATAAAACGTAAGCAGATTTATTGTTAATAAGAAACGTACCCGTAACAAGCTCCGGGTCTTCCTGTGCCTCTGCCGCATTAATATTGAAAACTCTTCCGCGGCCTTGTCCATTCGTGTTCTCCTGGTTCGGGAAATTTCTAATAATGTGGCCCTGTTTTCCACATTTATAACAAACTACATTGGCATAACTTGCTCTGACACTACTTGCTCCGCCATTACTCGTTCCAACACCATTTGTTCCTTTCGTTCTGTTAACCCCTGGTCCGTAGACCTCACACTTCGCTGCGCTATGACCATTTCTTTTATACTTGTTGCAAAATTTGGTGCAGAACCCCGAGTGATACTTTTCACACCTTTGGCATAGCTGCTTCTAATTGTTGTTGTTGTTGCGGTTGTTATTGTTATTGGGATGATTGTTGTAGTTGCTGTTGCTGTTGTTGTTGTTGTTGTTGTTGTTGTTGGGCCGTTTGTTGTAGTTGCGATTGATGTTGCGATTGTTGGGATAATTGTTGCGATTATTATTGTAATTGCTGTTGTTGTTGTATTGGTGATTCTTATCACCGTTTTCCTCCCACTTTCTTTTGACTTGTTTCACATTGGCCTCTTCAGCCGTATGTTCTTTAATTCTTTCCTCAATTTGGTTCACTAGTTTGTGAGCCATTCTACATGCCTGTTGTATGGAGGCGGGCTCGTGTGAACTTATATCTTCTTGGATTCTTTCCGGTAATCCTTTCACAAACGCGTCGATCTTCTCTTCCTCATCTTCGAACACTCCCGGACACAATAGGCACAATTCTGTGAATCGTCTTTCGTACGTGGTAATATCAAATCCTTGGGTTCGTAACCCCCTAAGTTCTGTATTGAGCTTATTGACCTCGGTTCTGGGACGGTACTTCTCGTTCATCAAGTGCTTGAATGCTAACCACGGTAGTGCGTACGCATCATCTTGTCCCACTTGCTCTAGATAGGTATTCCACCATGTTAACGCATAACCTGTGAAGGTATGCGTAGCATACTTCACTTTGTCCTCTTCAGTACACTTACTTATGGAAAACACCGATTCGACCCTCTCGGTCCACCGTTTCAATCCGATCGGTCCTTCGGTTCCATCAAATTCCAAAGGTTTGCAGGCAGTGAATTCTTTGTAGGTGCATCCTACACGATTTCATGTATTGCTAGATCCAAGGTTATTGTTGGTATGTAGCGCAGCCTGTACTGCGGCTATGTTTGAAGCTAGAAAAGTACGGAATTCCTCTTCATTCATATTCACGGTGTGTCGAGTAGTCGGTGCCATTTCCTTCAAAATAGTCAAATGGAACAAGTTAATCATACAGAATATTAAGAGTAGTTAATAGTATTTCGTAGCATAATATGAACTCATTTATAAAAGCTTTTTCTTCATATTAGCGTTTTATAATTTTAAATTCGGGTAGTACCTACCCGTTAAGTTCATACTTAGTAGCTAATATACAATTCAACTACTACAATTCTATATGAAAAACTGATTATAATAATATTTCGCGTTCAAACTTTTATACAATATTTTACAAACTTACAATACCGCTTATTTTACATAAAGCATGAAATATAGCACACAATAACTTTGATACAAGATAGTTGTGAAGATAATTCTAGCTAGTACACAAGTCGTTCAGCAAAGTCAATAAAGACACGTAATTCATACGTCCAGAAACAAGTCATGCATTCTGGTTTTACTAGGACTACTTCCCATCCTTGGTCTTGTGGAACATAACCGTTATGGTCGTTGATAAGACAGCGTGTTGTAACGTCGTCAAAGGGACGAGGGTTACGTAATGACCAACAGTCTCGTAATAACCTAAAAACCTCATTTCTTACCCCAATTACCGACTCCGTCACTTGTGGGAACGTTTTGTTTAATAGTTGTAGCCCGATGTTCTTTTTCTCACTTTGGTGAGAAGCGAACATTACTAACCCATAAGCATAGCATGCTTCTTTATGTTGCATGTTAGCCGCTTTTTCTAAATCATGAAGTCCTATATTCGGATACATTGAGTCAAAATAATTTCTTAACCCGTTGCGTAAAATAGCATTTGGGTTCCCCGCAATATATGCATCAAAGTAAACAAATCTTAACTTATGGGTTTCCCAATGTGATATCCCCCATCTTTCAAACGAAAGTCTCTTATAAACCAAGACATTCTTGGAACGTTCATCGAATGTCTTACAAACTGATTTCGCCGTAAATAGTTGTGCCGAAGAATTCTGACCGACTCTAGACAAGATTTCATCAATCATGTCTCCGGGTAGGTCTCTTAAAATATTGGGTTGTCTATCAATTTTGTGTTTTTATACTGTAAAATAGACAAGAGTTAGATTCATAAAAAAAAATACTTATTAATACAAGCAATTTTTAGATATATCATAAAGCATAAGCACACTATATTACATATATTACACCACACGAATACAACTATCTTATTCCGACTCGCTCATTTCTTCTTCTTCGGTTTTGGTTCGTTTTGCCAAGTTTCTAGGGATATATGATGTTCCCCTAATACGAGCTGTCGTTTTCCACAACGGTTTAGAAAAACCTGGTGGTTTAGAGGTTCCCGGGTCATTGTTACAACTTAAGGGCTTCGGGGGTTGACGATACATATAAAGTTCATCGGGGTTGGAATTAGATTTCTCTATTTTTATGCCCTTTCCCTTATTATTTTCTTTTGCCTTTTTAAATTCAGTTGGGGTAATTTCTATAACATCATCGGAATTCTCGTCGGAATCCGATTCATCGGAGAATTGGTAATCCTCCCAATATTTTGCTTCCTTGGCGGAAACACCATTAACCATAATTAACCTTGGTCGGTTGGTTGAGGATTTTCTTTTACTTAACCGTTTTATTATTTCCCCCACCGGTTCTATTTCCTCCTCCGGTTCCTCCTCTTCTGGTTCTGATTCTTCTTCCGGTTCTGATTCTTCCGGTTCTTCTTCGGGAACTTGTGAATCAGTCCAATATATATTCGACTCTTCGTTATTATTAGGTGAGTCAATGGGATTTGTGCTAGAGGTAGACATCTATCACACAATATCAAACATGTTAAGAGATTAATATATCACATAATATATACATGTTAATAATATATAGTTTCCAACAAAAATGTTAAGCAATCATTTTTAAAGAAAACACGGTCGAAGTCCAGACTCACTAATGCATCCTAACAAACTCGATAAGACACACTAATGCAAATTTTCTGGTTCTCTAAGACCAACGCTCGGATACCAACTGAAATGTCCCGTTCTTATTGATTAAAAACGTTCCATATTAATTGATTTCGTTGCGAGGTTTTGACCTCTATATGAGACGTTTTTCAAAGACTGCATTCATTTTTAAAACAAACCATAACCTTTATTTCAAAAATAAAGGTTTAAAAAGCTTTACGTAGATTAAATGATAATCTAAAATATCCTGTTTACACACGACCATTACATAATGGTTTACAATACAAATATGTTACATCGAAATCAGTTTCTTGAATGTAGTTTTTACACAATATCATACAAACATGGACTCCAAATCTTGTCCTTATTTTAGTATGCAACAGCGGAAGCTCTTAGTATTCACCTGAGAATAAACATGCTTTAAACGTCAACAAAAATGTTGGTGAGTTATAGGTTTAACCTATATATATCAAATCATAACAATAGACCATAAGATTTCATATTTCAATACACATCCCATACATAGAGATAAAAATCATTCATATGGTGAACACCTGGTAACCGACGTTAACAAGATGCATATATAAGAATATCCCCATCATTCCGGGACACCCTTCGGATATGATATAAATTTCGAAGTACTAAAGCATCCGGTACTTTGGATGGGGTTTGTTAGGCCCAATAGATCTATCTTTAGGATTCGCGTCAATTAGGGTCTCTGTTCCCTAATTCTTAGATTACCAGACTTAATAAAAAGGGGCATATTCGATTTCGATAATTCAACCACAGAATGTAGTTTCACGTACTTGTGTCTATTTTGTAAATCATTTATAAAACCTGCATGTATTCTCATCCCAAAAATATTAGATTTTAAAAGTGGGACTATAACTCACTTTCACAGATTTTTACTTCGTCGGGAAGTAAGACTTGGCCACTGGTTGATTCACGAACCTATAACAATATATACATATATATCAAAGTATGTTCAAAATATATTTACAACACTTTTAATATATTTTGATGTTTTAAGTTTATTAAGTCAGCTGTCCTCGTTAGTAACCTACAACTAGTTGTCCACAGTTAGATGTACAGAAATAAATCGATAAATATTATCTTGAATCAATCCACGACCCAGTGTATACCTATCTCAGTATTGATCACAACTCAAACTATATATATTTTGGAATCAACCTCAACCCTGTATAGCTAACTCCAACATTCACATATAGAGTGTCTATGGTTGTTCTGAAATATATATAGATGTGTCGACATGATAGGTCGAAACATTGTATATGTGTCTATGGTATCTCAAGATTACATAATATACAATACAAGTTGATTAAGTTATGGTTGGAATAGATTTGTTACCAATTTTCACGTAGCTAAAATGAGAAAAATTATCCAATCTTGTTTTACCCATAACTTATTCATTTTAAATCCGTTTTGAGTGAATCAAATTGCTATGGTTTCATATTGAACTCTACTTTATGAATCTAAACAGAAAAAGTATAGGTTTATAGTCGGAAAAATAAGTTACAAGTCATTTTTATAAAGGTAGTCATTTCAGTCGAAAGAACGACGTCTAGATGACCATTTTAGAAAACATACTTCCACTTTGAGTTTAACCATAATTTTTGGATATAGTTTCATGTTCATAATAAAAATAATTTTCTCAGAATAACAACTTTTAAATCAAAGTTTATCATAGTTTTTAATTAACTAACCCAAAACAACCCGCGGTGTTACTACGACGGCGTAAATCCAGTTTTACGGTGTTTTTCGTGTTTCCAGGTTTTAAATCATTAAGTTAGCATATCATATAGATATAGAACATGTGTTTAGTTGATTTTAAAAGTCAAGTTAGAAGGATTAACTTTTATTTGCGAACAAGTTTAGAATTAACTAAACTATGTCTAGTGATTACAAGTTTAAACCTTCGAATAAGATAGCTTTATATGTATGAATCGAATGATGTTATGAACATCATTACTACCTCAAGTTCCTTGGATAAACCTACTGGAAATGAAAAAAATAGATCTAGCTTCAAAGGATCCTTGGATGGCTTGAAAGTTCTTGAAGCAGAATCATGACACGAAAATAATTTCAAGTAAGATTTCCACTCGAAATAAGATTGTTATAGTTATAGAAATTGAATTAAAGTTTGAATATAATTATTACCTTGTATTAGAAAGATAACCTACTGTAATTAACAAAGGTTTCTTGATCTTGGATGATTACTTGGAATGGATTTAGAAAACTTGGAAGTAAACTTGCAATCTTGGAAGTATTCTTGATTTTATGAAACTAGAACTTTTGGAATTTATGAAGAACACTTAGAACTTGAAGATAGAACTTGAGAGAGATCAATTAGATGAAGAAAATTGAAGAATGAAAGTGTTTGTAGGTGTTTTTGGTCGTTGGTGTATGGATTAGATATAAAGGATATGTAATTTTGGTTTCATGTAAATAAGTCATGAATGATTACTCATATTTTTATAATTTTATGAGATATTTCATGCTAGTTGCCAAATGATGATTCCCACATGTGTTAGGTGACTCACATGGGCTGCTAAGAGCTGATCATTGGAGTGTATATACCAATAGTACATACATCTAAAAGCTGTGTATTGTACGAGTACGAATACGAGTGCATACGAGTAGAATTGTTGATGAAACTGAACGAGGATGTAATTGTAAGCATTTTTGTTAAGTAGAAGTATTTTGATAAGTGTCTTGAAGTCTTTCAAAAGTGTATGAATACATATTAAAACACTACATTTATATACATTTTAACTGAGTCGTTAAGTCATCGTTAGTCGTTACATTTAAATGTTGTTTTGAAACCTTTAGGTTAACGATCTTGTTGAATGTTGTTAACCCATTGTTTATTATAACAAATGAGATGTTAAATTGTTATATTATCATGATATTATGATATATAATATATCTTAGTATGATATATATACAGTTAAATGTCGTTACAACGATAATCGTTACATATATGTCTCGTTTCGAAATCATTAAGTTAGTAGTCTTATTTTTACATATGTATTTCATTGTTAATACACTTAATAATATATTTACTTATCATTTAACATAATTAACCAAGTGTATCAATATCTTAATATGATTCATATGTACCTAGTAAGACATTGTTATAACGATAATCGTTATATATATCGTTTTCGAGTTTCTTAAATTAATAGTCTCATTTTTATGTATATAACTCATTGTTAAAATACCTAATGAGATACATACTTATAATAAAATTATGTTAACTATATATATAATCATATATATGTCATCGTATAGTTTTTACAAGTTTTAACGTTCGTGAATCACCGGTCAACTTGGGTGGTCAATTGTCTATATGAAACCTATTTCAATTAATCAAGTCTTAACAAGTTTGATTGCTTAACATGTTGGAAACACTTAATCATGTAAATAACAATTTTATTTAATATATATATAAACATGGAAAAGTTCGGGTCACTACACTTTTATCCATTGGTCGGCCATAAAGTCCCATTAAGTTACACTTGCATAACCTTTCTATCATTCATTGTATAATAAATTCCTATATATCCCTGTTGAAAATCTCTAATCTGTGAACTTATACTACCCAATTTATCATGTTAAATTGCTCGACAGAAAATAGAATAAGATTTAATAGCAGTAGGTACTGTAGTCAGGAATTATAATGGTGCTTGCATTTGTTTGGTTAGAACAGGAGGCAAGAAACAGTAACAGAAGGTAATGTGTTCGATTAGTAGTGGTTTGTAGGCTTTTTAAAACAGAAATAGGAATTTGTGCAGCTGCAGTTTGAATATGATGGTTCATGATGAAGATATCAACGGTGGTGTTTTGAATGGTGTTAGAAGGTGACATGTGGTCTGGTTGAGAGTGGTAACGGCCTAAGTTGGACGAGGATGTAAGGTGGTGGTAGTCAATAGTGGAAGAAGTGATGTGGTAATCGTGGTGTTGTTTAAAGGTGACGGTTCATAGCAGAAGCGAGGAACAGAAGTGCAGGTGTTTGATGTTTGAGTGTTGGAACATTAGAAACAGAAAAACAAGTGATGGTGTGATGTTGGTTCGAATAGGAATAAGAAACAGACGTACTTTCAGTTACAATTGTAGTTTTCCACGTGAAATAGAAACAATACACAGTAGATAAATGTTGGTGGTTAAATGGTAGTCGTGTTTGCAGCTGGAACGTAAACATTGAGTGTATTAGTAGCCTTTAATGGTGATGGACGATGGTCGAGTGTAATAGTAGCATGTGATGGTTTGATTGGTTGTAGCCGTAGAGGAAGAAGAAGAGAACAAGTAAGATGGTGTTGGAGTTAGATGAAAGTGGTGGTGATTGAAGTGGTTCTTGGTTAAAACCGTGACCCGAATGGAAATGATGATGGGTGGTACGTGGGAGGTGAAGGTGGTGTATGGTGTTGGGAATGGAGGATGGATAGTGATAGAAATCGATGGTGGTAATGAAGGTGGTCACGAGGAAGAGGAAGAAGAAGGATATATTGTATGTGACTAATCCAAGTGCATATGTATATTTTATATATATACATATATAAGATGCGCAGTTGATGAATTAATTTCAAAAGGGAAACAGTAACCAAACAGTAATACAGCCATACATTTGGATTTATATATCGTCGACATTGAATTTTACAGATAGTTATTAGTAGGAAACAAAAACGGACACTTTAAATTATTAATAATAATATAATAATAATTATAATATAATTTAAAAATTAAAACGTGCGATTAACTTAGCCGTTGTTTACTATTTCATTCACGGACTGAAATTTGTGTCCCGTTGTTAATTAGTGGCGGATAAAGGTATTCGGAAAAATCCCAAATTTTTAGATTAACTATATTTATTTATTTTGGTCATTATGGTATAAAATTCGATCCTTAATTTGTTAAATCAAAATTACATCAACTGTCCCTCTCAATTCTGGGTAAAATATAAAAAGTGTTCAAATTTAACAATTAGCTCCTAAATATAATTTTAATAGGCCTATGATTCATATAACTCATTTTCGGATCACCGTTTATTTTAAAATTATATAAGTTTGAATTTAACTTACTTAATATCGATTGACTGACGAACGAGTACTATTATCGTTTCCTAAATAAATTCGAAACCATGTAAATATACATTCAATATACCTTACATATATACATATATATTTATTTATAAACAATTGTTCGTGAATCATCGAAAATGGTCAAAAGGCAAATGCATTCATGTAAACTGTTCCAAAGTTTTCGAGACTCAACATTACAGACTTTGCTTATCATGTCGAAACCATATAGAGATTAAGTTTAAATTTGGTCAAAAATTTTCGGGTTGTCACAGTACCTACCCGTCAAAGAAATTTCGTCCCGAAATTTGATTAGGGTGGTCATGGCTGACAATAAATATGTTTTCATGACCCATACGAACTGAAAATTAAAGTTTTATCATTATCGAGTAATATAGATAAAACAATTTGATTTTTGTGAAGAGAAACGAGTGAAGTTATCACAAAAGAGTGAAATGAGTAAATGCAGGTTCGTTTTAACCGGTGACGTAGTCACGGTTGATTTCCGGAATTCAAGGGATTTAAAGAAAATCTTCGAAATCTAAAAGATTTGATTCTTCAGCGAATAAGGAAATTAAGATCTCTATAATTAATTACGGTGATCAGCCTCTACTACTCTGTCTGATATTTTCATTATAAATTAAACTCTTCCGTTCCATTATTTTCACCATTCCTATATTTTCTTTCTTAATTCATACATCCAAAAGATTATGAAAATGCTTAATCCAGTTCTAATTCTTGTCCTTATCCTGACTATCGCAACAATCATTCTCCTTTTCTAACTTCCACTGGAGGATTCTGATTTCTTCTACTTCGCCCTTGGGGTTATATTATTTTTAATTCTCCCGTGTCTTTATGTTACGATAAACATTGACATACACGGTTTGTAATTTATGTGTTCTTATAGGGCTTTATATTCTCCCTTATATTTCGGAGCTCCATGCTTTTGTTTTCTCTTCCCGACTTTAAATAAAGCAAGTAATGGTCCAGAATTCGTAGGTATGGTGTTTCAAGTGAACATGGCTAATGTTCTAAGAGAGAGATGATAATAGCACGATCTTGATTGGTTAAATTACCAAAACTCAAGAAAAAAGATAGAACTATCAAGAAATTATGTTCTTGATATGTTTATATATTAGATAGAATGTAAGAGTCATGTAACATGGAATATGATGATGTTATGGTCTGTGAATCATCACGTTTCATTAGAAACTCAGCATGACTTACTTTAATATAATCACGTTGATTAAGTGTCATTATATTATACTAACTCATGCTTCAGTTCCTAACACTACTTCAAAAATATTCATATTTTAAACTCAAAGGTTTTCAGAATATAGAAACTAAATAGTTTCCTTTATGATGTAATACAGATAGCGCGAAAAGATAATGGATTTCCGATAAGAATAATTATGGAATATCTTCAGAAATATGGGAGATATTTATAATGAAAGATACGATGATATCTTAGAATTTCTAATATCAGAGGATGATGAAGAATATTATCCTCAGGGGTTTAGAGTCAGGAGCAAGGTATTCGTTAATGACTTCAGCAGATACTGAATCATTTAGATTCTTTGAAGGCAGGTTCAGTCTTTGTGATTTGTCCACAGCCTCCTTCATACTTTGCTCAATCTATTTTTCAGTTCCAAAACTTCTCTTTTTCTGAGCTTTGCCAATACACTATGCTTTATCATCAAACTTTTTACTGTTAAGGTCGTTTACAGTTTTTGCTGCTTCATCGGTATTTTTCAAAATTTCGAGAATCAATTAGCAGTTTAGGGTGTTTTTCAGAAACTTCACATTTGAAGTATGTAAGTGTAGGAGATAGACGTTATATATACACATATAACTGTTGGCGTAGACATGCTGCGAGAATTTCAACATACTGATTGCGGATTCCCAGTAATTGACATGACAATTCTTGTTACAAGTTATAGATGAGTACTTGATAAAGTTTCAATGAATAAGTATCGTGATTTTTCGGAGAGGCTTAAAGATCAATGAAATTGTTGGTAAGTTTACTGCTAATGTGGCGAGATATGAAAGGTTCCCTGGTAACGATGATGAAAGGGCAAACGTATATATCAACGTTATAATAAGACTTATTCGAATGAAAGGTCGATGTTGATTTGCTGGAGCTGTGACAAAATTGTCTAATTTGAAAAGGGGTTGTAAAGTTATTTTCGATAATCACAACGCCAAAGGAGCTATCACAGATACTTGTTAACGTTTACTCAGGTTCCAAATGTTTCCAGGTGCATAACTATATGCATCAATCTTTTCTTCCGTAGATGAAGTGCGATTGGTTCATCTTCTCGATTGAGGTATTTTCGAGAATCATGAAAGGTTTGAATCGCAGATTGTAATCGTCAACATACAAATGAGGTTTAAGATGAAATCAAGTGGCAAACTTGAAGAATTGTTTAGTTTCATATGTTATAATCAATATTTTAATTTATTTTAATTGTCCAATGTTGGCAGTCCACAGTCCACAGTTAGCAGTCCACAATTAGTAATCCAATAATCCATATATAGTTTAATATATAATATTCAAATTAATTAATACGTATTCGTGACCCATTGTATACATGTCTCAGACTCGATCACAACTCAAAGTATATATATTATTATAGAATCAACCTCAACCCTGTATAGCTAACTCCAGCATTACCGCATATAGGGTGTCTATGGTTATTCCAAATAATATATATAGATGCGTCGATATGATATGTCAAAACATTGTATACGTGTCCCGATATTTAAAATGCGTAAATAACAGTATTTAAATGACGATAAATAAAGTGCGTAAAATAAATAACAGAAATTAAATGACGATAAATAAAATTGCGATAATTAAATTGTGATAATTAAATGTAATAAGGATTTAACAGTTAGCTAGGAACAGTTAGCTAGGATTTTGTTAGCGTGAATTCTTAACAAAATTTCTCATAGTTAATTTGTTTGTTTCTAACAAGTTTTATTTTAGTCCAAAGTTTTCTTCATTATGCCACTTGTTGGATTATGATAAGTCAAAATCCAAATATGAAATTGAATGAAAATGGTTATTCTGTGGTGAACGGATTCGTATATCTGTGGATGTAAGTAGGATAGTAAATGACTGTTGAATCAGATTTCGAAGAATGTACAGTGTAACTTATTAATGTGAAATCTAAATATTCCTCAGGTATTACCTACCCGTTAAAATATTTTCACCATTAACGGTTTGTACAAAAGAATTTTTAATTACAATCTTTATGAAAACATATATACATATATATTTTCTTCAGATGTAATCATGGATTTAATGAGTTAATATAATATTAATCTCATTTGATTTACCATTAGAACTAGAATACATAATCTCTAAAACATTAGAGATTACATAATCGCCATGAAGAACGAAGATAATTGATGTAGAACGATACGTAGAACGATGATTATACTCAAGGTACAGAATGAGATGTTGAGGCATGGATTGTTGATGGTACGGGTGCTGTTACTGATGGTACTGTTGGTGCCGGTGATGTTCCCGAAGCTTACAACTCGGGCGCGAAGCTCATTGACTTCTTCTATAATACCGGGGTGATTGTCGGTTTGGACGAGTGGATAAATAAGATTTAGTATATAATTGTGATGAGATACTCTGGAAATGAGTGAGAAAATGGTGTTTCGGACAGGTTCGCCGGTAAGTGCTTCAGGTTCTTCACCAAGAGGACAATGTGGTGGATGGAAAGGATCGCCTTCCTCTTGTCTCCAATGATTAAGAAGGTTACGAACCCATCAGATGAATTGGGGATGGATGATTGGTTAATTCATTCTGGTGATGCTGCTTTCGAAGCTTAGGTAAACGTCCATGTCGGAATAGCTGTCGCTTCCGAAGAACTTGAACTAGTAACGAGTTCCATTTCGTACTATTGAGTAAAGGGTTTTTCGGTATGAAATGATTTTCGGATATCGGATGATATTCTAACTACATAGAATACCTGTATATAGTACAGAAGATCCCATAGATTATGGAGGAAATCAAAGATTATATCAGGCAAGGTTTACAGTAATAGATACGCTAAGATATGAATTGGCAGATACGCTAAGATATGAATTTTGTCTATACACTATTCATGCAATCAATGCAGTAAGATGTGTCTAGACTAAGAATGATAAGCATGTGATTCACTAAGAATGATAAGCAGGTAATTTTCGACACGAAACGGTAAGCAAAACTTTTGACATGCAGACACGGTCGAAGTCCAGACCCACTAATGCATCTAAACAACTATCAGTTAGACACACTAATGCAAGAGCTGGTTCGCTAAGACCACCATTCTGATACCACATGTAATTAGTGGGGACGCATCCCACTCAGTTCCTTCCCAGCTAACCGCCTGGTAACCACTGAGTTTACCTCAGACACTGATTTTACGACCTTGCCTCTCGGAAAAACCAACCATATTCGGACCGTGAGGAGTAAGAGCCAATACTTCATCACAGGTAACACTGTGAGAACCCCCTCTACGATTAAGCTGATGACACAACTTAAACCAACTCTGATACCACATGTAAAGACCCGTCCTAATCCATAAGAACGAATACAATAACATACGATTACATCGCGAGGTATTTGACCTCTATATGATACATTTTACAAACATTGCATTCGTTTTTAAAAGACAAACTTTCATTACATCGAAAGTTGATAGGCATGGATACCATTTCATAATATCCAACTATAAATGATCTAATCTGTCATTTACTTAATCATAATCTTTACAGAACTCAACGACTTGAATGCAACGTCTTTTGAAATATGCCATAAATGACTCCAAGTAATATCTTTAAATTGAGCAAATGCACAGCAGAAGATTTCTTTCAATCCTGAGAATAAACATGCTTTAAAGTGTCAACCAAAAGATTGGTGAGTTCATTGGTTTATCATAATCGATCATTTTCATCATTTTAATAGACCACAAGAATTTCATTATTCATTTCTCATAAATATCGTGCATGCAAAAATCATTCATATGGATTGAACAACTGGTAACCGACATTAACAAGATGCATATAAGAATATCCCCTATCATTCCGGGACATCCATCGAACATGATAAAACAACATCGAAGTACTAAAGCATCCGCTACCATGGATGGGGTTTGTTAGGCCCAATAGATCTATCTTTAGGATTCGTGTCAATTAGTAGATCGGTTTACTAATTCTTAGGCTATCAAGCTAAAAGGGGCATATTCGGCTTCGATCATTCAACCATAGAATGTAGTTTCAATTACCTGTGTCTATTTCATCAAACATTTATAAAAGCGCATGTATTCTCAGTCCCAAAAATATATATTGCAAAAGCATTTAAAAAGGGAGCAAATGAAACTCACTATACTGTATTTTGTCTTAAAAATACATATGACAACATTGAGCAATGCAGGGTTAGCCTCGGATTCATGAACCTATATCATTTATTTATATATTAACACATATAATTGTAATCGAACAATTTATATTTTTTATTTATTAGTGATATTATTTTATAACTTATATGTTTCATTAAAATATTAATATAGTTATATTATGTATTAAGTATATTTTTACATAATACTATTTGTTTTAAAATAATATTTATAATAATACTAAAATAATATTAGAAATGATAAAAATAATAATAATTTTAATACTAATATTAATAATAATGATAATAATAATAATAATAATAATAATAATAATAATAATAATAATAATAATAATAATAATAATAATAATAATAATAATAATAATAATAATAATAATAATAATAATAATAATAATAATAATAATAAAAATAACTATAATAGTTATAATAATAATACTTTTACTAATAATGATAATAATAATGACATTAATAATAATACTTATATTAATAATAATAATGAAAATGACTAATAATAAAATGAGACTACCTTTACAAGCTTTTCCCCAAAAAAAATGCCTCAGACCAGGATTGAACCTGAGACCTCTTTCTAACCCGCTAACACCTTATACCATCCCTCTGTTACCACTTTTCTGTTTTAATCATGGCCTAAAACTATATAACCCGTATATTTTTTTTCTAATCATCATCATTATCCTGTGTCAATAATCTCATCATTTTCCTCCAACAGAAAAATAAGAGTGACTCACGGCCCAACCATAAAACATAAATGAAATTCTCGGCCCAATGAAAAATAAGGGATCTCGGCCCAATCAGCAAAGTAAAAGACTTTGGCCCAACAATCATAAACATAACAGCCCAATACTTGTTTTACTAAGTTAGATCGATGGATTTGTAGTTCTACAGAAACATAACCCTATCATCATTCGATCATTATCACGACATCAATAAAATTCTCATTATCATAACCTAGTCATCATCATCATCGTCCCCTCATCATCATTCGTGACTCATCTCCATTTAATCATCAATATCATTATATCCTAATCTATACGTGAATCCTCATAATTGTTTCCATAACCATCGATTATCATCATCTTACTCGTTTAACATTTGATTATCAAAATCATCTATCCTACATACCATCATTATTTTCGTGAATCGCTCTCATCATCTTAATCATAAATCATCATCAAATCACCCGATAATATCATTATCTATTCTATATTTAATATGATAATAACAGACAGAGTACCAGCGTATAAGCAATTGTATTCTACATATCGACTGCTTGTTCTGCTGTTTCAAATTTGACAGTCTACATAAATTTGGCCCAATCCTAACTAATAATCCATTTGTAAAAGAAAAGAGCCTAATTCTAAAAGTCCAAGTTCTGTAGGTAAATAAATCTACCAAGCCCAATACATGGTCCAAGTAAAAAGCTCGATGGATTCGTGGGTGTGAGGGATTCATCTAGAAGCAGGAACTACAAACGCATCATCCTTTACATCATCATCGTAAGCCTTTCATAATTACTTCATAAAAAATAATTAAACAGCATGACCTGTTATCCATTGGTCGGCCATAAAGTCCCATTAAGTTCCACTTGCATAACCTTTCTATCATTCATTGTATAATAAATTCCTATATATCCCTGTTGAAAATCTCTAAATTGTGAACTTATACTACCCAATTTATCATGTTAAATTGCTAGACAGAAAATAGAATAAGATTTAATAGCAGTAGGTACTGTAGTCAGGAATTATAATGGTGCTTGCGTTTATTTGGTTCGAACAGGAGGCAAGAAACAGTAACAGAAGGTAATGTGTTCGATTAGTAGTGGTTTGCAGGCTTTTTAAAACAGAAATAGGAACGTGTGCAACTGTAGTCTTAATATGATGGTTCATGATGAAGATATCAACGATGGTGTTTTGAATGGTGTTAGAAGGTGACATGTGGTCTGGCTTAGAGTGGTAATGGCCTAAGGTGGATGAGGGTGTAAGGTGGTGGTAGTCAATAGTGGAAGAATTGACGTGGTAACTGTGGTGTTGATTAAAGGTGACGGTTCATAGCAGAAGCGAGAAACAGAAGTGCAGGTGTTTGATATTTGAGTGTTGGAACATTAGAAATAGAAAACAAGTGATGGTGTGATGTTGGTTCGAATAGGAATAAGAAACAGACGTACTTGCAGTTACAATTGTAGCTGTCCACGTGAAATAGAAACAATACATAGCAGATAAATGTTGGTGGTTAAATGGTAGTCGTGTTTGCAGCTGGAACGTAACATTGAGCATATTAGTAGCCTTTAATGGCGATGGACGATGGTCGAGTGTAATAGTAGCATGTGATGGTTTGATTGGTTGTGGCCGTAGAGGAAGAAGAAGAGAACAAGTAAGGTGGTGTTGGAGTTAGATGAAAGTGGTGGTGATTGAAGTGGTTCTTGGTCAAAACTGTGACCCGAATGGAAATGATGATGGGTGGTACGTGGGAGGTGAAGGTGGTGTATGGTGTTGGGAATAGAGGATGGATAGTGATAGAAATCGATGGTGGTAATGAAGGTGGTCATGAGGAAGAGGAAGAAGAAGGATATATTATATGTGACTAATCCAAGTGCATATGTATATTTTATATATACATATATAAGATGCGCAGTTGATGAATTAATTTCAAAAGGGAAATAGTAACCAAACAGTAATATAGCCATACATTTGGATTTATATATCGTCGACATTGAATTTTACATATAGTTGTTAGTAGGAAACAAAAACGGGCACTTTAAATTATTAATAATAATATAATAATAATTATAATATAATTAAAAAATTAAAACGTGCGATTAACTTAGCCGTCGTTTACTATTTCATTCACGGACTAAAATTTGTGTCCCGTTGTTAATTAGTAGCGGATAAAGGTCTTCGGAAAAATCTCAAATTTTTAGATTAACTATATTTATTTATTTTGGTCATTATGGTATAAAATTCGATCCTTAATTTGTTAAATCAAAATTACATCAACTGTCCCTATCAATTCTGGGTAAAATATAAAAAGTGTTCAAATCTAACAATTAGCACCTAAATATAATTTTAATAGGCCTATGATTCATATAACTCATTTTCGGATCACCGTTTATTTTAAAATTATATAAGTTTGAATTTAACTTACTTAATATCGAATGGCTGACAAACGATTACTATTATCGTTTACTAAATAAATTCGAAACCATGTAAATATACATTCAATATACCTTACATATATACATATATATTTATTTATAAACAATTGTTCGTGAATCGTCGGAAATGGTCAAAAGGCAAATGCATTCATGTAAACTGTTCCAAAGTTTTCGAGACCCAACATTACAGACTTTGCATATCGTGTCGAAACTATATAGAGATTAAGTTTAAATTTGGTCAGAAATTTCCATGTTGTCACATTCTGTTTTGTTTCTAATTCGGTTGTAATCCATGAACCCTCACACACCAACGAAACCCATTCAAGATAGCCATCATCCCATTGATATATTTTTTTTCTTGCTGTTGCGATGGCCGAAATCACCATCAAGCCAACAGCAAAACTGCTACTCGAACGATTTTGTTAAGTGCTACTGCTACAGTCTTTTTGATGCTGTTGTACCTGCAACCTTCATGTACACTACTAACACCCACTTTAACTTGCTCACCTTCTCATTCACCCTTGACACCACAACCACCACAAGTACCATCTTTTTTATGATTCTATTTTCTGGATTAGTTCACGCAAACAAGACCACAACCATCCTTATAGCTTTTTGAACCACCACCTCTTCAACCGTGAACAAACTACAACCATCACCTCCACCACTAGTCCACCATAAACCACCACCGTGAAACCATTACACCACCACTACTCTATAATCATCACCAGAAACTATCACCACCTCACAGCCACCATCTCATCTCTCTCTTCTCTCTCTCTATACATATCACTCTCCCTCTCTCTTTTTGTGAATCACACAAACTACCACCCTACTCACCATCTCAACCCACCTTCGGACCACCTTCAAACACACAATAACCACTATCATTCATCACTCCTATGACTTTTTAATTCCATTTCTGTTTCAGTCATCACTCCGACACCACTATTAATAAACAACCACCTTCGAAACCTTGAGAAAATTACTGCTCGTTGAGTCTTATTTCTGTTTCTCTTAACAACGATAAAAGTGATGATATGTCACTGTGATGATTATTCTGTGATTATGAATATGATAATGATAGTTGTTGATGATAGGATAAATAATGATAATGGTGATGACGGCTGAACATATGCCCACTTGTTAAATGGTGGGGTAACTTCAATCGATCAATTACCAGGAACCGTACCACTTATTGTGATAATGGACCTAAGCCAATTGGATATCTAGTTAGTGGGCTTCGATTAAACTTGCATGTTGTTAAATTTGCCTCAAAAGTCCAACCGAAAATTTAATGATTCGTGGGCTCCTAATGTAGTATTGTTTTGCTTTAATTCGATTACGGTCTAAATCGGTGATGAAGAGAAGAGTTAATGAAGATAATAAATAATTGATGTTTGATGATATTGATAATTAATGGTGAAGATGTTAGATGATAAGGTTTTGATAATGATAATACATGATAATGAACGATTATGATTATGATCATGATGAAGTTGATGATGAATAACGAAATGATATTGATTAGATGATGATGGTTATGAGTATGTTCATTTTGAGAATGAAACAAAAATCGAATTAAGGGATAAAACAATTTAATGTTCAAATTTAATCAGAAACGAATAGACAGAGGGACGGTTTAAGGATGTTATCGTGCTAGCGGTAGGTCGCGGGTTCAAACCCGCGCTTGGGCATTTTTTAAGGGCTACTTCTTTGAGGTAGTTTACTTATTACTCATTATTATTATTATTATTATTATTATTATTATTATTATTATTATTATTATTATTATTATTATTATTATTATTATATTTATTATTATTATTATTATTATTATTATTATTATTATTATTATTATTATTATTATTATTATTATTATTATTATTATTATTATTATTATTATTATTATTGTTGTTATTACTGAGTATTATCATTAAGTATTAAGAGTACTATTAATATTATTATTATTAACATAGGTATTATGATCATTATTATGATTACGATTATTATTATTATTTTGAAAACAATACAAATTATTATTATTTTCATTAACATTAGTATTAGTATCATTTTTATTATTATTAGTATTATTATTATTATTATTATTATTATTAACATAAGTATCATTATTAACAATATAATTTTTATTATTAGTATTATCATTATTAATAAAGTTATTATTATTATTATTATTATTATTATTATTATTATTATTATTATTATTATTATTATTATTATTATTATTAGTAATCATTATTTTCAAAACTATCATTTTAACAAATAAATATTTTGTATATAAAAATATACTTATTACATATATAACTATATTACTATTACATATACATTATATACTAAACCTAATAACATTGTTTACATAAATATTTACATATAACAAATTTTGGATTTAACAATAAAATAATAATTAAATAGATATATATGTATTAGTATAACCATATGTATAAATATTAATATACAAAATAAATATATATATAACCTTTGAAATAACAAATATATTACTAAATTAAATAAGTAATATACATAAACTAGTTGATTATTATTACATGTTAATTATATGTGTTAATATATACACTTGATATAGGTTCGTGAATCCGAGGCCAATCCTGCATTTGTTTAGTGTCGTCGTATGCATATTTTTACTACAAAATATTGTATCGTGAGTTTCATTTGCTCCCTTTTAAATGCTTTTGCAATATATATTTTTGAGACTGAGAATACATGCGCTGCTTTTATAAATGTTTTACGAAATAGACACAAGTACTTAAAACTATATTCTATGGTTGGATTATTAAACCGAATAACCCCCTTCAAGCTTGGTAGCCTAAGAATTAGGGAAATGGCCCCTAATTGACGTGAATCCTAAAGATAGATCTATGGGCCTAACAAACCCCATTCTAGAAAATGGAATGCTTTAGTACTTCGATTTAAAAGGTGATTGCGATTGCCGTTATATAGCATACTTACGAGTATGCGGGGGATATTCTATATGAATCCTTGTTAGTTCGGTTACCAGGTGTTCATCATATGAATGATTTTTATACACTTGCGAGTGTATGGTTATTTATGAAAAGTGAAAATCTTGTGGTCTATTAAAATTATGGAAATGATTGATTACGATAAACCTATGAACTCACCAACCTTTTGGTTGACACTTTTAAGCATGTTTATTCTCAGGTATGAAAGAAATCTTCCGCTGTGTTTTTGCTCATTTTAAAGATATTACTTGGAGTCGTTCATGGCATATTTAGGTCAGTACCTCGCAATGGGACCAAATGTTGAAGACTTCATCCAGGTGGAGTAGGACAGGTCGCTTCAGTTGGTATCAGAGCGGTGGTCTTAGCAAACCAGGTCTTGCATTAGTGTGTCTAACTAATAGTTGTTAGGATACATTAGTGAGTCTGGACTTCGACCTTAGCTGCATATTATAAGTTTTGATTACCATTCCTAGTAGAAAATTTCCTGCTTATCATTCCTAAGTCTAGACACGTTTTACTGCAGTTATTGCATAGATAGTGTATAGATAAATTCATATCTTATCATATATGTTACTGTAAACTTTACCTGACAGCTTCTGAAAGTTCCTTCGTAATCTACGGGATCTTCTGTACTATATATAGGTATTAGGTATTCTATGTAATTAGAATATCATCTGATATCTGAAAATCATTTATATCGAACAATCCTTTATCTGACCGTACAATATGGAACTCGCAACCAGTTCAAGTTCCTCGAATTCCAACAGCTCTTCCGATATGGATTTCCACTCGAGCTTCGAAAACAGTGCAACCGGAATGGATCAACCAATCAGCCATCATCAATTTCGGATGAACCGGGGATGGGTTTGTAGTCGACTTAACCAATGAAGATGTGAAGAAGGCAATCCCTTCCATCAATCAAATTGCCATCTTGATGAAGAACCTGAAGCACTTACCGGCGAATCAATTCGAAACACCATCTTTACCCTCATTTCTAGAATAGCTCGCAGCGATTACATAATATCTACAATTCTAAACTTATTCATCCGCTCGTTCCAACGGCCAATCATCCCGAAGTAATAGAAGGAGTCAATGAACTTCGCGCTCGAGTAGTAACTTTGGAGAATATGGTGCAAAACTTACAAGCGCCAGCACCTACAGCACCAGTACCACCGACAACATAAGCCTCAACATCACACACCTCAACATCACAATCTATACCTCGAGCATAATCTTCGTTCTACATATGGTTCTACATCGATTACCTTCGTTCTACGTATCGTTCAACATCAAAGATTCTTTTGTACAAACTGTTAATGGTGAAAATATTTTAACGGGTAGGTAATACCCGAGGAATATTTGGATTTCACATTAATGAGTTACACTATACATTCTCCAATTCAGATTCAGCAGTCATTAACAATACTACTCAAATCCACACATATACGTATCCGTTCACCAAAGAACAACTATTTTCATTCAAATTCAATTTCATATTCGAATTTTGACCGATCAGAATCCATTTCAAGATTTGACAAGTGGCATAATGAAGAAAATAATGGACAAAATAAAATTGATTAGAAACAAATTAATTAACTACGTAAAATTGTAAATCTATACTAACCAAATCCTAGCTAACTGTTCCTATACCCATTATGACTATTTCCTTATTACATATTATTTATTGTCATTTTAATTATCGCAATTTTAATACTCGCACTTTTATTTATCGTCATTTAATTACTGTTATTTATTTTACACACTTTAAATATCGTCGGATAAATCGGGACATATTGAACTATTGGACTACTAACGTTGGACTACTAACATTGGACAATTAAAAAGTATTAAAAGAGTAGGAAATATTAATTATAACACATTTTGATTTAAAATATCGTTAATAAATTATATCTGCTACAGTTAAACATTCCTTCAAATTTGCCACTTGATTCCATCTTAAACATCATTTGTATCTTGACAATTACAATCTTCATTCAAACCCTTCAAATTCTTGAGAACACCTCGGATTGATAACCAATGATTAAATATAGTGACATTGAATGCTAATGAAGCAGCAAAAGTTGTAAATGGTCTTAATGACCAAAAAACTTGATATTAAAGAATGGAGTGTTGGAAACACTCAATAGAAAAATTGGTACTGGAAAACGGATTGAGCAAACCATGAAGGAGACTGTGGACAAACCACCAGGACTAAACCTGTACTTAACGAATCCAGATGATTCAGTATTTAATGAAATCTTTAGCGAATACCTCGTTCCTTATTTAATCTAAATTCTTGCGGAAAAATTTTCTTCATCATCTTTCAAGCTTAGAAACTCTAAGATATCATCGTATATATTGATATAAATATCCTCGATATTTCTGAAAATATCCTCATAAATATCTTTATCCAAGATTATTTATCTCTTCGCGCTATCTGTATTAAATCATAAAGGAAACTATTTTAGTTTCTATCCTCCTATAAAATTTGAGTTTAAATTATGAATGATTTCTGGAGTAGTGTTGGGAATTGAAGCATGAGCTAGTATAATATAATGACGCCCGGCCAACGTGATTATATTACAGTAAGTCATGCTAAATTTCTAATGGAACGTGATGATGGTTCACAGATCATACCCTCATCATGTACCATGTTACATAGCTCTTTCATTCTACTTAACCTCTAAAAATATCAAGAAAATATATTCTTGATAGTTCTATCCTCCGTGAATCTGGTAAGTTACCAAATCAAATCGTGCTATTGCTTTTCCTTTCTGCTTAGAACATTATTTATGATCATTCTAAAGTCCATACCTACAAATTCGAGACGTCATAATCGCTTTACTTAAAGTCGGGAAGATAAACAAAAGAATGGAGCTCCGAAATTTAAGGGAAAATATAAAGCCAACAACAACACATAAATTACAAACCGTGTATATCAATGCGTATAGCAATATAAAGACACGGGAGAATTAGGAATACTATAACCACAAGAGCATCGTAGAAGTAAAAATATTCTTCTGGTGGGAGATAGAAAAGAAGAATAATTGTATATATGGTCAAGATAATAACAAGAATCAATACTGGATTGAGCATCTTAATGGATCTTTTGGAAGTATGAATTGGGGAAGAAAGTATAGGAGTGGTGAAAATAATGGAACAGAGGAGGTAAATATATAGTGAAATATCAGACATAATAATCTAGGCAGATTACCACAATTAATGAAAGGGGATCATAATTTCCTTAATCACCGAAGAATCAAATCTTATATAGATAACAAAGATTTTCTTTAAATTCCTTGAATTCTGGAAAATCAACCGTGACTACGTCAAAAGTTAAGACGAATCTTTATTTCTTCATCTCACTCTTTTGTGATAGCTTCATTCGTACTCTTCGAATAATCTAATTGTTTTATCCATATTACTCAATGATGATAAAATTATATTTATCAACTCATATTCGTCATGAAAACATTTTTATTGTTAGCCATGATGACCTCAATCAAATTTCGGGACGAAATTTCTTTAACGGGTAGGTACTGTCACGACCCGAAAATTTTCGACTAATTTTAAACCAAACACTCGATACGATTTAATATTCTAAGAAAAGTCTGTTAGGTTGAGTCTCAAAATTTTTGAACTGTTTCAATTACCCTTCGACTGTTCTCGATGATTCACGAACAATTAATTGTAAATAGATATGTGTGTATATAAATGGTAATTGAAATACAATATTATATGTTGGTGTTATTAGAACAAATTATGTAAAATGAAATAAGAATAGGATATTATAATAATTATTATTTACAACATAACTATATATAAATAAAGTATATTAAAAATAAATATTAAATGATTGTATTACTCGTTTGATGTTCCAATTGATATTAAGCAAGCTAAATTCAAACTTATATGGTTTTAAAATAAACAGTGATCCGAAAATGTGTTATATAAATTTTAGGCTTATTAAAAATATATTTAGATGCTAAATAATAAATTTTAACACTTTTTATATTTTACCTGCGATCGAGCGCGGACAGTGATTTAATTTTTATTTAATAATTAATGATCAATTTTTATACCATAATGACTGAAATAAATAAATATAATTAATATAAAAATTTGGGATTTTTCTGAATTAAATTTATCTGTGACAGTTTAGCAAAGGAGCACGATATATTACTCCGTGAAATGGATGTCGGTAGTAAAATGCCAAATATATGGCTGCTACCTATTCATGTACTATTAATGATTGAATTATGAATATGAATTATGATTAAGTGTCACTATGTTTGTTTAAGCATCTTCACATTGATTATTATATACATTCGGGTACATGCACACTATCTATCATTTTTTTTAAAACACGTTTAACTACACTTGATCGCACAATTTCCTCGCACTTGTTTTCATTACATTTATCCGTGAACTTAATTTGGATTACTAATAAATCACTGTGTTTGTTTTTCTTTTGGTTTCTTCCACTGAAGTCTTAATAATATCTATATATACATTTACACTACCTATAGATATATATCCCATATACATTGACCACCTTACACCCATTACTATTTATTCTTCTTCTTCATGAACCCACAGACCATAACAAACAACTACCATCGAACCTTATGATATTAGTTTCTAATTTAGTATTTCTGTTTGAACCAAGCCAATAAACCACCATCAAAGATGCTTCGTTACTACTTCTGTTTCAGCTGAAAAATAGTTCAAACCCATCACCATCATAAAAATTTTATGTGGTGAATACTTTAAACCATAACCACATACTCGTACACCACCCAAGAACACCTCAAACAAACCACCACATTAAACCATCATCATTGAATCAAGCTACTGTTTCTCTTATTTTCTGTTTCGTAGTAGCCACTGCTCGTCTCCTGTTTTGTAACTCAAACTATACACAAAATCGCCACCTACAAACACCATCACCTTAGTGGCTGTAATCTACCCTCTTCTGTTTTGTTTCTAATTCGGTTGTAATCCATGAACCCTCACACACCAACGAAACCCATTCAAGATAGCCACCATCCCATCGATATATTTTTTCTTCTTGCTGTTGCGATGGTCGAAATCATCATCAAGCCAACACCAAAACTGCTACTCGAATGATTTTGTTAAGTGCTACTGCTACAGTCTTTTTGATGCTGCTGTACCTGCAACCTTCATGTACACTACAAACACCCACTTTAACTTGCTCACCTTCTCATTCACCCTTGCCACCACAACCAACACAAGTACCATCGGTTTTATGATTCTGTTTTCTGGATTAGTTCACGCAAACAAGACCACAACCATTATTATAGATTTTTGAACCACCACCTCTTCAACCGCGAACAAACTACAACCATCACCTCCACCACTAGTCCACCATAAACCACCACCATGAAACCATTACACCACCGCCACTCTATAATCATCACCGAAAACTATCACCACCTCACAGCCACCGTCTCATCTCTCTCTTCTCTCTCTATACATATCACTCTCCCTCTCTCTGTTCGTGAATCACACAAACTACCACCCTACTCAACATCTCAACCCACCTTTGGACTACCTTCAAACACACCATAACCACTATCATTCATCACTGCTATGACTGTTTAATTCTGTTTCTGTTTCAGTCATCACTTCGATACCACCATTAATAAACAACCACCATCGAAACCTTGAGAAAATTACTGCTCACCGAGTCTTATTTCTGTTTCTCTTAACAACGATAAAAGTGATGATATGTGACTGTGATGATTATTCTGTGATTATGAATATGATAATGATAGTTATTGATGATAGGATAAACAATGATAATGGTGATGACGGCTGAATACATGCCCACTTGTTAAATGGTGGGGTAACTTTAATCGATCAATTACCAGGAATCGTACCACTTATTGTGATAATAGACCTAAGCCAATTGGATCTCTAGTTAGTGGGCTTCGATTAAACTTGCATATTGTAAAATGGGCCTCAAAAGTCCAACCGAAAATTTAATGATTCGAGGGCTCCTAATGTAGTATTTTTTTGCTTTAATTCGATTACGGTCTAAATGGTGATGAAGAGAAGAGTTAATGAAGATAATAAATAATTGATTTTTGATGATATTGATAGTTAATGGTGAAGATGTTAGATGATAAGGTTTTGATAATGATAATACATGATGATGAACGATTATGATTATGATCATGATGAAGTTGATGATGAATAACGAAATGATAATGATTAGATGATGATGGTTATGAGTATGTTCATTTTGAGAATGAAACAAAAATTGAATTAAGGGATAAAACAATTTAATGTTCAAATTTAATCAGAAACGAATAGATAGAGGGACGGTTTAACGATGTTATCGGGTTAGCGGTAGGTCGCGGGTTCAAACCCGGGCTTGGGCATTTTTTTAAGGGCTACTTCTTTGAGGTAGTTTATTTATTACTTATTATTATTATTATTATTATTATTATTATTATTATTATTATTATTATTATTATTATTATTATTATTATTATTATTATTATTATTATTATTATTATTATTATTGTTATTACTAAGTATTATCATTAAGTATAAAGAGTACTATTAATATTATTATTATTAACATATGTATAGGTATTATGATTATTATTATGATTTCGATTATTATTATTATTATTTTGAAAACAATACAAATTATTATTATTTTCATTAACATTAGTATTAGTATCATTTTTATTATTATTAGTATTATTATTATTAACATAAGTATCATTATTAACAATATCATTTTTATTATTAGTATTATCATTATTTAAAAAGTTATTATTATTATTATTATTATTATTATTATTATTATTATTATTATTATTATTATTATTATTATTATTATTATTATTATTATTATTATTATTATTATTATTATTAGTAAATCATTATTTTCAAAACTATCATTTTAACAAATAAATATTTTGTATATAAAAATATACTTATTACATATACTATAACTATATTAATATTACATATACATTATATATTAAACCTAATAATATTGTTTACATAAATATTTACATATAACAAATTTTTTATTTAACAATAAAATAATAAATATATAGATATATATGTATTAGTATAACCATATGTATAAATATTAATATACAAAATACATATATATATAACCTTTGAAATAACAAATATATTACTAAATTAAATAAGTAATATACATAAACTAGTTGATTATTATTACATGTTAATTATATGTGTTAATATATATACTTGATATAGGTTCGTGAATCCGAGGCCAACCCTGCACTTGTTCAGTGCCGTCGTATGCATATTTTTACTACAAAATATCGTATCGTGAGTTTCATTTGCTCCCTTTTTAAATGCTTTTGCAATATATATTTTTGGGACTGAGAATACATGCGCTGCTTTTATAAATGTTTAACGAAATAGACACAAGTACTTAAAACTACATTCTATGGTTGGATTATTATACAGAATATCGCCCTTCAAGCTTGGTAGCCTAAGAATTAGGAAAATGGCCCCTAATTGACGCGAATCCTAAAGATAGATCTATGGGCCTAACAAACCCCATTCTGGAAAATGGAATGCTTTAGTACTTCGATTTAAAAGGTGATTGCGATTGTCGTTTTATAGCATACTTGCGAGTATGCGAGGGATATTCTGTATGCATCCTTGTTAGTTCGGTTACCAGGTGTTCATCATATGAATGATTTTTATACACTTGCGAGTGTATGGTTATTTATGAAAAGTGAAAAACTTATGGTCTATTAAAATTATTGAAATGATTGATTATGATAAACCTATGAATTCACCAACCTTTTGGTTGACACTTTTAAGCATGTTTATTCTCAGGTATGAAAGAAATCTTCCGCTGTGCATTTGCTCATTTTAAAGATATTACTTGGAGTCGTTCATGGCATATTTAGGTCAGTACCTAGCAATGGGACCAAATGTTGAAGACTTCATCCAGGTGGATTAGGACGGGTCGCTTTATTTGTGATTTTTATATCTTTAGTTCTACTGCTCCGATTTAAAATAAAAAATAAAAAATTGCTGGTATCCATTTTTATTGTGTAGATTCAGAAAAAAAATAAATTTTTTTAACTGGAGCGTTAAGATGCATCTGATGCATGTTATCCGTTATTTGATTCATGTTAACTACTTTTCATGCATCAAGATGCATCTTAACAAATTTAACACCCCGCCAAAATCGCCATTGACGCGGATGTTAACTCTGGTCCCAGTGCTTGGCTTGACTTCTAAGTAACAGCAGAGTTCTACAGCAGAAGCAAAATATCTATGTACCTGAGACAAAACATGCTTAAAGTGTCAACCAAAAATGGTTGAGTGAACAACATAGCTTTAATATAGTTTTAGACCACAAGATTTAGTTATAAAGTTTAATCAGTTCATTAGTAGTGATGAGGTGTATGATATCGAAACTAAACAAAGTTACCCCGTGATCACTTTATTCGTTCGTGTCGTTAAATCCTTATTATGTATCCATTGACCAACGGTCATCCGGATAAAGACGTCACTCTCAATAGCGCTACTCACAATAATTAAGCTTGCTAAAATTTCAGCAACTAACGATATCATGGCAGGGATTAAGCATGAATTAAAGCATGTCATAGCACAGTTTGAACTAATCAAAATAAAGTTTTCGAGTACTTGTGTCTAAGCGTAAAAAAGTTTGAAAGCAACCATGTGTCTCACCCCAAAAGTTCAAAATAAATAATAGAAACAGTTAAAAATGGGGCTATGAAGTTCACCTTAAGAGCAGTTGAAGTTTTCCACAAAGAATGTATTAAACGGAAGTATGAGACAGGAATCTCAACCTAGAGATAAAACGTTTAGTCAGTTATTGTCTAACAGACAAAGTTTGTTTATTAATTATTAACAGTGACAGTCATTGATAGAAAGTTTCTACTTTTGAAAAGTTTTCATTTAAAGTAGGTTTCTATTTTTAGAAAGCTTATAAGTTTGGGCTATAATTCTTCACTTGTTATGTTCGTATAGGAATACGACACTTTATTATTTATAATAGTTATTAATGTCTTTAATATTTTTACTACTTAGTATAATATTATAATTAAAATGTTTTAGTTTAATAATAATTTATATGTTTATTATTATTATCGTTATATTGCTATCACTTCTATTTAACCTTTAAATCTTACCTAATTAATAACCTATGTGCTTTCAAACTTATCACCATCTTATTATCGTTATTACTTTTCATTATTATTATCTTTTACTAACTAACATATAATCTTATCATCTTTATTTTACATGTTTATCAAATCACTATATCATTAACTTTATTATTATTATCATGTTTATAAAAATATTATAATCATATTGATATTTATAATTATAACCATAATTATATTCATAACATAATGTACTTCCCTTTAATCAAAATCAATTTTACTTCATATTAACGTCAAGTTTATGATCAAAATTATATTCATAACTTACCTTTATTCATAACTTTACCCCATAATCTAAATCATAATATTTAATGATATCATAATCATATTATAATCATATTCATCTTATTAATATTGTAATACTATTATTATATCAACATCTTCATAATCTTTATCTTCATGATCTTCAAGTTTAATTCATAACCATATTCTTAATCGTATTGATATACTTATGATCATATTTTACTTTCATATCAAATTCCTAATATCTCAATACTTAGATCTTAATCATGTTCATAATCTTTTATAATATTATTATCATATTAATGTTTATGTTCATAAACTTTTCATAACCATCATCTACTTCATATAGTTATAGTATAACTAGTATAATTTAAATCTTAAAGTTCATGTCATACCTTGGGTTGATGAACGAAGAAAAAGATCGAGAAAAAAAGTGTGCTTGGTCTCAGCTCAAACAGAAACAGAAGCAGAAACATCGGCAACTTTGCAGCAGCATAGTCGACCATTCAAAGGGTCAAACTCAACCCAAATAGCAGCAGATAAAATGTAGCGACAACATCGGTTTTTGAGGGGTGTTCGAGTAGCAAAAACAGCAGACATTGAGGCTCTTATGGGTGGGTTTTGATCGCCGAACAGATGCAACAAAGCAGGGACAGCAGCAGCCCAAAAGCTTCGACTTTTTGGGTGCGTTTTGTGGGCAGAAACAGCAGCTCATAGCTGTAGTTGGTGGCGGTTTTCAGCAGCTTTTAGGGTGGTGTTTTGGGGACTGAAAAGAGCAGCAAGGAGCTGCAAACTGGCGGACAGAAAAACAGCAGCACAGGGTGGCGGTTTGGGGTCGATACAGCAGCAAAAAGCTGCTGTTTTGGGATGTGATTTGGAGGGTTTAATGGGTGACAACTACAGGTTGTTTTGGGTGTGGGTTGAGTGTCGACTAAGGTGGAAAAAGGCTGAGCAAAACTGCCGAATGAAAAGAGAAGGGAAGAAGGGAGTTTGAATTAATTTTGGTGATTGGTTTCATCGACAACATAATGGAACAAGGCAGAATTGTATATTTTTTTTGTAAGTTATGAATGAATTAGTAGGGTGAGGTGAGGGTCTTTATATAGTGGAGAAATCATAGTTAGGGGAGAACTCAAAGTCCATTTAAAAATTAGTCTAAACTTATGTTTGAATGAAGTTAGGAGTCTATCAAGTTTAGGATAAAATTAAATGGGGTTGGAGAGTTTGTGTATGATTAGGTTACAAGACTTGGGATAAAATCAAATGTTTCCTTATTTATTTTTATATGAGCCGATTTATTTTGTTAATTTAATTATTATTAGCCAATTTTTTTTATTTATTTTATAATTACTATCATTTTTTAAATAAATATATATGTATATATATGTATATATATTTGTCTTTTGTTATTTTACCCAATGTAAACTTTAGTCCACGTACATTGTATTCGTATTTGTTTATTCGTTATGTGTTTTAATATGGTAATGATCCAAGTGCATGAAAGTTTTGGTAATTTAAATTGCCCATGTTTCATTGGTTTCACAGAACCCAATAATATTTGCTATTTAATCAAGGTTGGAAATTAATCGTATAGTAATGAACGGATACTAACTTATAAAAAACAATTCTTGCGTATAAAACCATAGAATTTAACTAATGTTCGTTAATTAGTTGACGGAAAAAGTTGGGTTATTACAGTACATACCCCTTATTGGAAATTTCGTCCCGAAATTTGGTCGTTACCGTCGGTCGGCATTTTGTTTATAAACGGTGAGGATATTTTGTCTTAGCCGCTTACGAGTGTTCCAACAAAATTTGGCGATAGGGATTTCTCTATGTTCGAGTTGTTTGACCTCATGGTCTCGAAAGTTGTCATCTAAACGCATTTCATAAAGTCGGACATTAAAAGTTTTGTGAAAGAGTTTGCTCTCGCGGAGAAATGCTAATATAATAAGTGTAGGATTCCTCTCATTGAAAAATATGAAAGAGGCGATTTCGTTACACGGAAGGTATAAAGGAAAACATCTAGAATGAGTACAATGAGGACAGAAATGTTTGATTTAATGTGGCCAAATCGAGCATCTTGTAGCTGGAAGTTGAGTGATAACGAGATGAAATGAATATCTTTTCTTGAAACATGATGATGTTTCATTAAGGTCAAAAAGTAATAGCCTTAGATGGTGTGACATCTAAGGTTTATATTTTCAAATAACAACAGAGATAATAAAGGAGTTACGTAACATGGTACATGGTAGTAATAATGTTAATCAAGCATCATCACCATCACGGGCCATTAGAAATTTGGTATGACTTACCATAATATAATCACGTTGATCAGGCGTAATTATATTACACTAACTCATACCTCCATTCCAACATAACTCCATAGATTCTAAGAGAATATATCATGGAGAACAGAATAAACAAGGTGTAATGGCATCTCGAACAAAAACTTGTATTTAAGCGGAAAGGTCCAGGCAACCTCCAGAGGTGTAACCCCAAAGAAACAGGTAAAGGGTAATGTCTTCAGCTATAGAGAAGAATGATTGTTGCTTAAGTGATATTGCAATCGAATAGAAGGGGAAGGGATATGGTATGATGAAGCGGCTTTCCAGTCATAGAGTGTGTCGTGTTCGTCATGGGAACCTCTCCAATATCAGAATAGGTACCATCCTAAACTCAAAGAATGTGAATCCAACCACAGGCGTTTGATCTTCGGTGGGTGGGAAAAGGTAAAATATGGGGGTAGTGGTGAAACTGATTGAGCATCATGCGAAGCATGTCCTCAAGCGTAAAGTTTTGAAAAGGAGTATGTTCTATAAAAATTTGAAACATGAAGTAAATGGACAATATCTTTGTTTGAAGAGTATAGAAAAATTTACGACAATCAATAAGGTGTAGTGCCACCTCTGACACGGTTTTAGATTTAGTCAAAAGAAAATATGTGATTTCTGGACGTGTGCGTTTTTAAATAAGTTTGGATAGTTTGTGTAAAAAGGATTATTTCGATAATGTCCTCCAAAAGTTTGTTGCCTAAGGCAAACAGTAGGGATGTAGTATGATGAGGTGACTCTCAAGTCAGTTGAAAAAGTTTGAAGTTGAGTTTTACAAGTGGTATAAGAAAATTTTCTTCAATATATTGTACCGTTTGAGTGTCCCATCGGGGCGGTCATACTAAGATGAGAGTGAAGTTATTAACAATAGGTATGAATAAAGATTTGGGTTCGTAGTATTGTATATGGTTTCTCAAAGGTGTATCTGGTGCGAAATCTTGTACAAGGTTCACTAAAAGAAAACGATTCTCCTCGAGTAAGGTGGTTGTTTAAAAAAAAGTAACGAATAAAGTTGGTTTTAGTGAGGTAAGTCATCAGCGAATAAGGTTCCCCGTAGTTTTGCGTTTTCATTCAAGGTTGTAGCTTCGAGTTTAGTAAGATCGGAAGAGTAAGGTGCAGTGACGAGTAGTGAATACTTCGCAACAGGTTCATTCTCGACGGAACGTTAGGCAGAATTGATGTCAACGATTCAGGCACTTCAGTAACTCCAAGTTAACGTTCTTTTTAGACACGTCGTTGTTTTTCGCAAGTATGAGCAGGAATAGACGTCCTAATTTAGTGGAAGGTACGCTTCTAGTAGTATATATTAATACCGTAAAGTAAACATAAAGTATGCAAGGCTTCTGACTAAGGCAAACAATAAGTTCAGTCGTAGTCTAGACTTAATGTATCCTAATGCTATCCTGTCAGACGCACTAAGGTAGCCTAGTTCCCTACAACCAAAGCTCTGATATCAACTTTAACACCCCCGCCAAAATTGCCATTGACGCGGATGTTAACTCTGGTCCCAGTGTTTGGCTTGACTTCTAAGTAATAGCAGAGTTCTATAGCGGAAGCAAAATATCTATGTACCTGAGACAAAACATGCTTAAAGTGTCAACCAAAAATGGTTGAGTGAACAACATAGGTTTAATATAGTTTTAGACCACAAGATTTATTTATAAAGTTTAATCAATTCGTTAGTAGTGCTGAGGTGTGTGATATCGAAACTAAACAAAGTTACCCCGTGAACACTTTATTCGTTCGTGTCGTTAAATCCTTATTATGTATCCATTGACCAACGGTCATCCGGATAAAGATGTCACTCTCAATAGCGCTACTCACAATAATTAAGCTTGCCAAAATTCCAGCAACTAACGATATCATGGCAGGGATTAAGCATGAATCAAAGCATGTCATAGCATAGTTTGAACTAATCAAAATAAAGTTTTCGAGTACTTGTATCTAAGCGTAAAACAGTTTGAAAGCAAGCATGTGTCTCACCCCAAAAGTTCAAAATAAATAATAGAAACAGTTAAAAAGTAGGGCTATAAAGTTCACCTTAAGAGCAGTTGAAGTTTTCCACAAAGTATGTATTAAACGGAAGTATGTGACCAGAATCTCAACCTAGAGATAAAACGTTTGGTCAGTTATTGTCTAACAGACAAAGTTTGTTTATTAATTATTAACAGTGACAGTCATTGATAGAAAGTTTCTACTTTTGAAAAGTTTTCATTTAAAGTAGGTTTTTATTTTTAGAAAGCTTATAAGTTTAGGCTATAATTCTTCACTTGTTATCTGCGTATAGGAATACAACACTTTATTATTTATAATAGTTATTCATGTCTTTAATATTTTTACTACTTAGTATAATATTATAATTAAAATGTTTTAGTTTAATAATAATTTATATGTTTATTATTATTATCATTATATTGCTATCACTTTTATTAAACCTTTAAATCTTACCTAATTAATAACCTATGTGCTTTCAAACTTATCACCATCTTATTATCTTTATTACTTTTCACTATCCTTATTATTATCTTTTACTAACTAACATGTAATCTTATCATCTTTAATTTACATGTTTATCAAATCACTATATCATTAACTTTATTATCATGTTTATACAAATATTATAATCATATTGATACTTATAATTATAACCATAATTATATTCATAACATAATCTACTTCCCTTTAATCAAAATCAATTTTACTTCATATTAACGTCAAGTTTATGATCAAAATTATATTCATAACTTATCTTTATTATAACTTTACCCCATAATCTAAATCATAATATTTAATGATATCATAATCATTTTATAATCATATTCATCTTATTAATATTGCAATACTATTATTATATCATCATCTTCATAATCTTTATCTTCATGATCTTCAAGTTTAATTCATAACCATATTCTTAATCGTATTGATATACTTATGATCATATTTTACTTTCATATCAAATTCCTAATATCTCAATACTTAGATCTTAATCATGTTCGTAATCTTTTATAGTATTATTATCATATTAATGTTTATGTTCATAAACTTTTCATAACCATCATCTACTTCATATAGTTATAGTATAACTAGTATAATTTAAATCTTAAAGTTCATGTCGTACCTTGGGTTGATGAACGAAGAAAAAGATCGAGAAAAAAAGTGTGCTTGGTCTCAGCTCAAACAGAAACAGAAGCAGAAACATCGGCAACTTTGCAGCAGCATAGTCGACCATTCAAAGGGTCAAACTCAACCCAAATAGCAGCAGATAAAATGTAGCGACAACATCGGTTTTTGAGGGGTGTTCGAGTAGCAAAAACAGCAGACATTGAGGCTCTTATGGGTGGGTTTTGATCGCCGAACAGATGCAACAAAGCAGGGACAGCAGCAGCCCAAAAGCTTCGACTTTTTGGGTGCGTTTTGTGGGCATAAACAGCAGCTCATAGCTGTAGTTGGTGGCGGTTTTCAGCAGCTTTTAGGGTGGTGTTTTGGGGACTGAAAAGAGCAGCAAGGAGCTGCAAACTGGCGGACAGAAAAATAGCAGCACAGGGTGGCGGTTTGGGGTCGATACAGCAGCAAAAAGCTGCTGTTTTGGGCTGCGATCTGGAGGGCTTAATTGTAACGTCCTCCAGATAGGGTCTAGAAGAATTGTCACTAATATCAAATAAACCAACATATTATAATATATGAGAACAATACTACATGATAAAATCAAACTTTATTGAGAGTACGCAGCGGAAAATTAAATGTCGTTACAAGAATTGAAATTACAATAAAGTAAATGTTTCAAATACAAGAATAGTAAATGCGATATCTCTTGTTCCTAAGTCCAAGTAGCATCACATAAGCAGTAAGTAAGTAAGCTTGAATCAATCAGCACCTGAGACAAACATGTTAAAGTGTCAACCAAAAAGGTTGAGTGAAATTATAGGTTTAACAAAAGTAGTTATCGTTGTTTTTAGACCACAAGATTTATTTTATAAAGTTGATCTCCCGCAGGATCAAAAATTATATCTCGCAGATCTAAAAGTTATGCCAATGTGTGATATTTAGACTAAACGTTCAAGTTTGCCCCAAAGAAAAGTTGTAGTTTATACTTGTCGGTTTAATTTCAGTATTAAGTAATACAAAGACTTAGTTAAATGTATCGGGGACGTTACTCCCGATAGGCCTACCTCCAATAATTAAGCATGCATTCAACGAGCAATTAAAAATATCACTGTAGGGACTTAGTCGGACATCACCGGGTATAGCATAGTTTTAACAGTTGACACTTGTGTCTAAATTGTAAATAGTAAAAGTAGCATGTGTCTCACCTCAATAAAAGTAAATAAGTTTGCTAGCAATAAAGAGTGGTGCTATGAATTCACCTTAGTAAGTAGAGAGAGAGAGAGAGTTATTCCTCGGAATAGAAAGTTGGATGAGTGAGCAGAAAAGTCAACCTATTGACATTTAAGAGTAGTAAGTGTTTTTGCCCAAGTTTAAGTAGACATTTAAGTATGATAGTGTTGTAAGTATAGTTCGTTTTACTAAGTTTAGTTTCCTAGTAAGTTTCTATTTTTAGAAAGTTTCCACTTTTAGTAGATTTCTTATCTTAGTAAGTTTGTATAACTAGAAAGTTTCTACTTTAAGAGTGTTTTCCATTTTAGGATACTTGCCGTATTAGATAAGCTTCCAATCACCCCTTTCCCTTCGAATGGCCATTTCAGGTCTAGGGGCTTGAGCTATAGGATCCTTTAAATCGGAAATCCAAACCCTTCCGCCTAGAGTTTCGTAGAAACCATTCGTCAAGAAAGTTCGAAGATCTATACATCTCTAATACATATCCCAAAATGTTTTTATGTGTTATAATATAAGTAGTAGGTTATAGGTGTTAGTAATAGTAATAGTGTATACATGTTAATTAATAGTATAAGTAGTATTAGGGTTTCATTAATTAGGGTTAGTTAATTAAAGTAGTATTTTAATGATTAGGGTTTAGGGTTTTGAGGATCTAAATAATATGAATGTTAAGATCATGTACGAATATGATTATGAATATAAACATGAATTGAAAGAAAGATTTAAAAGTTTTAAGATTTTGGATCATACATTGTTAATGATGATGAAGATTAACAAGAAACAAGAAGAAAACTTGGTGATGAAGATCAAATAACCCAAATAATGAAGAACACGCTTGAAAATCTTGATGAACATGAAGAACAAGCTTGAAGATCCGAATACCACAAGAGAGGGAGAGGGAGAGGGAGAGGGAGAGGTTGTTTTTGTGGTGTGATTTGTGAATGAGAAACTAGGAGTCTAAGGGTGTTTATATAGTGCAAGTATTAGAGTGTTAGTCAACATAAGGATGTTCTAATTAATGATTTTATTATATTTTATAATTTTTAGTCAACAATAGGTGGTACTAGTTTATATATATATATATATATATATATATATATATATATATATATATATATATATATGTATATATATATGTATATATGTATATATATATGTACATATATATATACATATATATATATATATATATATATATATATATATATATATATATATATATATATATATATTTTATTTTATTTTTTTAGTCAACATAAGGATGTAATTATTTAAGATTCTTTAGTCTCATTATTATTATTATTATTATTATTATTATTATTATTATTATTATTATTATTATTATTATTATTATTATTATTATTATTATTATTATTATTATTATTATTATTATTATTATTTTTAAATTTACTACATGATAAGTATTATTTACTTTTTACTAATTCATGACTTGTATATATTTTTTTATTTAGTTCCCAATTTTTTAATTATTTATATAAATGTCACTTTTTATTTATTACTTATAGGTTATTAGTTATAATATTACATAAATGCATAAATTTTAATTAGCAGTGAGTGTCGACTAACAGTTTATTATTTTCATCTTTTATTAAATTGTCAATTATTGCACAAAGTTAATTAATATGTTTTATAACTCTTAACACTTAACAATTGTTGATTAAAGTTTAATCATTAAGTTTTAATTATATTGTTTGGGCATTTAATATTGGAAAAATATAGAATGGAAAAATGAGGATCGTTATAGTACCTCCCCGTTATTAGAAAATTCGTCCCAAAGTTTTAAGTAGATTTCTCGTTTGTATCAGCAGTTGAGAAGAGATGGGGATATTTCTATATCGTTTAGTCTTCGCGTTCCCATGTATGTTAGGGGCTTCTACGCGAATCCCAACGGACTTTAACAATAGAGTTTGATTTTCACGTTCCCGGGTACGGTCGGGGCCAATGAGTGTTAACAATAAGTACATTGTTTTGTTTACATTTTTGATCTCATGATCCTTAACCTTAATAGGTCGTTTACAAGTGCATTAAATGCAGAGAATTTTCCAAGGAATAACAAGAGTGTCGTTTGACTAGTTTTTCTTTAAAAAGAAAGATGATGCTATAACAGCATGAAATGTATTATTGATCTTGTTAAGATCTTGAGTGTTTATGCCGCAATAGTAGGGCAGATAAAATAGAGTAGAGTATGTAAAGATTTCAGTTACGTAGTTTGATGTATGGCTGGTGTTTGTTAGAGATAGTACCAGCTTCAAGTTTCGAAAGGTAACCATAATACCTTTAGTTTTCAAGAGATTCCTAATAGACAAATGAGATGTTAGTTGAGAGTTTGTTGATCTCAGGATAATACGACCGGTTAAATTTAAGACATCGTTCAGTATACATGAGAACTTGTCTTTAGAAATAGTTTCAGAATGTAGCTTTAAGATTTATGATTTCAGTTTCATGTCGAATCATAGATTAAAACTTGACTAGAATAACATCTAGTTGCAAACCAAAAAGGAAGAAATGTTTAGAATATCTTCATAAATGTCTAAGGTAACTCCTTCAGAGTAAGAAAAGTATTTTCGCACAAATGGTGAGTCGGTCTATTATTTACTTATGAGTTTAAATGTGGATGAGAATAAATGTGAATCATTGATTATAAGGTATTGTTTCTACCATGAAGGAACCTTTGCTTCCTTGTTCAAAAGATCGTAGTATTGATATTTACGAGAGCGTCGTGGTTTGGCCGTGAAATACCGGAAGTAGAAACTTCTTAACGAATAACATAGCAAGGAAGAGATGATGTACGTAAAGAGGTAAGTCTCATTCTTGCACGGAGAATGAGAATAAAGGTGATCCAAACACATTGGAGAGCAATACGAAAGTTTTAATAATAAACCAAAGTAATTTTTGAAAAGTTGCGACATTTGTTATAACAATATAAACGAAGTGGAGCTATTGGAAAAACTTGAGTTATGTACAACACGTACTATTTTATGTGAAATAATTTGAAAAATACGAAAAAGAGTTGTTTAAAAGAATGTTTAATTTAATGAAACAAAGGTAAATTGCTAAAAATGCGAAAGTGTTTATATAATTAGTGAAAGTAATTTTAGAGGAGGTGACGAAATGATGTTCATAGTAAAACTAGGGTTACGTAAAATTTTGTAAAGTAATTTCGATTTAATCAAAGTGGAAATTTGTAGAAGTGAAAGTATAATTTGATATGTACTAGTCAAAGTACGTAAAGTTAAGTTTATGTATAAGGTTTTATAAATCACATAAGTGAAAAATCATTTTTTATAAATTCCTAGATAGTTTGAAAATAAAGACTCGTGTAAGAAATCTTTGGAAAATATGATACTTGTATTTAAGAGTGTATTTGTTTGAGAAAAATTGATTGAAGATTTTAAAATTCCGGAGGATAATTGTGTAATAATTGTTTCAAGGTAGTGAAAACTAATGGATCGACTTTTATCAGGGCATGAGTCCTTGGACTCGAAATGTTAACATTAAAGTTAGAAGGATGATAATGTGATTATCATCAAATGAGTAAATCTCTCGAATTTAGAGTTATGTATGAAAGAACTTCAAATAAGATTTGCAACTTTGAATCGTTCGAATGATAGTGAGAGTTCGAAAACTCGGCATAAATAATCTGGCAGTCGCATAGACAAGTATAAATAAATGCTAAAGTAGTGACTTTCAACTATGTAATGATTGTTTGAATTCAGCCTTAATTGGTCTGAGAGGAGGATACGTTAAAGTATGATGGAATCATTTCAATTGTTACAGTAGTTTTTCAGATGAGTTTAGCACAAGCCACAACTTGAGATAGTGTATTTCACCTATGGTTTTCGAGTTGCCAATGATCGATTATTGTTTGAGTATGGCACCATTACTTGCATGGTGCCAAGTAGTCTATTATAAGTAGATGTACGAGTACCGAAGTTCCTTGACTATGATAGTTAAAACGATACATGTATGGAGGTTCCATTCTTCAGAAGATTATGCATATGAGATATTTATCATCTCTACATAGATAATGTAATATTGGACATGATGTTTGTAATATCGATGTTGGAGGGTTCAAATGGCATAGGTTTTTGAAAGTCATATGAGAATTTACAATGAGAGTGTAATAACAAGTGATGATTATGTATCAATGATCAGGAGATATCCATTTAGGATGAATGAATTTCAAGATTCGATTGTCTACAACTTTTTATGGTACATGAAAGTTTGTTAAATGAGTATGAGATAGAAATATAGTTTGATTAGAATGAGTTCTTCGTATCTACTAAATATCAAGATGATCATTTTTCTCTTTTCATGCCCTTGCATTTGGTTTTTGAACAGATAACTTGAGAGTTTTTCTTTGATTCACTTTTTATTCCATACGTCATGATATTGGAATATCTCTATGAATTACCGTATTATAATCACGTTGGCCACCGTCATTATATTTCACTAATTCATATTTCCTTTCCAAGGTCACTCCATAAGGTTAGGATATGTGATCAATGATGACTTCTAATATAGTGTGTTAAGGACAGCAGTAATCTTAGCTGGATCGGCAAGATGTCGGTTTTAAACCAAAACTTGCACTTTGGAAAAGTTTGCGTAGCGTTGTTTTTTTCCTCAAGAATGAGTTTGCAAATGTTGCTCACGTCCCTTCCCACCCTTGGAGCAGTTCAAAATGTCATCCGTGAAAACAGTTACTAACTTATGGTTGGCTAGTTTTTAGTTGCAGTCTTTATAGACTTGGTTAACCTTCATATATTTGATAGTTATGGAAGTTGTGGAAGACGTAGTTAGACGAGGAAATTATGAAACATCGTGGTAAGAGTTGGTGTAGTTGAACGAACCATGATTCTTCACTAAATAAGGGTGTATAGAAGTTTGATAAATCCGATAGGATAAAGATGAATATGATATAAACGAAACACTTTATATTATTAAGAACGAGGCATTAAATAAGCTTTTTTTTAATACACGATTCGGATATAGAAATGGTTTAAGGCATAGCCTTTACATAGATGAGAAATTGGAATAGGATTAACTAGGAAATATTAGGATTGAAGTGTAGTGACCCGAACTTTTCCATGTTTATATATATTAATTGAGATTGATATTTACATGATTAAATGTTTCCAACATGTTAAGCAATCAAACTTGTTAAGACTTGATTAATTGAAATATGTTTCATATAGACAATTGACCACCCAAGTTGACCGGTGATTCACGAACGTTAAAACTTGTAAAAACTATATGATGACATATATATGGATATATATATAGTTAACATGATACTATGATAAGTAAAAATATCATTAAGTATATTAACAATGAACTACATATGTAAAAACAAGACTACTAACTTAATGATTTTTAAACGAGACATATATGTAACGATTATCGTTGTAAAGACATTTAATGTATATATATCATATTAAGAGATATTCATACATGATAATATCATGATAATATAATAATTTAAAATCTCATTTTATATTATAAACATTGGGTTAACAACATTTAACAAGATCGTTAACCTAAAGGTTTCAAAACAACACTTACATGTAACGACTAACGATGACTTAACGACTCAGTTAAAATGTATATACATGTAGTGTTTTAATATGTATTTATACACTTTTGAAAGACTTCAATACACTTATCAAAATACTTCTACTTAACAAAAATTCTTACAATTACATCCTCGTTCAGTTTCATCAACAATTCTACTCGTATGCACCCGTATTCGTACTCGTACAATACACAGCTTTTAGATGTATGTACTATTGGTATATACACTCCAATGATCAGCTCTTAGCAGCCTATGTGAGTCACCTAACACATGTGGGAACCATCATTTGGCAACTAGCATGAAATATCTCATAAAATTACAAAAATATGAGTAATCATTTATGACTTATTTACATGAAAACAAAATTACATATCCTTTATATCTAATCCATACACCAACGACCAAAAACACCTACAAACACTTTCATTCTTCAATTTTCTTCATCTAATTGATCTCTCTCAAGTTCTATCTTCAAGTTCTAAGTGTTTTTCATATATTCTACAAGTTCTAGTTACATAAAATCAAGAATACTTTCAAGTTTGCTAGCTCACTTCCAATCTTGTAAGGTGATCATCTAACATCATGAAATCTTTGTTTCTTATAGTAGGTTATCATTATAATACAAGGTAATAATCATATTCAAACTTTGGTTCAATTTCTATAACTATAACAATCTTATTTCAAGTGATGATCTTACTTGAACTTGTTTTCGTGTCATGATTCTGCTTCAAGAACTTCGAGCCATCCAAGGATCCGTTGAAGCTAGATCCATTTTTCTCTTTTCCAGTAGGTTTATCCAAGGAACTTAAGGTAGTAATGATGTTCATAACATCATTCGATTCATATATATAAAGCTATCTTATTCGAAGGTTTAAACTTGTAATCACTAGAACATAGTTTAGTTAATTCTAAACTTTTTCGCAAACAAAAGTTAATCCTTCTAACTTGACTTTTAAAATCAACTAAACACATGTTCTATATCTATATTATATGCTAACTTAATGATTTAAAACCTGGAAACACGAAAAACACCGTAAAACCGGATTTACGCCGTCGTAGTAACACCGCGGGCTGTTTTGGGTTAGTTAATTAAAAACTATGATAAACTTTGATTTAAAAGTTGTTATTCTGAGAAAATGATTTTTATTATGAACATGAAACTATATCCAAAAATTATGGTTAAACTCAAAGTGGAAGTATGTTTTCTAAAATGGTCATCTAGACGTCGTTTTTTCGACTGAAATGACTACCTTTACAAAAACGACTTGTAACTTATTTTTCCAATTATAAACCTATACTTTTTCTGTTTAGATTCATAAAATGGAGTTCAATATGAAACCATAGCAATTTGATTCACTCAAAACGGATTTAAAATGAAGAAGTTATGGGTAAAACAAGATTGGATAATTTTTTTAATTTTAGCTACGTGAAAATTGGTAACAAATCTATTCCAACCATAACTTAATCAACTTGTATTGTATATTATGTAATCTTGAGATACCATAGACACGTATACAATGTTTCGACCTATCATGTCGACACATCTATATATATTTCGGAACAACCATAGACACTCTATATGTGAATGTTGGAGTTAGCTATACAAGGTTGAGGTTGATTCCAAAATATATATAGTTTGAGTTGTGATCAATACTGAGATACGTATACACTGGGTCGTGGATTGATTCAAGATAATATTTATCGACTTATTTCTGTACATCTAACTGTGGACAACTAGTTGTAGCTTACTAACGAGGACAGCTGACTTAATAAACTTAAAACATCAAAATATATTAAAAGTGTTGTAAATATATTTTGAACATACTTTGATATATATGTATATATTGTTATAGGTTCGTGAATCAACCAGTGGCCAAGTCTTACTTCCCGACGAAGTAAAAATCTGTGAAAGTGAGTTATAGTCCCACTTTTAAAATCTAATATTTTTGGGATGAGAATACATGCAGGTTTTATAAATGATTTACAAAATAGACACAAGTACGTGAAACTACATTCTATGGTTGAATTATCGAAATCGAATATGCCCCTTTTTATTAAGTCTGGTAATCTAAGAATTAGGGAACAGACACCCTAATTGACGCGAATCCTAAAGATAGATCTATTGGGCCTAACAAACCCCATCCAAAGTACCGGATGCTTTAGTACTTCGAAATTTATATCATATCCGAAGGGTGTCCCAGAATGATGGGGATATTCTTATATATGCATCTTGTTAATGTCGGTTACCAGGTGTTCACCATATGAATGATTTTTATCTCTATGTATGGGATGTGTATTGAAATATGAAATCTTGTGGTCTATTATTATGATTTGATATATATAGGTTAAACCTATAACTCACCAACATTTTTGTTGACGTTTTAAGCATGTTTATTCTCAGGTGATTATTAAGAGCTTCCGATGTCGCATACTTAAATAAGGACGAGATTTGGAGTCCATGCTTGTATAATATTGTGTAAAAACTGCATTCAAGAAACTTATTTTGTTGTAACATATTTGTATTGTAAACCATTATGTAATGGTCGTGTGTAAACAGGATATTTTAGATTATCATTATTTGATAATCTACGTTAAGCTTTTTAAACCTTTATTGATGAAATAAAGGTTATGATTTGTTTTAAAATGAATGCAGTCTTTGAAAAACGTCTCATATAGAGGTCAAAACCTCGCAACGAAATCAATTAATATGGAACGTTTTTAATCAATAAGAACGGGACATTTCATGAAGTAGTCTTCATATTTCTTCTTCTCGTCCTCAACCTTCTTCATACACTTCTCAACTTACTCATTCTTCGCCTTTTGTTTCTCATGCAGGAACTCGAGGCGGTTTTCCTCCATCTTCAATCTAAAGTTAACATCTTCTCTTAGGTAGGCAAGATATTGCTTCCCCCATCGGGCATTTCTATCACCTTCATACTTCACCAACTTTATCTCCTTCTTTAGCTCAGCATTTTCCTCCATGAGCTTCCTGATCGCTAGGTCTTTTTCCTTCATTTGAACATCGATCCTTGCAATATGACGAATTAGGCCATTGGTAGTTTTTCGCAGATTCATAATCTCGTACTTGGCATCAACTTCTTCGTAGGAAGGAGATCGGGATCTTTTCTTTGACAGACCATCTTCTTTAAAATCAGCAGGGTGTTTCCCTTTACTTTCCGTTCTTGGAGTCGGGTAGTATTCGGGAGAATTAGGTAAAGTATCCGGACTATAGTTTGGTGAGGGAGGACCACCAAAGCCATAAGGTGTACTTTGGACTGGTCTTGCAGTTGAAGGATATCCAGTATCTTCTTCGATAGCAGGTTTGAAGTGAGTCATTACTTCAGATGGTTTGAAAAGAATTGTCTTGTCATTTTTATTAACGCTTGACATCCTATCATTAGGAAAGAGACTTTGATTAGCATTTTATGCCAAGATTATCAAGGCAAGGTTGTTAAGATTATAAGGCAATCCTAAGTGCTTTAAAGTTTAAGGCAGGAAAGGTTATAGTTTCCTAGATTGCTAAGGCACCCTAGCTAGCAAGTAAGGCACACATAAAGATGCAATCATGGTTCTCTATAACAGCCTAGTTTGCTTTGATACCACTCTGTAACGTCCTCCAGATAGGGTCTGGAAGAAACGTCACTAATATTAAATAAACCAACATATTATAATATACGAGAACAATACTACATGATAAAATCAAACTTTATTGAGAGTACGCAGCGGAAAATGAAATGTTGTTACAAGAATTGAAATTACAATAAAGTAAATGTTTCAAATGCAAGAATAGTAAATGCGATATCTCTTGCTCCTAAGTCCATGTAGCATCACATAAATAGTAAGTAAGTAAGCTTGAATCAATCAGCACCTGAGACAAACATGCTAAAGTGTCAACCAAAAAGGTTGAGTGAAATCATAGGTTTAACAAAATTAGTTATCGTTGTTTTTAGACCACAAGATTTAGTTTATAAAGTTGATCTCCCGCAGGATCAAAAAGTAGATCTCGCAGATCCAAAAGTTATGCCAATGCGTGATATTTAAACTAAACGTTCAAGTTTGCCCCAAAGGCAAGTTGTAGTTTATACTTGTCGATTTAATTTCATTATTAAGTAATACAAAGACTTAGTCAAATGTATCGGGGACGTTACACCCGATAGGCCTACCCCCAATAATTAAGCATGCATTCAACGAGAAATTAAAAATATTACTGTAGGGACTTAGTCGGACATAGCCGGGTATAGCATAGTTTTAACAGTTGGCACTTGTGTCTAAATTGTAAATAGTAAAAGTAGCATGTGTCTCACCCCAATAAAAGTAAATAAGTTTGCTAGCAATAAAAAGTGGGGCTATGAATTCACCTTCGTAAGTAGAGAGAGAGTTATTCCTCAGAATAGAAAGTTGGATGATGAAATGCCCCGTTCATATACAATATAAACGATTCACAATAGTTGATTACATCGCGAGGTAATTGACCTCTATATGATACATTTTACAAACATTGCATTCGTTTTTAAAAGACAAACTTTCTTTACATCGAAAGTTGACGGCAAACATACTATTTCATAATACCTCTAACTATAATTGACTTAATAATAATCTTGATGAACTCTATTTCTCGAATGCAACGTCTTTTGAAATATGTCATGAATGACTCCAAGTAATATCTCTAAAATGAACAAATGCACAGTGGAAGATTTCTTTCATACCTGAGAATAAACATGCTTTCAAGTGTCAACCAAAAGATTGGTGAGTTCATAGGTTTATCATAAAACAATAAAATTCATCATTTTGATAGACCACAAGATTTAAATCCTGCAAGGTACAAATGGGCCCGAATGCTATACCCACCTGTAATGTACATGCGATATCTTTTAAATACAGTACACCTTTCTCGTGTACGAAATCATCTTTCATAAATCTTAGTAACCGTTCACATATCTTGTGCACAAAAAATAACATACACATAACCTGTGTATAAAATCATTCTCTCGATACATAACATTCACTTTTCATTGCTTTCATAGCTTGGCTTGGTAACCGACCTTAACATATAATGCGCATAATAATATCCCCAAAACAGAACATCTCGTCTATATAATAATCATATAAACTTCGAAGTACTAAACACCACGCCCACTAGCCCTTCCGTCTAGTGAACATTCTGGGTGAGGGGTGTTAAATCCGGTAGCTACCTTTCGGATTCGCGTGAATTAGGACCATACCCGATTCTAATTCTTAGGTTACCAAGCAATAATAATCAGGGAAAAAATATTCATATCAATTGGTGGCAATTATCACGTCCACATAATTCAATGCTGGCAATTATCATGTCCACATAATTCAATGGTGGCAATTATCATGTCCACATAATTCATTCGAGGAATGTTTTGCTTGTGTCTATCTCGTCAAACATTTATAAAAGCAATTCATGTATTCGAAGTTCAAATATATTTCAAAAGCATTTAATAAAGCAGTTGTAAAAATAGCGCATGTATTCTCAGTCCCAAAAATGTAAGGATTAAAAGGGATCAAATGAACTCACAATACAACATTGAATAAATGGAGGGTTGACCTCGGATTCACGAACCTATATCATTTGTATATTTATCAATATACATAGTGGAAATTGAACAAATATTTATATAAATTTATTAATTATATCCCTTTTATATTAATAGTATATATATGTTTCATATATTCATTTTGTATATAAAAATATTAATTTTTGTTTTGTTATATGTATTTAAATATATCATTTGTATATTAGTAATAGCAGTTATAATACTAAAATAATATTACTAGTGGTAAAAATGTTTATAATACTTAATATTATTAATGAGTTAATAATGCTAATAATTCTATATTAATAATAATAATGATATTAATGATAGTAAATGTAAAAGAAAAATATTAATTTTATTGTTAATTTTAATTATGATAATGATTTTAGTAATTATATAATAATACTCATGATAACATAAATGATAATACTTATAGTAATATTAGGGGTAATAATAACAACCTTAATAGTAATATTTATGGTGATAATAATAATTATGGTTATGATAATAACACCTATTTAAATGATAATAATGATAATAATAATACATAATGATATAAATAATAAATTTTTATTACTTTCCTAATGATAATAATAATAATAATCATGATCATGATTATAATGATAATAATTCTAAAATGATAGAATTTCTTAATAATAATATTATTAATACTTATAGTAATAATAATGATTATAACTATAATACTTATACTTATAGTAGTAATAATAATTTTACACTAATAATAACATAACAATAATAATTCTAATAATAATAATAATAATAATAATAATAATAATAATAATAATAATAATAATAATAATAATAATAATAATAATAACAATAGTAATCATAATAATAATAAAAATGATAATAGTAATAGTAAAAAAATATATAAAAAATTTATACCCTTTAAAAGCTGCTGTAAAAAGAAATGTTGCAAACGGGACTCGAACCCGCGACCACTCACTAACCCACTAACCCACTAACCCTCTAAGCCACTCCTCAGTCCCTTGTTTTTTCTGATTAAATACACCTCCTTTAAATATATAACCCATAATTCTGTTTGTTTTTTTCCTTCTTTCTCTCGAAACTGAATCGATCAGAGATTTAATCTACCCACACAACCATTTACATTCTTAGTTTTAGAATTCATTTTCAAACAGAAACAATTGATTTCGACTGGTTGAATTAATCAATAAAAAAAATAAAAGAAACTGGAAAAGAAAATAACTCGCTGAGTTACATAACAACTCAAACCTCAATTCGATTTTTGAGAGTGTTTCAGGCTACGATTTCCAAATGAATTATGTTCCAAATCAATCCTAAAAACTTTCTCAATCCTCAATTTAACTTAGAACATAAAAACAAATCTGAATTTTGATGAAGAACAATCGGTTTGACTTTTATTTTGTAAACTTTGACTCGAAAATTCTTGATTGATAGGAAGAATTGAACCATGATATTTTACAGATAGTTTAAACGAAAGGTTCCTAACAAAACCTCATTAACACATTTCGAAATAAAATTCAAATTCGAGCTTTTCATGATTTTAAACTCAAACAGGGCAGTCGACGGGTTATTTAAAAAAATTTGTTTACTCGATCTATTTTTCAGTAATTTGTATTAGTAGAGGTTATATAAAAGGTAGGAGATATTATTATGATTATAACGAATCAATTAACATTTGGATTGTAGTTGAATTTAGTCGACAACAAGTACATAAGATATATTCGTTCATGAAGAAAAAGAATAAAAAAAATATAAATCATAAAAGTAGAAAACGATTTACAACAGAATTTGGAGTATATCAGTGGTCTCGTTCGATTTGTAATTCAGATAGCAAACAAAAACATTCACAGTTTGATCTAGACGTGTAACAGATTAGGAATCTACCTTTACCATTTTTGATTTTTATATATTTATTATAAATTTAATTATATTAATAATAATAATAATACTTTTACTATTATTAATAAAAAAAATAATAATATAAATAACAAATTTAGAGATTTTTATTAATAATACTATTAATATTAATATTAATAATAGTAATGGTAATTATAATGAATTTGTATCTTAATAAAAAAAACAATATTTATAAAAAAATTAATAATCTCAGTAATAATAATAATGGTATTAATAATATTAATATTGTTAGAAATACTGCTACTATAACAAATTATACGTATCAAATTTTATGTTGATATAATTAATATTACAGTTACTAATATGTTATTAATGACAATGATGAACGTAATAATATTAATATAGCAATTATTTTTAAATTTGTAATTAACTTCAATATCTTAATATTATATTTTATTAATTATATCATACTTATAATTATATAATCTATTCCACAATATCATATATATATATATATATATAATTATATAATCTATTCCACAATATCATATATATATATATATATATAATTATATAATCTATTCCATAATATCACATATATATATATATATATATATATATATATATATATATATATATATATATATATATATATATATATATATATATATATATATATATATATATATTCCTATTTGTTTTTAAAGGTTCGTGAATCGTTGGAAGTAGTCGAAGGTCAAATGTTTACATAAACGCAGTTCAAAATGTTTGAGATTTAACTTAACAGACTTTGCTTATTCTGTCGAAATCATATAAAGATTAAGTTTAAATTTGATCAGAAATTTCCGGGTCATCACAGTACCTACCCGTTAAAGAAATTTCGTCCCAAAATTTGAGTGAAGTGGTCATGGCTAACAATAAAAATGCTTTCATGACAAATATGAGTTGATAAATAGAGTTTTTCATCACTAAGTAATATGGATAAAACAATTTGATTATTCGAAAAGTACGAATGAAGCTATCACAAAAGAGTGAAATGAGTAAATGTAGATTCATCATATCTTTGACGTAGGTAGTATTGATTTCTAGAGTTCAAGGGATTTGGAGAAAATCTTCTTAATAAGATTTGGTTCTTCGGTAATTAAGGAAATTAGGATCCGCTTTTAAATGCGATCATCTGTTTTGATTTTTCTGCCGAATATTTTACTATAAATTCATCTCTTCTGTTCCATTATTTTCACAATTCCTCTACTTCCTTCTATTTTGAAGCTTCATGCTTCTGTTTTCTTCCCGACTTAAAGTAAACCGATCAAGACGTCTCGGTTTTGTAGGTATAAAGTTTGGATGAGTCAGGATTAGGATTCTAAGCAGAAATAAAAGGTACTAGCACGATTGGATTTGTAGATTACCGAAAATCACGGAAGATAGAACTATCAAGAATATATTTTCTTGATATGTTCAGAGATTAGGTATAACGTAAGAGTCATGTAATATGGCACATGATGACGCTATGATATGTGAATCATCACGTTCCATTAGAAACTCAGCATGACTTACTGTAATATGATCATGTTGATCAAGTGTCATTATATTATACTAACTGATGCATCAATTTCCACCACTATTTCAAAAACCTTCATATTTTAAATTCGTAGGTTTACGGAATATAGAAACTAAAACAGTTTCCTTTTATGATATAACACAGATAGAGCGGAGAGGTAATTAATATCGGACGAGAATATTTATGAAGATATCTTCAAAAATATTTAGGATATTAATAATGAAAGATACGATAATATCTTAGAATTTTAGAATCAAATTGTGATGAAGAAATTCATTCACCATGATTTAGAACAATTTACTGATGGGGTTTTGATAAATATAATAATTTTTCGGAAAATCCTAGATCATTACAGTTGCTGATAAGTTTACTGCTAATGTGGTGGAATATAAGCGGTTCCCTGGTAACGATGGTGAAAAGGCAACGTATATATCAAGGTTATAATAAGGCTGTTTCGATTGAAAAGTCGAAGTTGACTTACTGGAGCTGTGACAAAACTGACTACTTTGAAAAAGAATTGGAATGCTATTTCGGTAATAACAATGCCAAAGGAGCTAGCACAGATACGTGTTATACGTTTACTCAGGTTCCGAGTGTTTTTAGGTGCATAATTATACACATTAATCTTTTCTTCCGTAGATGAAGTGCGGTTGGTTCATCCTCTCAATTGAGGTGTTTCCAAGAATCATGAAAGATTTGAATGTAGATTGTAATCGTCGAGATACAAACGAGGTTTAAGATGAAATCAAGTGGCAAACTTGAAGAGATGTTTAGTTTCATATGTTATAATCAATATTTTAATTCATTTTAATTGTCCAATGTCATTAGTCCATAGTTAGGAGTCCACAATTAGTAGTTCAACAATTCATATATAGTTTAATATATAATATTCGAATTAATTAATATATGTCATGACCCGTTATATACATGTCTCAGACTCGATCACAACTCAAAGTATATATATTATTGTAGAATCAACCTCAACCCTGTATAGCGAACTCTAGCATTACAGATAGAGACAAATGGGAATAACCGAATCACGTCTACAAAATGCCAGTACCATGCAGCTGCTTCAAAGCCAACGTGATGCATATAGAGTGTCTGGTGATTCCAAATAATATATATAGATGCGTCGATATGATATGTCAAAACCTTGTATACGTGTCCCGATATTTAAAGTGCGTAAAATAAATAACAGAAATTAAATGACGAAAAATTAAATTACAAGAATTAAAATTGCGATAATAAATTGCGATAAATAAATGTAATATGGAATTAACAGTTAGCTAGGAACAGTTAGCTGGAAACAGTTAGCGTGGATTCTTAATAAAATTTTCCTCATAGTTAATTTATTTGTTTCTAACAAATTTTATTTTGTCCAATGTTTTCTTCATTATGCCACTTGTTGGATTCTGATAAATCAAAATCCAAATATGAAATTGAATAAAAATGGTTATTCTGTGGTGAACGGATTCGTATATATGTGGATGTAAGCAGGATAGTAAATGACTGTTGAATCAGATTCGAAGAATGTACAATGTAACTTATTAATGTGAAATCTAAATATTCCTCGGGTATTACCTACCCGTTAAAATATTTTCACCATTAACAGCTTGTACGAAAGAATTTTTAATTATAATCTTTATGAAAATATACTTACATATATATTTTCTTCGGATGTAATCATAGATTCAATGAGTTAATATAATATTAATCTCATTTGATTTACCGTTATAACTAGAATACATAATCTCTAAAACATTAGAGATTACATAATCGCCATGAAGAACGAAGATAATTGATGTAGAATGATACGTAGAACGATGATTCTACTCGAGGTACTGAATGGGATGTTGAGGCATGGATTGTTGATGGTACTGGTGCTGTTACTAATGGTATTATTGGTGCCGGTGATGTTGTTGAAGCTGGTAAATTTTGCACCATATTCTCCAGATTGATTACTCGAGCGCGAAGTTTGTTGACTTCTTCTATTATTCCGGGATGATTGTCGGTCGGAACGAGCGGATGAATAAGGTTTAGAATTTTAGATAGAATATAACTGTGGTGAGATACTCTGGAAATGAGTGTGAAAATGGTGTTTCGGACAGGTTCGTCGGTAAGTGCTTCAGGTTCTTCACCAAGAGGTGAATTTGGTTGATGGAAAGGATCTCCTTCTTCGCGTCTCCATGGATTAAGTCGACTACAAACTCATCCTCAATTCATTCAGAATAGATGATGGCTAAATGGTTGATCCATTCTGGTTATACTGCTTTCGGAGCTCGAGTGAAAATCCATGTCAGAATAGCTGTCGGAATAACTATCGAAATAGCTATCAGAATCTGACGGACTCAAACTGGTTGCAGGATTCATCTTGTACGATTAGATGAAGGATTTTCGATAACAAATAGATTATAGGATGTAGATTAGTACCCTGTAATACATAATTTACATATGCATATATAATACTAAAATCCCATAAGTTACGGAGGAATCTACGGAATATGTTAGGCAAAGTTTACAGTAACAGATATGCTAAGATATGAATTAGCAGATACGCTAAGATATGAATTTTGTCTATACACTATTCATGCAATCCAGGCAGTAAGATATGTCTAGATTAAGAATGATAAGCAAGTGATTCCCTAAGAATGATAAGCAGGAAATTTTCGACATGAAATGATTAGCAAAACTTTTAACATGCAGACACGGTCGAAGTCCAGACTCACTAATGCATCTAATCAACTATCAGTTAGACACACTAATGCAAGACCTGGTTCGCTAAGACCACCGCTCTGATTCCAACTGAAATGCCCCGTTCATATACAATATAAACGATTCACAATAGTTGATTACATCACCAGGTAATTGACCTCTATATGATACATTTTACAAACATTGCATTCGTTTTTAAAAGACAAACTTTCTTTACATCGAAAGTTGACGGCAAGCATATTATTTCATAATACCTCCAACTATAATTGACTTAATAATAATCTTGATGAACTCGACGACTCGAATGCAACATCTTTTGAAATATGTCATGAATGACTCCAAGTAATATCTCTAATATGAACAAATGCATATCGGAAGATTTCTTTCATACCTGAGAATAAACATGCTTTCAAGTGTCAACCAAAAGGTTGGTGAGTTCATAGGTTTATCATAAAACAATAAAATTCATCATTTTGATAGACCACAAGATTTAAATCCTGCATGGTACAAATGGGCCCGAATCCTATACCCACCTGTAATGTACATGCGATATCTTTTAAATTCAGTACACCTTTCTCGTGTACGAAATCATCTTTCATAAATCTTAGTAACCGTACACATATCTTGTGCACAAAAAATAACATACACATAACATGTGTATAAAATGATTCTCTCGATACATAACATTCACTTTTTATTGCTTTCATAGCTTGGCTTGGTAACCGACCTTAACATATAATGCGCATAATAATATCCCCAAAACAGAACATCTCGTCTATATAATAATCATATAAACTTTGAAGTACTAAACACCACGCCCACTAGCCCTTTCGTCTAGTGAACATTCTGGGTGGGGGTGTTAAACCCGGTAGCTACCTTTAGCATTCGCGTGAATTAGGGCCATACCCGATTCTAATTCTTAGGTTACCAAGCAATAATAATCAAGGAAAAAATATTCATATCAATTGGTGGCAATTATCACGTCCACATAATTCAATGGTGGCAATTATCATGTCTACATAATTCAATAGTGGCAATTATCATGTCCACATGATTCATTCGAGGAATGTTTTGCTTGTGTCTATCTCGTCAAACATTTATAAAAGCAATTCATGTATTCGCAGTTCAAATATATTTCAAAAGCATTTAATAAAGCCGTTGTAAAAACAGCGCATGTATTCTCAGTCCCAAAAATGTAAGGAGTAAAAGGGAGCAAATGAACTCACAATACTGTATTTTGTAGTAAAAATACATATGACGACATTGAACATATGCAGGGTTGGCCTCGGATTCACGAACCTATATCATTCGTATATTTATCAATATACATAGTGGAAATCGAACAAATATTTATATAAATTTATTAATTATATCCCTTTTATATTAATAGTATATATATGTTTCATATATTCATTTTGTATATAAAAATATTAATTTTTGTTATGTTATATGTATTTAAATATATCATTTGTATATTAGTAATAGCAGTTATAATACTAAAATAATATTACTAGTGGTAAAAATGTTTATAATACTTAATATTATTAATGAGTTAATAATGCTAATAATTCTATATTAATAATAATAATGATATTAATGATAGTAAATGCAAAAGAAAAATATTAATTTTATTGTTAATTTTAATTATGATAATGATTTTAGTAATTATATAATAATACTCATGATAACATAAATGATAATACTTATACTAATATTAGGGCTAATAATAACAACCTTAATAGTAATATTTATGGTGATAATAATAATTATGGTTATGATAATAACACCTATTTAAATGATAATAATAATACATAATGATATAAATAATAAATTTTTATTACTTTCCTAATGATAATAATAATCATGATCATGATTATAATGATAATAATTCTAAAACGATAGAATTTATTAATAATATTATTATTAATACTTATAGTAATAATAATGAGTATAACTATAATACTTATACTTATAGTAGTAATAATAATTTTACACTAATAATAACATAACAATAATAACCATAACAATAATTATACTAGTAATAATAATTCTAATAATAATAATAATAATAATAATAATAATAATAATAATAATAATAATAATAATAATAATAATAATAATAATAATAATAACAATAGTAATCATAATAATAATAAAAATGATAATAGTAATAGTAATAGTAAAAAAATATATAAAAAATTTATACCCTTTAAAAGCTGCTGTAAAAAGAAATGTTGCAAACGGGACTCGAACCCGTGACCACTCGCTAACCCGCTAACCCTCTAATCCACTCCTCTATCCCTTGTTTTTCTGATTAAATACACCTCCTTTAAATATATAACCCATAATTCTGTTTGTTTTTTTCCTTCTTTCTCTCGAAACTGAATCGATCAGAGATTTAATCTACCCACACAACCATTTACATTCTTGGTTTTAGAATTCATTTTCAAATAGAAACAATTGACTTCGATTGGTTGAATTAGTCAATAAAAAAAATAAAAGAAAATGGAAAAGAAAATAACTCGCTGAGTTACATAACAACTCAAACCTCAATTCGATTTTTGAGAGTGTTTCAGGCTACGATTTCCAAATGAATTATGTTCCAAATCAATCCTAAAAACTTTCTCAATCCTCAATTTAACTTAGAACATAAAAACAAATCTGAATTTTGATGAAGAACAATCGGTTTGACTTTTATTTTGTAAACTTTGACTCGAAAATTCTTGATTGATAGGAAGAATTAAACCATGATAATTTACAGATAGTTTATAAGAAAGGTTCCTAACAAAACCTCATTAACACATTTCAAAATAAAATTCAAATTCGAGCTTTTCATGATTTTAAACTCAAACAGGGCAGTTGACGGGATATTTAAAAAAATTTGTTTACTCGATCTGTTTTTCAGTAATTTGTATTAGTAAAGGTTATATAAAAGGTAGGAGATATTATTATGATTATAACGAATCAATTAACATTTGGATTATAGTTGAATTTAGTCGACAACAAGTACATAAGATATATTCGTTCATGAAGAAAAAGAATAAAAAAATATAAATCATAAAAGTAGAAAACGATTTACAACAGAATTTGGAGTATATCAGTGGTCTCGTTCGATTTGTAATTCAAATAGCAAACAAAAACATTCACAGTTTGATCTAGACATGTAACAGATTAGGAATCTGCCTTTACCATTTTTGATTTTTATATATTTATTATAAATTTAATTATATTAATAATAATAATACTTTTACTATTATTAATAAAAATAATAATATAAATAACAAATTTAGTGATTTTTATTAATAATACTGTTAATATTAATATTAATAATAATAATGGTAATTATAATGAATTTGTATCTTAATAAAAAATAACAATATTTATAAAAAAAATTAATAATCTCAGTAATAATAATAATGGTATTAATAATATCAATATTGTTAGAAATACTGCTACTATAACAAATTATACGTATCAAATTTTATGTTGATATAATTAATATTACGGTTACTAATATGTTATTAATGACAATGATGAACGTAATAATATTAATATAGCAATTATTTTTAAATTTGTAATTAACTTCAATATCTTAATATTATACTCCCTCCGTCCCAGATTAATTGTCCCCAGACAAAAAACACACAGTTTTAGGAAATCCCACTAACTTTATTTCTCCACCAATGAAATATCTTCTCTCTCCAGATCCACCAATGAAATATCTCCTTTCCTTTCTATTTATGGAAGTAGACAATTAATTTGGGACATCCCAAAATGGAATACTGGACAATAATTTAGGGACGGAGGTAGTATTTTATTAATTATATCATACTTATAATTATATAATCTATTCTACTCTTAAGAGTGTTTTCCATTTTATGATACTTGTCGTATTAGATAAGCTTCCAATCACCCCTTTCCCATCGAATGGTCATTTCAGGTCTAGGGGCTTGAGCTATAGGATCCTTTAAATCGGAAATCCAAACCCTTCCACCTAGAGTTTCGTAGAAATCATTCGTCAAGAAAGTTCGAAGATCTATACATCTCTAATACATATCCCAAAATGTTTTTATGTGTTATAATATAAGTAGTAGGTTATAAGTGTTAGTAATAGAACTAGTGTATACATGTTAATTTATAGTATAAGTAGTATTTGGGATTCATTAATTAGGGTTAGTTAATTAAAGTAGTATTTTAATGATCAGGGTTTAGGGTTTTGAGGATCTAAATAATATGAATGTTAAGATCATGCACGAATATGATTATGAATATAAACATGAATTGAAAGAAAGATTTAAAAGTTTTAAGATTTTGGATCATACCTTGTTAATGATGATGAAGATTAACAAGAAACAAGAAGAAAACTTGGTGATGAAGATCAAATAACCCAAATAATGAAGAACACGCTTGAAAATCTTGATGAACACGAAGAACAAGCATGAAGATCTGAATACCACAAGAGAGGGAGAGGTTGTTTTTGAGAGAGGATTTTTTGTGATTTGTGAATGAGAAACTAGGAGTCTAAGGGTGTTTATATAGTGCAAGTATTAGAGTGTTAGTCAACATAAGGATGTTCTAATTAATGATTTTATTTTATTTTATAATTTTTAGTCAACAATAGGTGGTACTAGTTTATATATATATATATATATATATATATATATATATATATATATATATATATATATATATATATATATATATATATATATATATATATATATATATATATATATATATATATATATATTATTTTATTTTTTAATCAACATAAGGATGTAATTGTTTAAGATTCTTTAGTCTCATTATTATTATTATTATTATTATTATTATTATTATTATTATTATTATTATTATTATTATTATTATTATTATTATTATTATTATTATTATTATTATTACATTTACTACATGATAAATATTATTTACTTTTTACTAATTCATGACTTGTATATATTTTTTTTATTTAGTTCCCAATTGTTTTATTATTTATATAAATGTCACTTTTTATTTATTACTTATAGGTTATTAGTTATAATATTACATAAATGCATAAATTTTAATTAGCAGTGAGTGTCGACTAATAGTTTATTATTTTCATCTTTTATTAACTTGTCAATTATTTCACAAAGTTAATTAATATGTTTTATAACTCTTAACACTTAACAATTGTTGATTAAAGTTTAATCATTAAGTTTTAATTATATTGTTTGGGCATTTAATATTGGAAAAATATAGAATGGAAAAATGAGGGTCGTTATATTAATGGGTGACGACTGCAGGCTGGTTTGGGTGTGGGTTGAGTGTCGACTATGGTGGAAAAAGGCTGAGCAAAACTTCCGAATGAAAAGAGAAGGGAAGAAGGGAGTTTCAATTAATTTTGGTGATTGGTTTCATCGACAACATAATGGAACAAGGCAAAATTGTAATTTTTTTTTTTTTTTTGTAAGTTATGAATGAATTAGTAGGGTGAGGTGAGGGTCTTTATATAGTGGAGAAATCATAGTTAGGGGAGAACTCAAAGTCCATTTAAAAATTAGTCTAAACTTATGTTTGAATGAAGTTAGGAGTCTATCAAGTTTAGGATAAAATTAAATGGGTTTGGAGAGTTTGTGTATGATTAGGTTACAAGACTTGGGATAAAATCAAATGTTTCCTTATTTATTTTTATATGAGCTGATTTATTTTGTTAATTTAATTATTATTATTAGCCAATTTTTTATTTATTTTATAATTACTAGCATTTTTTAAATAAATATATATGTATATATATGTGTATATATTTGTCTTTTGTTATTTTACCCAATGTACACTTTAGTCCACGTACATTGTATTCATATTTGTTTATTCGTTATGTGTTTTAATATGGTAATGATCCAAGTGCATGAAAGTTTTGGTAATTTAAATTGCCCATGTTTCGTTGGTTTCACATAACCAATAATATTTTCTATTTAATCAAGGTTGGAAATTAATCGTATAGTAATGAACGGATACTAACTTATAAAAAAAATCTTGCGTATAAAACCATAGAATTTAACTAATGTTCATTAATTAGTTGACGGAAAAAGTCGGGTTATTACAACAAAAAACAAAGAAAGTATGACTTTTGATTAAAAAACAGTGTTTAGGGTTTAGTAATTAGGGTTTACAAATTAGAGTTTAGGGTTTAGAAATTAAGGTTTTAGAACGAGTTTTTAAGATGAACGGTTTAGAGTTTAGGGTTTAGGGGTTAGGATTGAGGGTTTAGGGTTGAGGGTTTACTCTGTAAACCCTAAAACCCTAAACCCTAACCCCTAAACCTTAAACTCTAAATCGGGCTAAATCCTAAAAAAACCTCAAAACACGTTAACATACATCACATGCATTTTAAGCTCCTGTTAAAAAAAAATGAATCTACACAATGTCAGTTAAACACGGAAATTTTTTTTTTTTTTAAAAATTAGAGCTCTAATGTAAAAGATATAAAAATCTCATTTTACTTATCCCATTATCCCAAAAATACCACTTATCGCTTGATCTCCCCTATATATATATATATATATATATATATATATATATATATATATATATATATATATATATATATATATCAATACAAGCTATATGCATAACAATCAAGTCATATGTATCACACTTGACAAGTATCAATGTAAGCAAGGCAGTCACAAGTAACATGGCAAACAATTAAAGGAAATAAGATCCCAATAATATCTTTAACAACTCTAAAAACAGTTGTTATAACTAGAGCTGTTGCATTACCAGCTACTTCTTCCTCATTAGGATGACACAATTATATCCCAACAATCATAGTCAATCAGAACAGACGATAGACACATAAGGTGTTTGCTAACAATAAGAAATAATATAACAAATATTAAATTTATTAAGAACATACCTTTTAGATTCAAGAGGATTTCCTCCTCTTCTGCCCCGTCACTGAACCTGATGATCCTCCTGTCGAACCCCCGATTGATCCTGACCTTGCCCCAGACCCTGATCTAGAATATGACTTTCTCGCGGATGGACACTGATCAGATCGATGACCTTCACTCTAACAATTCTAACACACATTATCCTTATACACACACGACTGAACATCGTGTCCTATCAAACCACAACGGTAACATCAACAGGTTCTTTCAGAACACTATCCAACATGAGTTTCTCTACAATGAACACACCATATTTCTGATCTCGACTTAGATATATCATAAGTATGTTTCATTTTCATCTTATTCCAAAAAGATTTCTTTGACTTGGAACTAGATTGGCTTATTGTCTGATTTTGCTATTGAAGACTTACATTCTCTTTTCTACGATTAATGGCAGCCTTAATATCATCCTCAGACATTTTTGCCATAACAAAGGCTTGAGACAAAGTGGTGGCAATTCTTGCCATGGTTCTGTACTCCGGCAACAACATCTCCACAAAATGATTAATTTTGAATTATTCATCAGGAACCCATTGCTGCGTAAACCTTAGTTTATCAGTATACTGTTCAATCGCATCGTCTACAGACATCTTCTTGGTCATCTTTAACTCCATAAACTCTCTCCTCAATTTTCCAATCTCATACGAGGTGTAATACTGTTCACATACGTTATTACAAAATTGCTCCTAAGTGATCTGACCAAATTGTTCCTTTGTTACATGGGCAATGACAGAATCCCACCACACCATAGCTTTATCTTTTAGTAACCAACAAGCAAAAGTAACTCTGAGTTCTGGTTCACATTGACATGCCTCAAATGCCCGATCCACTTCTCTTAACCAATTTAATGTGACAGTCGAGTTAGAACTGCCCGAAAACGTAACATGATTACAATATAAGAAAATTTAAAATGTACACTTCTTCTTGGTTTCCATTATGGATTGCTGAAACATCTGATATAGATACATCATTTAGTCAGAATGTGAATAATTGAACTGGGGTGAAATTTGGAATTGTGGTTGTGGTTGCTGTAGTGCGTCTCTAACAATCAAAGACGCATATTGTGGTGTCGAAAAACCTGGCGGTGCTGATGAATTAGTTAGGGTTGGATCAATAGTGGTATCAACTGGTTGTGACTGTTGTTGCTCTAGTTCCTGTATTCTATTCCTCATTTCTTTCAATTAACTTTGTAACTGAAAATTATACTTATGTAAATCATCTTCTGCACTTTGCTCCTCTGAGGACGCCCTCATTATTCTGGGGATCAAGGGGGTGTCAACATCTTGATATTGATCATCCATTACTATTTTATCACAACATCTCACAAAAGCTTAGTGGATAAGCGGTTAGTACCTAGCAACTAACACGTATACCACCTACATTAAATTTCCCTTTCCCCCACTAGTATGTTTGACACAAATCTAGTCAAGATTTGGGAACATGACATTCATCACAATGTACATGTTGCAAAACCTATGCTCTGATACCAAGTTGTAACACAAGTTGGGGATGCATTCCACTCAGTGTCGTTCCTGTGCACAGGGTGACCACTTAGTGTACCTCAGAAAATGATTTTACAACCTGCATCTCTGCTAAACCGGCCAACCCTTTACACATAAAGGAATCACAAGGGGTAAGAGCCAATGCTTCATCACATGTCACCACTGTGACAACCCCCTCTACGATTAACCAGCCAGTCAGGATAAACCAGCTCTGATACCAAGTTGTAACACCGTATTTTTTTATTCACAGCAGAAGTATTTAAAGCATATAACATTTATATATTATAATACAACTGGTGTTACTATGCAAAATAGTTATATATAGTTATATTAAACATCAGAGTTCTTTAGTGTGTTAAACATAACCAAAGCACGACTATCTTTTCCCGTCCCTAGGATTGTATTGTAGGAACAATGCATTTATTGGAGATAGGATCAAATATAGGAAAGGAAGGATGTCGGTTCGGTCGAGGATTTTATGTCTAATCCGATCATGTTTTAAGAACGTCTCTTTGAATGGCTTTGAGTGTTGAACATGAGCATCGGGGTCGTTAATCCCTTTACTCATGAAGTGTACCTAACTGTCACTTAAGTGCCACTAAGATTAAACGTATGATCACCCTAAGGGACTTAATCCAGAAGTTCCACCCACACATACCGAATACATTAAGAGGTCCAATTCGTTAATATATCGATATCACGATTCTAAGTCTGTTTAGTGGTGTAAATTAACATGTAAGGTCTTATGGACGCCCAAGGAGCTAATTGTAACACTGTATTTTTTTATTCACAGTGGAAGTATTTAAAGTATATAACATTTATATATTAAAATACAACTGGTGTTACTTTTCAAAATACTTATACATAGTTATATTAAACATCAGAGTTCTTCAGTATCTCAAACATAACCAAAGCACGACTATCATCTCCCATCCCTAGCAAGTAAAACAATATAACCTGCACGGGAGAAAATGTAGGCGATTAGCACAACGCTAAGTGAATGAGATATCCCAAGAGATATTACTATCAAGTACTAAGCCTAGCTTTTAAAGATCATTCATCTGGTCACGGGCATGTGGATATAGCATTACATAGCTATCATATAATATAGCATTACATATCTGTAACATACACAGCTAGGCAAACAATCAGCTAATAGATCAGAATAACATCAACAAGCTATTCACTAAAGGCACTACACTAACATAGCCTTACATAGCTATACAATAAAGGTATCAATAGCTCTACACAGCTATTCACTAAGTATCAATAGCTCTACACAGCTATTCACTCTCATAGCACTAACGGCTATACATAGCACTAACGGCTATAAATACAAGAGGATCGTTGACCCTACCAGGTCTCCAACTACTAGCTGATCAAGCTAGAGTTTTACCGATAGCCCTTGTTATTTTCACTAAGTATACCTATCCTGACGTTTACATACGTCAATTACAATATACTGCCATTACAATAACCAATGAGCCCAACCTTTCTATACACGGTTGACCTCTTTTGTCCTTTCTATACACTGATAGTTCCCACATGTGCACATAGACCACCTACAACCTCATGGTAGGTAACATCACTAATAAACACATGGCTCCCTAATCGGGATTCGGGCATGCTATAGATTCAATCTAATCGGGCAACCTGATAACAGTAGTATCACGTACTACTTATAATTACTACAGTAATCAACATGCTTACATATATTATCATAATCTTTACCAGCATAACAGCGGGTAGTAACTACACTTGTTACTAAATACCAATATCCATAAGTATAGTCCCACTCACCGATTACCAGCAAGAACTCAGTGGTCTAATGTTACTGAGTCTTCTCCGTTCCTTTATCACCTGTGAGTTAGTATACTTTTCTAATCATTCATATCATCAATTTATACTATAAACAACAACATATAACTCTACATTCATTATTTGGCAAGGATACATAACAGTCAATACGAAAACAGCCCTCATACGCTTGTAAACCGAAGCATATAAGCTATCATATATTTATGACCCCAAATAAAATCTGATTTATTATTTTAAAACCTTACCATTGAAAAGTAGACCTCAATATATTTCCAAAGTTATTTGATTCATCAAAAACGGAGTGACGGTTTTAAAGTTACGACCAAAACAAGTTTCATAAAATGCTGACAACCTGCAACCGCAAGGATGCATCTGTATGACTGTATCCGTACAGTTACACCCAAAATGGTCCGGATACAACCCGTATCCATATGTATGCATCCTGTATCCTTACGGATGCTATTCATCAGTACCAGGTCGCTGTTTTCGTGATTTTAAGCCCTACATCTCGTTTTTGCACTATTTTAACACTAAAAATACTTAGGAAACATACACAACTCATACAGAAATGTTTACTAACATCAATTTGACATTAACAACACTTCAAATTCAAGTTTTGATTCAAAACCCACTTTGACACAAAAACTAACAAAAATCAATGATTTCACCCAAATTTGAATATGAAATCAGTTTCTAAAGACCTTATGTAAAGACCTTATGTAAAGACCATATGTAATTACTGAAATCACTAGGACCAAATTCCAGTTTTAAAACGAGATCAAGAGCAAGTTTAGAAGATTTAAAACGAGATCAAGAGCAAGTGTCATAATTGCAGTAATAAAGCAGATAAAGAGATAAACCTATTAATATTATATAACAGTAATAATAAATACGGAATTATACCTTAAATAAAAGATGAACAGCAGGAATGTAAAATGCAATGTTGTTCAATAACTTGAATAAAAGGTAGAACAATCGGCTTTACACCTAAAATTTAATTGAATCTTGATTACAATTGCCTGAAAGTAAGTTGATGGGGTACTTTGAATGTAAATTTGAGACAAAAATGAAACAGAAACTGAAACCTTAACTATAAAGTAAAATCTTGCACACTACGTAAATCGAGCTTTTTGTATATAAGAAAAATCCAGCCACTGGCCTAGTTAAGGCAGTGGAGCCGAGTCCAAAATCTTGGGAACATCAACCGCCATCTTCAGTTTTGGAAAGTATCTTCTGTATTTTTGCTTGCATTTACGCCACCGAGTTGAGCATTTACGACCTAAGAGATTCTTTGATTTAGTTTCTTTTTTTTACTGAGACGCATTAATCATTTCCTTAAATACATCCGACGACTTTGACTTCTTGGCCGGCGGCATGAGCTGTCTCTTGAACATTCTTCATTAAAGTCGTATAATTTTCTTATTTAGCATGGCTGCCGTACTAGGGATGTTAGACTTCGTATTGAGTTTGCACGTGAACTTTTCTTCAATGTTTGACTTTAATTTGACTTCTGTTTGACTTTAGTGAGGCTGCTGGACTGAGGTTTTTGGCCGCCGGCCTGAGCAATATCTCAGGTCTTCTTTAGCTTATTCATTTAGGCTTGTTTCTCGATAATTGTACCTGTAAATATCGCAAATGAATTTTTAACACGGTTAGTTGCCCTTGCTCATTTTGCCTAGATAAACAAAGGAATAGGTCATATATGTGTGAATTTGAGGACGATAGCACCGCAAAAAAGGTATAAAAATATGTATGATTTCGGTGCTATCAAATCCCCCACACTTGAACTTTGCTTGTTCTCAAGCAAACTCAATTAAAGCTTAGAATGACTTGGAATTTTTTTGGAGATACGAAGCTCATATATTATAACACAATGGGTAACTAGTCCTAAGAGGTAAAGTCAAGTTTAAGAGAAATTCTAGCCAGCTGGAAGGGATAAATAATTGACTCATTCTAAGAGCTTATGAACTTAGTGATGATAAGTATACTCTGGGAATAAATTCTCGCAAATTTCTATGAATCTGATGACATGTTTGATGAGCGAACTCTGATGTGGACTTTTATAAACGGTATTTTGTAATAAAGTAACACCGTTTTGTAAACGTTAATGATATATGTACATTTATGTAATAATGTAACTATTGTTGTGTTTAATAAATTATTGTCTTCCACTATGATATATATATATATATATATATATATATATATATATATATATATATATATATATATATATATATATATATATATATATATATATATATATAATGGTAGGATCAAGGGGAAAGTAACTATTATCGTGTTTTTTGAGCGTTTGTTGAGGTTTTAGATATTAGGGTTTAGATATTAGGGATTATAGGGTTTAGATATTAGGGTTTAGAAATTTAGGGTTTAGGGTTTAGATTTAGGATTTAGATTGAGTTTTTAACACGAACGGTTTAGAATTTAGGGTTTTGGGTTTTGGGTTTAGGGACTAAACCCAATACACTAAACCCTAAACCCTAAACCCTAAACCCTAAACTCTAAATCGGGCTAAATTTTACTTCACAAAATGTGAAAAAAAAACGTTAACATTCTTCACGATCAACATTATCTTGAATGTTATTTTTGTCGACCATTTTTTCGCCTAAATAATAACACTCTTCACGAAGTGTCTTTACTAAATGTTCATATTTTCGTGTGATCTTGATACCTGAAAATTTTTTCCAAAAAAAACGAAAAAAAAATTTTGCTTCCCCCCCGCTTCTCCCCGATTGGTTACTTCCACATTGATCCTGCCCCTATATATATATATATATATATATATATATATATATATATATATATATATATATATATATATATATATATATATATATATATATATATATATATATATATATATATATATATATATATATATAAGGCCGGTGTTACACGTGCGCGAGTCTATTAGGTAATATATGCTTCCGTGACATTAGTTTTCGTGTGTTCCAAACAACCATGGTGTACAATATAGATGTATAGGTCATAGTCTATTCTTCTAGCGGTTGGAGATACAAAAAAAAATAAAAATGCACCAACAATTAGGGGTTGCTCTTTGTCATCTTTGCTCTTTGTGAGCTAGGAGTTTCATCTTTGTGAGCTAACGATTTCTCTGTGTCAGATTGTGATTGCTCTTTGAGAGCTTTATGTGTGAATACGGCTCTCCACTGATTTTGGAGAAATCTTATTGAAACTCTCAATCATTGGATTGAGGGGTGGATCAAAGAGTATTGGTTAACATACTCCTCAACCACTATATATCATGGTGTTTGTGACTCGCGCATTAGTTCCTTTACTTATATTGCAAACACTTAGAGTTGTTTAAGAAGGAAAATTGATTTAAAACGAATTAAATTAAAATTCTCAAAAATAACTATGTAACTATTCAACCCCCTTATAGTTACTTACAATCATGTTTCTCATAAGATTTTCTCTTAGATCCATAACACTTCCATCAATATTAGAATTGGCATTGTCATCTACAACATCATCTTTTTGCTCATCTTCACCATTAAGAGAACTTGCTTTGCTAGAAACTAAAAAGCGGGAATCAATCTCTAGAATCTAATAAGCAACCACTTGAACATAGACTTCAAAATCCATTTCACATATGTTGGCTAAATACTTTTTGAAGTCCCACCCATTGTCTAGTTGTGATGCAAATTCGGCCATGATTCATAGAAGAAGTCTTGTCATTCTTAAAGAAAAATAAAACTTTTCATAAAATGCCAACTTTGTTATGCGAATTAGTACCATATGCACATAAGGGAAGTCCAACAATGTCAATCCATGTAAAACCGTCATCAACTACAAAAGATTTGGATATCGATTTACAAATAAAATAGAAAGATTTGCGAAAAACATTTTCTTTAAAAGCCTTACAAGTATGCACTGACTTGAATTCCAACCCTCCAACATTGTAAGGAAACATCATCAAAACCTTCTTCAAGAAAATTTTCATCGATTTCATCTTGATCATAATCACGTCTAAAATGTTAGGAATATGCATCTAATCGACATCAGGAATGGTTACTTTTTCTTAGACGTAGAAGCATGAACTTGATTTTAGTTAGAATTCTCATTCATACTCATATCCATCTTCAAAATTCATGCAAATGTAGATTTTAAAGATGCCTCATTCCTTTTGTTATTCGATCAATACACTTCATGTAAAGGTTTAGAAGGACATTTAAACATTGAAATTAGAGCATAAATATGATAATTACCAATCCAAATCATAAACAGAGATTTAGCCATCAGGATCTTTAACTCCAATGAATCTGACGGAACCAAATCGACCTTCCATTCTTTGAAAGTTTTTTGCCATAAAATAGTCAACAATCTTCTTAAAACTTTACATGTCAACTCCATATATAGTAAATAGTGTAAAAATATGCAATATGATTGGTCCTTTTGGATTTTTTACACCGTAAAAACCAAACATTTTTAACTTAGTTATTTATTTAATTGTTTAATATTTTCCAAAAAAAAATGTATGTATATTTTATTTATTGTGTAATTTAAAATTCTTTACTTTTATAATTGCATAGTCTTTTAGATTTTTCTAACGATAATCCTATGAGATGTTGTTAACGACATAAATAAATTGTACATAACGATTATTCTTTACTTTTACTTTTCAATAATTTTTTTTCAAAGATTTTAAACAAAATAAATTATGTGAGTTTAACTGATTAAATTAATAAAAATTAAATGATGAGAATTTAGTAAAATTTAGTGGGTTTTTTCCCTTTATTCTTTCTTTTTTTATTTTTTATTTTTTTAAACGGCAAATGCAATTTTATTATGCCTCTAGTAAGATACTAGTAGGCAAAAGAAAAAAATAAAATACAAGGCAATCACAACGGCTTTAATAGCCAATTGTTCCATGTAACTTTATCTTTACTTCTATTGTAAAGCCAAAAATATGAAATAGAACGACTAAGATCAATTAATTCGCCTTTCTTTAGCACCTTGTCTTGAAAAACAATACCATTACGAAAATGCCACATAATCTAGAAATACGCTGACATAACATAATAAGCCCGTATCTTTAAGGCTTTGAGCCTGGCCCAAGTATCAAACCAAGAATTCCAGTCGGTCCATGAATTTAAATTTGGTATACCTGCATCCAACCATATATGCAGTTTTCGCTATATATCCTGAGCTAGAACACAATTGAAGAACAGACGATCTGCTGATTCTTTATATTCGTTACAAGTCGGACACAAAATATTGTAAATAACGATGCCTCTGCTAACAAGATTTAAGCGAGTGGGAAGGCTATTTCTTGCAATTCTCCACATCAATATGTTGATCTTGATAGGTTTAACGCCCGTAAACGATAAGGAATTTTTTTTTAGTGACCGCTCAGACCCATTGATATGCCGCGGCGCGGCAACCCTTGGTCGCGGCGCGGCCTTTCAAAGAATTTTGGATCTGTTTAACCACCCTCCTGAAATCAAAACGTTTGTTATGTCAATGCGCAACATATAGTGTCGCGGCGCAACCTTACACGGTTGCTGATACTGAGCTGCAACATGTTACAAAAACCACATTTTCAACATTTTATCATCACCCAACATATTTTAACAACATAATACATAAACAAACTTAATTAAAATAGTTTCTTACATCGTCAAACATTACGGAAATCTTTTAATCATGAGCGACTTGTTTACACTTCTAAAATATGACATTTGGTCCCAAAACTTAAAAGAGACATAGTTTACGAGTACAAAAGACTTGGCGTTGTTAAGCAGTATCATTAGAACTAGATTCAAAATAGGGACTTGCACTACCACTTACTAAAACCCAAAGCTCCGCTATCCTCACATAGGCTCCTTACCTTCACGGTGTCCTTTCGTCCCTATAAAACATAAAACAACATAGGGGTAAGCTTTCATGATTAGTGAGTTATAGGCGGATAATATAACATATATCATTGAGCATAATCATTACGTCACTTTGTCTTTCCAACCCAAATGGTCAACCTTAGTAATTATGTCTAAGCTAAACACGACCATAGACATACACGTATGCCTAAGCTACCTTGATCACATTACATTCATACATACATACATAGGCACCCAAAGTGTCTAAGCTAAGTCATACCATAGGCAAGATTACTAAGCAAGCTTAATAACCTTGCCTAAGCTAATCATCAACCATAGATACAATTATTAGGTGAACCTAATAATTCTATCTAAGCTATCTATCTAGTGCACTTAGTCGTTGCCCTCTTGCACGGATGCAATCCGGGAACACTAAGCCACTCTTGACCCGCCCAATTCACCCCCTATAAACTCACCTTGATTAAACAAGACTCCTTGATCACTTGAAGCTCCTTTTCCTTGATTAACACCTATGTGATGACCCGAGAATTTCCGACCAAATTTAAACTTAATCTTTATATAATTTCGACACGATGAGCAAAGTATGTAATGTTGAGTCTCAAAATTTTTGAGCTATTTTATGAATCCATTTGACCTTTGACTATTTCCAATGATTCACGAACGATTACTCGTAATTAGATATGCATATATTTAAAAATATATATACAAATATATAAATATGTATATGTATATAAAAATATGAAATATTATATATATTATAAATTGTTAGAATTAATTATATAAAATAAAACAATATAAGTTATAATAAAATTTATTACTAAAATGAATTTATATATATACATATATATATATTTATGATTTCTACACATAATTTTTATTATATGTATACTATAATATATATAAAATGTATAAATATTCAATTATATATATTATATAGTTATTAAACATTACATAATTAATAAATTGTAATATTAATATATTAAAAGTAATTTCAAGTTAGAACATAGTTATTATTACTATTTTCATAAATATTAATACTAATATTAAAATTGATAGCATTTATATTATTATGAAATTTAATACATTTAATTTGTATATTATTATTAATATTACTAATATTATTGTATTCAATACTAGTATCACTGTTATTATAATTAATAGAAAAATTATAATTATAGTTATCATTATGATTATGATTATTAAAAGTGTTATTTTTAAATTAATTTCTATTATTAATCTAAATAGTATTATTTAGATATTAATATCATTAATATTATTGTTATTTCTACTAGTATTATTAATATTAGTTTCATTATTATTATTGATATTGATATTAAATATTAATGTTTATATTAATAATATTATTATGTTCTTTATATATTTAAGATGCAAATACAAAAGTAGTACTTATATAGATATACGAATATTTATATTATACATATCACTATCAAATTTTATTATTTTTTTGTTTCTTCTCTTCTTTACAACCCGTGATCCAAATAATTCAACCAACCCCTTAATTCTTGCTGCAATCATTCAATCACCAATAGCATACTTGTATAAATTCGTTCTTTGTAAATAAGAAGTCTTAAAAACCGTTTCTTTATAAATAAAATAAAAGAAAAGAAAGAAAAGCCTCTGCTTCTCTGCTCGACAATTTTTTTTTTCATATCTCGATTTTGAATGAAATTCAAAAATCTAAAAATGCAATTGTGTTAGAAATATTTTGGTTGAACTTTCTACAAAGTTTCAAGTCCTAATTCTTAAAATCAAGAACGAATTCGTGAGTCAAAGTTATTTTTACAAAAAGTCAAAACTTGTGTTCATCGCGAAATTCATAATCGTTTCGATGTTTTTAGGTAAATTGTCGATTCCAATAGATTATAGGAGTGAATTGAAACGTATTTCGTGTTGTAACATTTTCCCAAAACATGTTCGAAATCAAAGTTTATTTTTTTTCTTCATTCATATTCAGCGACGCAGCAAATGCAGTTTTTTTTTATTTTTTTTATTTTTCGTTTTTCTTGTTTATAAATAATATCACTTTGTATCTTCCTTGTTGTTTATAAAATTTTAACAAAACTATAAGTAAGTTACTTTAATCTTTGAGTTATTTTGGTTGTTGAATTTTGGTGAGGATGAAGATGAAATTCGAGTGGGAAAGATACTAGCTATATATTTTGGGGTTTGCTATATAAATCAGAAAAACATGCAGTAGTGTGATGGTTGGGTGTTGGTGCGGGTGAGCAAGAGGTCGAGGGTTCGAGTCTAGTTTGCGACATTATTTTTTTTTTAAAGCTTCTTCTAAGGTAGTCCCTTTTTCTTTTATTATTATTATTATTAATATTATCATTTTTATTATTATTATGATTATTATTGTTATGTTTTTCATTAGTAATTGTTATTATTACAAGTATTATTATTATTGATTATTAGTGTTATTACTATGGTTATTGATATTGTTATTATTATTATTATTGTTATTATAAGTATTATAATAATTATTATTAGTATCATAATATGTGTTATAACAATTATCATTATTATTACTATAAGTATTATCCACGTTATTTTCATTATTAATAAGTGTTATTATTACAAGAATTATAACTATTACTATGAATATCATTATTAATATATGTATTGTTATTATTAACATGTTTAGGATTATTATTATTATCATTTATATGAAAACAATAAAATTTATTAGTATTTTCTTTAATTAGTATCATTTTATAATTATTAGTATCATTATTATCATTATTAATAATATCATTACTATTATTAGTAACCTACTAATGTCAAAACTATCATTTTTAACGAATAAATAATTTTGTATATAAAATGTATTTAGTACATATATTATAACTATATTAATATTTCATATAACTATATATATTAACACTATCTAGATAAATAATTACAGGTAACAAACAATTAATTTTCAAACATAACAATAATAATGTATATATATACATACATGTATATATATGAATATATACATTAATATAACTAAATGAATGGATATTAATCATTTTAAAATATATATATACACAACAAGTATATGTAACATATAATTTAAGATATAATATAAGTATATGTTTTTAATTGGGATTTAAAATAAATCTTATACAACTACAAATATATTTATAAATAATATATATTAATAAATAAAATTGTGTGATTTCTATTATATATTTTAATATATATACAAATGATATAGGTTCGTGAATCCAAGTCAACCCTGCATTGTTCAAATGTCGTCATATGTATTTTTACTACAAAATACAGTACAGTGAGTTTCATTACTCCCTTTTTAAATACTTTTGCAATATATATTTTTGGGATTGAGAATACATGTGCTGCTTTTATAAATGTTTTACGAAATAGACACAAGTACTTAAAATTACATTCTATGGTTGCATTATTAACCGAATATCGCCCTTCAAGTCTGGTAACCTAAGAATTTAGGGAAATGGCCCCTGATTGACGCGAATCCTAAAGATAGATCTATGGACCTTGACAAGTCCCATTCGGGGTACGAATGCTTTAGTACTTCGAGATTATTATACAGACGAGAGGTTCTGTTTTAGGGATATTCTATGCATTAAGTTAACGTCGGTTACTAGGTGTTCAATCCATATGAATGATATTTTGTCTCTATGCATGGGACGTATGTTTATGAGAAATGGAAATATGAAATCTTGTGGTCTATTAAAATTATAAAATGATTGTTTATGTAAAACTATTGAACTCACCAACCTTTTGGTTGACACTTTAAAGCATGTTTATTCTCAGGTATGAAAGAAGTCTTCTGCTGTGCAATTGCTCATTTTAAAGATATTACTTGGAGTCATTCATGACATATTTCAAAAGACGTTGCATTCGAGTCATTGAGTTCATCAAGATTATTATTAAGTCACTTATAGTTAGATATATCATAAAATGGTATGCATGCCGTCAACTTTCGATGTAATGAAAGATTATCTTTTCAAAAACGAATGCAATGTTTGTAAAATGTATCATATAGAGGTCAAGTACCTAGCGATGTAATCAACTGTTGTGAATTATTTATAATCGATATGGACTTCGTCCGGATGGATTAGGACGGGTCCCTTCAGTTGGTATCAGAGCGGTGGTCTTAGCGAACCAGGTCTTGCATTAGCGTGTCTAACTGATAGTTGTTTAGATGCATTAGTGAGTCTGGACTTCGACTGTGTCTGCATGTCAAAAGTTTTGCTTATCATTTAGTGTCGAAAATTATTTGCTTATCCTTCTTAGTCTAGACACATCCTACTGCAGTTAGTGCATCAATAGTGTATAGACAAAATTCATATCTTAGCGTATTTGTTACTATAAACTTTGCCTGATAGCTTCCTTAGATTCCTCCGTAACTTATGGGATTTTAGTATTATATATGCATATGTAAATTATGTATTGCAGGGTACTAATCTACATCCTATGATCTATTTCTTATCAAAAATCCTTCATCTGATCGTACGAGATGAATCCCTCAATCAGTTCGAATTCCTCGGATTCCGACAGCTATTCCGATATGGAGTTTCACCTAAGCTCCGAAAATAGTGTCACCAGAATGAATCAACCAATCATCCATCCTCAATTCATCTGATGAGTTCGTAGTCAACTTAATCAATGGAGACGCGAAGAAGACGATCCTTTCCACCAACCAAATTACTCTCTTGACGATAAACCTGAAGCACTTACTGGCGAACCTGTTCGAGCCACCATTTTCTCTCTCATTTCCAGAGTATCTCGTCACAATTATATTCTATCCACAAATCTAAACCTTATTCATCCACTCGTTCCGACCGACAATCATCCTGGAGTAATACAAGAAGTCAGCGAACTTCGTGCTCGAGTAATAGTTTTGAAAAATATGGTGCAAACTTACCAGCTTCAGCAACATCACCGACATCAACATGACCACCAGCAATAGCACCCATACCATCAAAAACACACGCCTCAACATCTCATTCTGTACCTCGAGTATAATCACCGTTCTACGTATCGATCTACATCAATTACCTTCGTTCTTCATGGCGATTATGTAATCTCTAAAGTCTTGGAGATTATTTATTCTAACTCAAACCGAAAAGAAAATGAGATTAATATCATATTAACTCGTTAAATCCATGATTACATCTGAAGAAAATATATATGTATATATGTTTTCATAAAGATTGTAATTAAAAATTCATGTGTACAAACTGTTAATGGTGGAAATATTTTAACGGGTAGGTAATACCCGAGGAATATTCAGATTTCACATTAATAAGTTACACTGTACATTCTTCGAAGCTGATTCAACTGTCGTTTACTATCGTACTTACATCCACCGATATACAAATCCGTTCAACACAGAATAACCATATTCATCCAATCTCACATTTGAATTTTGATTTATCAGAATCCAACAAGTGGCATAATGAAGAAAAGATTTGACAAAATAAAATTTGTTAGATACAAACAAATTAACTATGAGGAATTTTGTTAAGAATCCACGCTAACTGTTCCTAGCTAACTGATTAATTCCGTATTACATTTTATTTATCGCAATTTAATTATCGCAATTTATTTTATCGCAATTTTAATTCTCGCAATTTTATTTATCGTCATTTAATTTCTGTTATTTATTTTATGCATTTAAATATCGGGACATGTATACAAGGTTTTGACATATCATATCGACGCAACTATATATATTATTTGGAATAACCATAGACACTCTATATGATGTAATGATCGAGTTCGCTATACAGGGTTGAGGTTGATTCTCAAATAATATATATAGTTTGAGTTGTGATCGAGTCTGAGACATGTACACGGGTCACGATACATATTAATTAATTCGAATATTATATATTAAGCTATATAGGAATTATTGGACTGTTAAATGTGGACTATCAACTGTGGACTACCAACATAGGACAATTAAAATGAATTAAAATATTGATTATAACATATGAAACTAAACAATTCTTCAAGTTTGCCACTTGATTTCATCTTAAACCTCATTTATATCTCGATGATTACAATCTGCGTTCAAACATTTCATGATTCTTGAAAACACCTCAATCGAGAGGATGAACCAACCGCACTTCATCTACGGAAGGAAAGATTTATGTATATAGTATTGCACCTGAGAAACTCTCGGCAACTGAGTAAAAGTTTAACATGTAGCCGCGTCAGATCCTTTGGCAATTAATAGCAAAAATAACTTTGCGATCCCTTTTCAAATTAACCAATTTTGTCACAGCACCAGCAAGTCAATTTCGACTTTTCATTCGAAGTAGCCTTACTATAATCCTGATATATACGATTACCCTTTTGATACCAGAGAATTCTTTTATATTCCACTATATTACCAACAGACATACCAGCAACCTCGTTGCTCCTTGGCTCAAATCTCTACGATAAATCAATATATTTATCTATTGAAGTCTTATCATGAACTCCATATATTTATCTATTGAAGTCTTATCATGAACTCATCGGTATTTTGTAACGATAATTACCATACCAAGTACCGGAAGGCATCAATCGATAATCTCGAAATTCTCAGCGATTCTACGACAACAATTTATATATATATATATATATATATATATATATATATATATATATATATATATATATATATATATATATATATATATATATATATATATATATATATATATATATATATATATATATATATATATATATATATATATATATATATATATATATATATATATATATATATAACTTCTATCTCCTGGATTTACGAATTCCAATTTTGAAATTCTGAAAAGCACTCAGTCTGCAATTAATGCTCTGAATTTTGAAAATGTTGAATGAAGCAATAAAAACTGTAAACGACCTCAACAGCCAAAAGTTGATGATAAAGAATTGTATGTTGGCAAAGCTTAGAAAAAGTTTGAAACTGAAAAAAATGAATTGAGCTAATCATGAAGGAGACCAAGGAAAAATACAAGGACCAAACCCTATATTCAAAGAATCCAGGTAATTCTGGATCCGATGAAATCTTTAGAGAATATCTTGCTCCGAAGTCATGTTAAAATCTTGCGAAAAATTTTTCTTCATCAACCTTCGAACTTAGAAATTCCAAAATATCATCATAAATATCTTCGATATTTCTGAAGATATTTTCATAAATATTCTTGTCCGAAATTATCTACCTCTTCATGTTTTCTGTATTCCATTATATTGGAAACCCTTGTAAAATCTTAGTATAAATTATGAATGAATTGTGGAGAAGTGTTGGGAATTAAAGCATGAGTTAGTATAATATAATGACACTTGATCAACGTGATTATATTACAGTAGGTCATTGTGAGTTCCTAATGAAACGTGATGATGGTTCACAGTAGATCATACCATTATCATGTGCCATGATACACAACTCTTTCATTCTGCTTAATCTCTGAACGCATCAAGAAATTATATTCTTGATAGTACCATTCTCAGTGATTCTGATAATTTAACCAAATTTTATCGTGAGCATACGTTCCTTCGTGCTAAGAACGGTATAATCATTCGAAGCTCTACATCTACGAGTTCTGGACCATTATCTGCTTGAATTTAAGTCGGGAAGAGAAAACAAGAGCATGGAGCTCTGAAAACATAACAAGGAATATAAAGCCGATCACAAACACAAAAATTATAAACCGTGTATATCCATACGTATAACAAGATAAAGACACGGGAGAATTAGAAATACTATAACCCCAAGGTAATAGTAGAAGTGAATAGAATCCTCCGGTAGAGTTGGAAAAGAATAAAGACAGATACGATAGTCAGAAAAAGAACAAGGATCAGAACTGGATTAAGCATTGTTACAATTTTTAAATGTATGGTTTAGGGAAGAAAGTATAGGAATGGTGAGAATAATAGAACGGAAGAGCTTAATTTATAATGGAATATCAGACAGAGTAATCGAGGCAGATCACCGTATTTAATTATATAGATCTTCATTTCCTTATTCACAGGAGAATCAAATCTTATAGATTTCAAAGATTTTCTTCAAATCCCTTGAATTCCGGAATTCAACCATGTTTACGTCAAAAGCTAAGGAAAGATCTTATTTTCTTCAATTCACTCTTTTGCGATAGCTTCACTCGTAATCTTAGAATAATTGAATTATTTTATCATTATTATTCAATGATGATAAACCTCTAATTATCAACTCCTATTGGTCATGAAAACATTTTTATTGTAAGTCATGACCACCTCACTCAAATTTCGGGACGAAATTTCTTTAACGGGTAGGTACTGTGATGACCCAGGAATTTCCGACCAAATTTAAACTTAATCTTTATATGATTTCAACACGATGAGCAAAGTATGTAATGTTGAGTCTCAAAATTTTTGAGCTATTTTATGAATCCATTTGACCTTTGACTATTTCCAATGATTCACGAACGATTACTCGTAATTAGATATGCATATATTTAAAAATATATATACAAATATATAAATATGTATATGTATATAAAAATATGAAATATTATATATATTATAAATTGTTAGAATTAATTATATAAAATAAAACAATATAAGTTATAATAAAATTTATTACTAAAATGAATTTATATATATACATATATATATTTATGATTTCTACACATAATTTTTATTATATGTATACTATAATATATATAAAATGTATAAATATTCAATTATATATATTATATAGTTATTAAACATTACATAATTAATAAATATTAATATTAATATATTAAAAGTAATTTCAAGTTAGAACATAGTTATTATTACTATTTTCATAAATATTAATACTAATATTAAAATTGATAGCATTAATATTATTATGAAATTTAATACATTTAATTTGTATATTATTATTAATATTACTAATATTATTGTATTCAATACTAATATCATTGTTATTATAATTAATAGAAAATTTATAATTATAGTTATCATTATGATTATGATTATTAAAAGTGTTATTTTTAAATTAATTTCTATTATTAATCTAAATAGTATTATATGGATATTAATATCATTAATATTATTGTTATTTCTACTAGTATTATTAATATTAGTTTCATTATTATTATTGATATTGATATTAAATATTAATGTTTATATTAATAATATTATTATGTTCTTTATATATTTAAGATGCAAATACAAAAGTAGTACTTATACAGATATACGAATATTTATATTATACATATCACTATCAATTTTTTATTTTTTTTTGTTTCTTCTCTTCTTTACAACCCGTGATCCAAATAATTCAACCCACCCCTTAATTCTTGCTGCAATCATTCAATCACCAATATCATACTTGTATAAATTCGTTCTTTGTAAATAAGAAGTCTTAAAAACCGTTGCTTTATAAAAAAAAAAAAAAAAAAAAGAAAAGCCTCTGCTTCTCTGCTCGACAATTTTTTTTTCCATATCTCGATTTTGAATGAAATTCAAAAATCTAAAAATGCAATTGTGTTAGAAATATTTTGGTTGAACTTTCTACAAAGTTTCAAGTCCTAATTCTTAAAATCAAGAACGAATTCGTGAGTCAAAGTTATTTTTACAAAAAGTTAAAACTTGTGTTCATCGCGAAATTCATAATCGTTTCGATGTTTTCAGGTAAATTGTCGATTCCAATAGATTATAGGAGTGAATTGAAACGTATTTCGTGTTGTAACATTTTCCCAAAACATGCTTGAAATCAAAGTTTATTTTTTTTCTTCATTCATATTCAGCGACGCAGCAAATGCAGTTTTTTTTGTTTTTTTTTTTATTTTTCGTTTTTCTTGTTTATAAATAATATCACTTTGTATCTTTCTTGTTGTTTATAAAATTTTAACAAAGCTATAAGTAAGTTACTTTAATCTTTGAGTTATTTTGGTTGTTGAATTTTGGTGAGGTTGAAGATGAAATTCGAGTGGGAAAGATACTAGCTATATATTTTAGGGGTTGCTATATAAATCAGAAAAACATGCAGTAGTGTGATGGTTGGGTGTTGGTGCGGGTGAGCAAGAGGTCGGGGGTTCGAGTCTGGTTTGCGACATTAATTTTTTTTTAAAGCTTCTTCTAAGGTAGTCCCTTTTTCTTTTATTATTATTATTATTATTAATATTATCATTTTTATTATTATTATGATTATTATTGTTATGTTTATCATTAGTAATTGTTATTATTACAAGTATTATTATTATTGATTATTAGTGTTATTACTATGGTTATTGATATTGTTATTATTATTATTATTGTTATTATAAGTATTATAAATTATAATAATTATTATTAGTATCATAATATGTGTTATAACAATTATCATTATTATTACTATAAGTATTATCTATGTTATTATCATTATTAATAAGTGTTATACTACAAGAATTATAACTATTACTATGAATATCATTATTAATATATGTATTGTTATTATTAACATGTTTAGGATTATTATTATTATTATCATTTATATGAAAACAATAAAATTTATTAGTATTTTCTTTAATTAGTATCATTTTATAATTATTAGTATCATTATTATCATTATTAATAATATCATTACTATTATTAGTATATCTTTATTAATTAAGTTATTATTATTAGTAACCCACTAATGTCAAAACTATCATTTTTAACGAATAAATAATTTTGTATATAAAATGTATTTATTACATATATTATAACTATATTAATATTTCATATAACTATATATATTAACACTATCTAGATAAATAATTACAGGTAACAAACTATTAATTTTCAAACATAACAATAATAATGTATATATATATATACATACATGTATATATATGAATATATCCATTAATATAACTAAATGAATGGATATTAATCATTTTAAAATATATATATATACACAACAAGTATATATAACATATAATTTAAGATATAATATAAGTATATGTTTTTAATTGGGATTTAAAATAAATCCTATACAACTACAAATATATTTATAAATAATATATATTAATAAATAAAATTGTGTGATTTCTATTATATATTTTAATATATATACAAATGATATAGGTTCGTGAATCCAAGTCAACCCTGCATTGTTCAAATATCGTCATATGTATTTTTACTACAAAATACAGTACAGTGAGTTTCATTACTCCCTTTTTAAATGCTTTTGCAATATATATTTTTGGGACTGAGAATACATGCGCTGCTTTTATAAATGTTTTACGAAATAGACACAAGTACTTAAAATTACATTCTATGGTTGGATTATTAACCGAATATCGCCCTTCAAGTCTGGTAACCTAAGAATTTAGGGAAATGGCCCCTGATTGACGCGAATCCTAAAGATAGATCTATGGACCTTGACAAGTCCCATTCGGGGTACGAATGCTTTAGTACTTCGAGATTATTATACAGACGAGAGGTTCTGTTTTGAGGATATTCTATGCATTAAGTTAACGTCGGTTACTAGGTGTTCAATCCATATGAATGATATTTTGTCTCTATGCATGGGACGTATGTTTATGAGAAATGGAAATATGAAATCTTGTGGTCTATTAAAATTATGAAATGATTGTTTATGTTAAACTATTGAACTCACCAACCTTTTGGTTGACAATTTAAAGCATGTTTATTCTCAGGTATGAAAGAAGTCTTCCGCTGTGCAATTGCTCATTTTAAAGATATTACTTGGAGTCATTCATGACATATTTCAAAAGACGTTGTATTCGAGTCGTTGAGTTCATCAAGATTATTATTAAGTCAATTATAGTTAGATATATTATAAAATGGTATGCATGCCGTCAACTTTCGATGTAATGAAAGATTGTCTTTTCAAAAACGAATGCAATGTTTGTAAAATGTATCATATAAAGGTCAAGTACCTCGCGATGTAATCAATTGTTATGAATCGTTTATAATCGATATGGACTTCGTCCGGATGGATTAGAACGGATCCCTTCAACCTATACATGAGCTAATCTCATCGTTAACATAATTCAATGAAATTACATCTTTCAAAAGCTTACAATATTTTCATATACTTACTCATTTGACTAAATCCTCTTTTTACTTCATCATTTACATGAACACTCACATACATGACATTCTTAATTTATCTTTTCACTTTTCCTTTATAACAAACATTATCATTTCCCTAAATGCACAATTTCTCAAGTTTATCTCTTACAAACATGAACTTGTAAATCTTTCAAGCATTTCATCAAACATCAAATTTGCCTAAACCCATTTTAACTAGTAGCAACCTTAAAATCATCATACATCCAAATATCATTACTTACAACAATGTCAACAATTTACACATAAACTTTCTCCTTTAAAAATTTAACTAAATCTCATAAACATTTTCATTGAGGCATTTTATCAAACACCTAGTGTGCATGACTTAATTCTAAGCTATAAGTAACATCAATTCCATCTTATTCACAACATACACTCAATTAGCAAATTCATACATGAACTTACATCCCATATCAATTAAAATTCATTTTTAATCATAAAAATGTGCACATTCACAACCTACTACAACTTATAAGATTGAGATTCATCTAAAACACCCAATTCTAGTGATACCTAGACATAGAAGTTCATACCTTGTCTTTAGGGATTTAAGAACCCTAATTGTGCACAAATGGAGAAGAAATTGAAGAATTGTAACTTGCTATGATGATTAGGGCACACTAGATTACATGAATTTCTACTTGCATGTGCTTAACTCCTTCAATTGAGGATTTCTCCTTTCTTCTTGTTTGGATCGCCACACACACACACACACACACACACACTAAGTTCTGTATTTTGTTTGCAACTGATAATAAAATTTCTGCATTTTACATCTTTTATTAAATTAACTTTGCTTTATTTGCACTTTCTACCCTTCCCACCAAAACTCTATTATGGGAGGTCCTTAAATCTAACTTGCATCTCTAGTCCCTTCCAACTTAACTAACAACCATTGAATATTAACCACTTATTTATACAAAATCAAACCATCAATAAAAATTTAACAATTATAAATTACATAAAATATTACCTTAAATAATTGGGATGTTACAACTCTCCCCCCATTGGGTTGTTCGCGTCCTCGCGAACCACTCTTAGTGCAACGATGGATAATACTTCATAAGCCATTCCTTGGGTTCCCACGTACATTCGGAACCCTCTCTAAATTGACATAACACCTTCAATAATGTCACCGACTTATTTCTTAATTGCTTAACTTTTTTATCCACAATCTTTATTGGCTTCTCCGCATATCTTAACTTACCATCAACCTCAATCTCGTTTAATGGAACATATGTTGATTCATCCGCCAAACATTTTCTTAATTGTGACACGTGAAACGTGTCATGTATGTTACTCAATTCATCGGGCAAGGCTAAATGATAAGCTACCTTCTCGACTTTTGCAACTATCTCAAATGGTCCCACAAATCTTGTACCCAATTTTCCTCTTTTTCTAAAACGAATTATACCCTTCCACGGGGAAACTTTAAGCATTAACTTATCTCCCACTTAAAATTCTATCGGCTTCCTTCTTTTATCCGTATACGACTTTTGTCGATCTTGTGCTGCTTTCATTCTTTCACGAATTTGATCAATCATTTCGGTTGTTTGTTGCACTACCTCCTTGCTTCCTAGTTCCTTTGACCCACTTCACCCCAACATATTGGATTCCTACACCTTCTCCCATACAACATCTCATAAGGTGCCATTTCGATGGTAGAATGATAACTATTATTGTACAAAATTTCAACTATAGGTAGGTGAGTATCCCAACTACCACTAAAATCAATGAAGCACGCCCTCAACATATCCTCAAGAGTTTGGATAGTTCGTTCACTTTGACATCCGTTTATGGGTGAAACACGGTACTTATATGCAACTTGGTTCCCATCTCTTCTTGAAATTTCCTCCAATATCGGGAGGTAAAACGGGTGTCACGGTCCAAAACAATGGAAACCGGCACTCCATGCCTTCCAACAACCTCCTTCATATATAATTTAGACATTGCTTCCGACGATGAAACTTCCGTTATTGCCAAAAATAACGCACTCTTAGTCAATCTATCAACAATAACCCAAATGGCATCATGTTGCCGTGGGGTCTTAGGCAACTTAGTCACTAAATCCATCGTGATGTACTCCCATTTCCATACCGGTACCTCTAGTAGTTGAAGTTTACCATACGGCATTTGATGATCGACTTTCACTTGGAGGCAAGTAAGACACTTATTAACATACTTAACTATATCTCTCTTCATTCCTGGCCACCAATAGTCTTTCCTTAAGTGTCTATACATTTTCGTAGCACCGGGGTGAATCGAATATTTAGATTTGTGAGCTAAGTCAAGGAGCTCACTTCTAACATCACTTTGTAAGGGTACCTAAATTCTTCCATATCTAAGCCTTATACCACGAGAATCTACTATAAAATCATTAACTTGCCCTTTGATCCTTTCTTTCCTCACGTTTTCGGGGGTCAAAGCTTTATCTTGTGCTACTCGGATACTATCGAATATTTGTGGTGTTATTACCATGACTAAACTCGTTACCTTAATCGGTTGGTGGCTCGACTTCCTACTAAGCGCATCCGCCACCACATTAGCCTTCCCGGGGTGATACAAAATTTCACAATCGTAATCTTTCACCAAGTCGGGTCCTCTCCTTTGCCTATCATTCAAATCTCTTTGGTCGAACAAGTACTTTAAATTCTTATGATCGGTATAAATAGAGAATTTTACTCTGTAAAGATAATGATGCCATATTTTCAAAGCAAAAACCACGGCCGTTAATTCTAAATCATGGGTGGGATAACGTTTTTCATGCATTTTCAATTGACGAGAAGCATAGGCTATGACTTTCCCATTTTGCATTAGCACACACCCAAACCTTTCTTAGAAGCATCGCAATAAACCATTATATTCTCATTCCCTTCGGGTAAGACTAGAATAGGAGCTTGGACAAGCTTCTCCTTAAGGAGTTGAAATGCTTGTTCTTGTTTTTCTTCCCATTTCCATTGCACATTCTTACGAGTTAACTTAGTGAGTGGGGTGGCTATTCTTGAAAAATCTTGTATAAACCGATGATAATACCCCGTTAAGCCTAGAAAACTCCTAACTTCGGTGGGATTCATAGGCGGTTCCCATCTCATTATCGCTTCAATCTTTGTCGGATCAAATACCCTTCTTATTAATGACATGTCCTAAAACTTGAACTTCACGAAGCCAAAATTCGCACTTAGAGAACTTTGCAAACAACTTTTCTCTTCTTAAAGTTTCTAACACTTGTCATAAATGCACCGCATGCTCATCTTCCTCCTTAGAATACACTAGAATATCGTCAATGAATACTATCACAAACTTATCGAGCATTGGTCGACAAACCCTATTCATCAAATCCATAAACGCGGCCGGAGCATTAGTTAACCCAAAAGGCATAACCACGAATTCATAATGACCATACCTCGTGCGAAAAGCCATTTTAGGGATATCCTCTTCCTTTACCTTTAATTGATGATAACCCGACCTTAGATCTATCTTTGAAAAGAAACATGCACCTTATAATTGATCAAACAAATCATCTATCCTCGGCAATGGATATTTATTCTTAATAGTGACCTTATTCAATTCACGATAATCTATACACATTCTCATTGTTCCATCCTTCTTTTTCACAAACAAAATTGGAGCTCCCCAAGGTGAACTACTAGGACGTATAAAAACTTTATCTATCAAATCTTGTAGTTGAGTCATCATTTCCCTCATTTCCGACGGAGCTAGTGGATAAGGTGCTTTGGCAATTGGCGTGGCTCCAGGAATCAACTCAATTCGATACTCCACTTCTCGTTCGGGAGGAACACTGGGTAATTCATCCGGAAATGCATCCGGAAACTCATTAACTATCGGTACATCACCTATCCCAACAACCTTCTTCGAATCATCTATCACATGTGCCAAAAACGAACACCCATGGGACAAAAATCGTTTAGCTCTAGCATACGTGCATATAGGAATAACACATCTAGCCCGTTCCCCATAAATCCAAATAACCTTCCCACTTGGTGCTTGAACTAATACAATTTTATTTTGACATAGTATTATTCCTTCATTGTCATCTAGCCAATCCATACCTACAATTACTTGAAATTCTGCCATATGCATGGGTATTAAGTCTATAACAAACTTCTCATCATCTAAAATAATTTCACATCCCTTAATAACACTATACACCATAACGGTTTTATTGTCCGCTATCTCAACCTCTAAAGGATGCTCTAGCATACTTGGGGTCATATCAAAATTTTTACAAAAAGAATAAGAAACAAACGACCGCGTAGCACCGGAATCAAACAAAACATGTGCAGGTAAAGAGTTTACAATAAAGGTACCTGACACCACATTTTGGGATTCCTTCTCTTTGAGAGCGGTAATCTGATGAGCTCGGGATCTTGGTTGGCTATCATTTGTCTTTGGTTCTATTTTAACCTCCTTCTTAACACCACCACTTACCAAATCTTTCTTATACTCAGGACATTCGGCTTGAAAATGACCCTTTTCAAAACAATAATAACACTGTTTTCCCTTCTTAGCACATTCGGCGGCTCTATGACCCGGTTTCCCACATGAATAACAATCGGTAGTACCCGCTTTACACTCACCCGTATGATTTTTTACCACACCTATTGCACGTCTTCACTTCTTTTCCACCACTTTTCCCCGATGTGAATCCCCCTTTTGATTTGTGCGGGGATTCGGAATTAAACTTACCTTTCTTCGAGCTCATACTTTGCATTGACTTTGAATCTTGATCCATCTTTCGTTTAAACGCGGCTTTCTTCCTAAGTTCGTGTTCAATAACAAGAGCCCTATTCATCATCTCGGCTAACGTCTTATACGTACCATTATCAATAAACTCACTTATTTCGGGGTTTAACTTCTCATGATAGTGATCCATCATCAACTTAGGACTTGAGACAAAGTCTGGGTAAAAACGAGACTTATCATTAAACTCGGCATTAAACTAGGTCACTGATTTGCTCCCATGCTCGATATTCATGATTTCGGACTTTAACCTACTAACTTCGGCGGGTGGAGCAAATTGATCCATAAACATCTCACAAAACTTTTCCCATGGGAAACTTGTTGCCGCATCCCATCCACGTGACTTAACTATGAAATTCCACCATTCATAACCACTTCCCTTTATTTGGTGTGCCACGTAAATTACCTTTAAGTGTTCGGGGGTATTCACACAACATGAAAGTTTCCTCTAACTCGTCGATCCACCTTTGACTAACAATCGGGTCAACCTTACCATGAAATTCCGGTGGATGGCAATTTGCAAAATTCTTGTACTCAAAGCGTTCATCCTTCTTTTTCGGGGCTTCTACTTCATCTTGCCTTACCCCACTTCCCCCTTATCCTCTTAACATAGGATTATTAGTCATAAGAGTCTTCAACTTTTCATCCAATTGGTCATTAATCAACTTCTTTATCTTTTCTAGAAGAGTTGGGGTGTATCGCACCAAAGCTTGTCCTATTTACCCCGAGAGATCATTTTCCATTGTAACTTCATCAGATTCGTTTTATGAGCCTTCGATAGATTAAATTGACGGGGTGTGGATGTACTCATCGTCCTCATCATTACCTCTATTTGGAGATACAATAGCCATTCTTAAACAATACATCCAACTCATTAGTTCCAACACATGTATCAAAAATTAATCATAATTCTAAAAGACTGAAAGAATTCTTAACTCATTTCACCACGACCCTAGTAGATGTTCATGCGTACTAAAATGATGTAATAGAAATGGCCGGTCATCATTACACAATCGTATTACGCACTCAATCCATTTTGACTCATGGTTAATGAGCATTAAACTCTTTGCTCAAATTATCCACAATATAGTATCACACTATAAGTCTCGTCAACAAACTTTATCCTATGGAGCATGGCATAATCCTTTAATCTCATCTATCATGTAAGTCCTAAACCGCTTATCCTATATTAATGATGGTTTAAGCCTAGATAATCCCTATAGTGGATTATCCAAGTCCCTTAAACCATAGCTCTGATATCAACTTTTAACGCCCTTAAACGATAAGGAATTTTTTGTTTTAAGTGACCGCTCAGACGCAGTGATATGCCACGTCGCGGTAACCCTTGGTCGCGGCGCGGCCTTTCAAAGAATTTCGGATCTGTTTAACCGCCCTCCTGAAATCAAAACGTTTGTTATGTCGCGGCGCGACATATAGTGTCGCGGCACGACCTTACACGGTTGCTGATACTGAGCTGTAACATGTTACAAAAATCACATTTTCAACATTTTATCATAACCCAACATATTTTAACAACATAATACATAAACAAACTTAATTAAAACAGTTTCTTACATCGTCAAACATTACGGAAATATTTTAATCATGAGCAACGTGTTTACACTTCTAAAATATGACATTTGGTCCCAAAACATAAAAGAGACATAGTTTACGAGTACAAAAGACTTGGTGTTGATAAGCAGTATCATTAGAACTATATTCAAAATAGGGACTTGCACTACCACTTACTAAAACCCAAATCTCCGCTATCCTCACATAGGCTCCTTACCTTCACGGTGTCCTTTCGTCCTTATAAAACATAAAACAACATGGGGGGGTAAGCTTTCATGCTTAGTGAGTTATAGGCGGATAATATAACATATATCGTTGAGCATAATCATTAAGTCACTTTGTCTTTCCAACCTAAATGGTTGGTTACTTACTTTCGGATCCGACCCATTACTTACCATAGACATAACTTACTAAGGCCAACCCTAGTAATTATGTCTAAGCTAAACACGACCATAGACATACACGTATGCCTAAGCTACCTTGATGACATTACATTCATACATACATACATAGACACCCAAAGTGTCTAAGCTAAGTCATACCATAGGCAAGATTACTAAGCAAGCTTAATATCCTTGCCTAAGCTAATCATCAACCATAGATACAATTATTAGGTGAACCTAATAATTGTATCTAAGCTATCTATCTAGTGCACTTAGTCGTTGCCCTCTTGCACGGATGCAATCCGGGAACACTAATCCACTCTTGACCCGCCCAATTCACCTCCCTATAAATTCACCTTTATTAAACGAGACTCCTTGATCACTTGAAGCACCTTTGCCTTGATTAGCACCTATACATGAGGTAATCTCATCATTAACATAATTCAATGAAATTACATCTTTCAAAAGCTTACAATATTTTCATATACTTACTCATTTGACTAAATCCTCTTTTTACTTCATCATTTACATGAACACTCACATACATGACATTCTTAATTTATCTTTTCACTTTTCCTTTATAACAAACATTATCATTTCCCTGAATGCACAATTTCTCAAGTTTATCTCTTACAAACATGAACTTGTAAATCTTTCAAGCATTTCATCAAACATCAAATTTGCATAAACCTATTTTAACTACTAGCAAACTTAAAATCATCATACATCCAAATATCATTACTTACAACAATGTCAACAATTTACACATAAACTTTCTCTTTTTACAAATTTAACTAAATCTCATAAACATTTTCATTGAGGCATTTCATCAAACACCTAGTGTGCATGACTTGATTCTAAGCTATAAGTAACATCAATTCCATCTTATTCACAACATACACTCAATTGGCAAATTCATACATGAACTTACATCCCATATCAATTAAAATTCGTTTTTAATCATACAAATGTGCACATTCACAACCTACTACAACTTATAATCTTGAGATTCATCTAAAACACCCAATTCTAGTGATACCTAGACATAGAAGTTCATACCTTGTCTTTAGGGATTTAAGAACCCTAATTGTGCACAAATGGAGAAGAAATTGAAGAATTGTAACTTGCTATTATGATTAGGGCACACTAGATTACATGAATTTCTACTTGCATGTGCTTAACTCCTTCAATTGAGGATTTCTCCTCTCTTCTTGTTTGGATCGCCACACACACACACACACACACACACACTAAGTTCTGTATTTTGTTTGCAACTAATAATAAAATTTCTGCATTTTACATCTTTTATTAAAATAACTTTGCTTTATTTTCACTTTCTACCCTTCCCACCAAAACTCTATTATAGGATGTCCTTAAATCTAACTTGTATCTCTAGTCCCTTCCAACTTAACTAACAACCATTGAATATTAACCACTTATTTATACAAAATCATACTATCAATAAATATAACAATTATAAATTACATAAAATATTACCTTAAATAATTGGGATGTTGATATGGCCGAAACGGACAATTTTTATTTGCGCGGTGTCGTTAAGCCGCGGCTCGCCAGGATCAGCCACTCGTGGGAGAGGGTATAGTTTTAAATTTATATTTAGCGGGGCCTAAATCTTACTACTCCTTATGAGTAAGGGAAGTATGACCTAGAGTCATATTTTTGAGATATCAGTAACATCGAACCTATATTTTAGCCTAAGATAGTTAGGGAGTAGTGAATATTTATTTTAAGATTTTCTAATTTTTAAGATAGATAAAGTAAATGCGATAAAATTTGTAATTTAGATAAGGTTAAAGTAAGTGCATACTATGATTTCATCAGTTATTCTGCTGAGATTATGGAATGCTGGCTCATGAATAGGCAGAGGCCTTGTACTCATTACACTGGTCCTAAACGCCCCTTTCATAAGACATGTCACTGGGTACTGCGTTAGGCTTGAAGATTCTGAATAGACAGTAACGTCCCTTACCCCCGAGACCTGTGCAGTCTGACTACAGACATACACGTTCAGACAGCTCATCCAATTGAGCGACTCAGTTGGGTGACGTATTAACATTCCAAAATAGTCTAAACTTTCTTAAGCATAATAGAATACATGGTTTACCATATCCGAGAGACGTGATGTGCTTCAATGCTTTCGTTAATGATTGGTAAAAGATAGTTAGGCACTTAAAAAGAGTTCAACCATAAAGAACACCTTGGCCAAGTCAAGATGACTTCCATGAACACGTTCGATTATCCTAACGGTCCAATGCTTTATGTGTCTAAACAAACAGTTCCTTAATTAACTAAGAATCCCTCAAGCGGGGTGCAATGCATGAGACCGCGTTATGGTGCAGTGTACTGGTCAACACTAACCGTGTTCCATGGCCTTACTTAGCAGAGGTACAACTTACAACAACCGCTGTGCTTCAGCGTGCACGTACGAAGTTTATATGCTTGGTGAATACACTAGCATGGTCTGGGACCGACAATGTACTAAGGGTCTAGTCAGATGTTTCACTATGAAAGAGTCCTCAGTCGAAATCCAAAGCTTGATAGACTTACTACAACCAGTGTGCCTCAGTCGATCTTACGTTGTATCCGATAGACTTCTCTTACCAAGGGGTGACACAGATAGTGTACTCTGAATCGGGGTTCGCGACTTCCCAATAACAGAGCCTATAACTACGTTCTATTAGTTGGAAAAGCGATTGAGTTTAAAGCATAATCGGAAAGCATTTCCACAGCATACACAAACCATAATATTATTTTGGCATTATAACTGCTTACATCATAGCATACACTAAAGATAACTACTCGCTAATCATGGAAACAATATAATAAAACATTATATAAGATAAAGGATAGAGGTACCAGTAGATTAAACGAGTTCCGAATACAAAAGTGACAACTTTAAGACTCCAGACCGCTCCTAATACAATCTTCAGCGTTCTTCTCCGGGTACTAAGTTTCCCGCACGGAGTCGAAGCCCTTGAGAGTATGACTAATATTGTACAAGAGAGAGAAAGAAGTGAATTGAAGTGTGTGTTGGAATGAATGACAAAGACCCATTAAATAGACTTGTAAATTGCCAAAATATGCCTGGCAGGCCGCATGGCAGGCCGTATGGTGGGGCGTATTTGGCAGGTCGTATGGCTGGCAGGCCGTATGGTGAGGGCACTTGGTGGGGCGTATCTGGCAGGCCGTATCCATAGAGGCAGGCCATATGGTAGGCTGTATGGCAAGCCGTATGGCAAGCTGTATGGTGTGCTGGTCAGCCTTGATTCCCTGGATCGTAACTTGATTTCTTGTCTTTCACCGTTTTCGCTCTAGAATCTTCGTTTTAGCTCCGATTCTCTTGATTCTTTGCACCGCCTTCATAATTACTTGTTCTTCAATTCTAACCGACGAAGTGGCTATTTTACCGATAAAGTTCGAATCTTTCTTGTTTTTGGTCCTTAATACCGGGGTGAAAACGTGACTTTTTACCCGATATCAAATATCCCACACTTAGACTTTTCTTGTCCTTAAGCAAACTCTCATTTTTTTAAGAATCTTTTCGTGGTTTCTTTTCTAATTGCCTAAGGAGTTTGCTTTTATTATAAGAGCAAAAAGATAAGGTGAGTCATCTATGTTGAAATTATCTCTGCAAGTATGCGAGGAGGTTTCATGACATAGGTTAGCTTTCACGGGTCACTCAAATCACTCAAGTGTTTAGGGTTCCCTATGGATCTAAGAAATGAAGTACGCTCATAGCCAGTCATGCTGCACCCATCGTCATAGGCTTGATAAAGACTCAAATCCTTGCTGTTAATGCGAGAACGGTAGTAATCTCTGCTTTATAGGTCATTTGTCAATGATGGAGAAGGAATTTTGGAGTGGTAGTGAAGTTGTTTTTTGAAGGGTGAGATAACGGGTAACGTAGTCTTTATACAGACTTTTATTAGAAGGGTGAGATAAGGGTGAGAAGCATTTTTGAACTTTTTCTTCATTTGATAATCATTTTCGGTCGAGTTCTCTTCGGCATTTCTCTTATTTAGTTCTGCTTCTTTTTTTAGAACTTCATTTTTTTTTTTTGAGACTTCATCTCGAGAAACTTTTTGCCGGTAAACTTTTTCAAGACCTTTGCCATGATACTTGAGAGGTTTATAACATCAGGTTTTCGGAAGGAATCTCATTTTCTGGATTTTTCGAGAGATGGTAAAGGTGATATGGATGTGGTGGTGGAGTAGAAGCAGTGGAGGTGTGGAAGGTTTATGTTTGACAAATGGGTAGCTATTTTGATTATAACCGAACCACGTTTTGCTGCTTGGAGATGTAGATCTAAAGCAAGTTCTGATTCTGAGCATAGACATCGGCACTCTCAACGGAAAATAGTGAAGCATTAAATATGAATGCTGGTCTTATTTGGGGTGCCTCACCTTAATCAATTTAGGTCGATAATGCCTTAGTCATGCAATGCTCTATTAGAGATTTCAATCTAACAAGAATTCCACCTTACTTAAGCCTTATTTTTATTGACAAACGTTTTAGGTTTTCAAAAATACTCTTTCAAAAAGGGTTTCTTTTGCAAAAATTTTGACATTTGGCTTAAGGACTTGGAATCATCGTAATGGTTTATTATAATACAGCATAAAAAGATACCAACATCCCACACTTAGACGAACATTGTCCTCAATGTTCCTAGTGTATCCCACACTTAGTGATAAGCTAGGATGTGGCATATTTTGAATCTTGAGCTAGTAGCGAAAAGAAAGAAATACCCCTAGCAGATGCGGCTGGCTTCCTTGCTTCTTTATCGGCTCATTTGTCATCCTTTATTCTTTTACTCTACTTTATTGCGCGGGTTGCCTCCAGAGAAACGCTTTTATTTAAGGTCGTTGGCTCGACCGTAGTGATGCTTCAAAAAGCGAACATTCCTCGCTGATGTTTGTGATCTTGGTCTTCTTGAGAGAATGTGAGTCTTGGTGGATAAGTCCTGAGCAAGTGTCGGACCAACAGTGGTAACAGATCCGGTACTTCTCTTGAAGATCTTCTGAAAGATAAGTAGTGTGCAGTTTCTGCTCTTAACAAATCTTGAAGTCCGATGAGAATATGATCCACAGCTCTGCTAGTTGACCCATGAATGTCAATCATAGAAGCAGTGCTAGTGTTGATGATTTCTCTGATGGGATGCTCATTTCGGAGGTCTTCAAACAATGTAAGAAACTGTATTTTTAGAATTTTGAAGTCTTCGAAACGGTGATCTCCACAGTAGGAGTCTGTAGCTTTGCACAGATTAGTTAAGAGACGAAGCTGGAAAGAAGTGAACAGCAACCCTGATTCGAGTATTAATTTTACCGTCTTTGAGTATATCTCCCGACATCCAGCTTTAAATGTGAAAATAGGATCCGTGGACTCGTGGAAGATACGTGATAGCTGCTTCGTAACATAGGTGGCAATATTGACTCGATCTTATTCAAGATGAGAGAATGGATTGTTTCGCCTTGCTTCCTCCATAACAGCGTCTTGTAACTCTTTGATAATCAGATACGCGTGGTGATCAATTGTTACGTAAATCACTAGTCTGTCTGGTGTGCTTTCAAAATTATCTCTATCCAGAAGAGCGAAAAGACTGTGAATATCCTCGATCATTTGCAAATCAGAGTGATAAGTCGGGCGGCCGGTGGAAAGATCCATATGTGAAATGTCCCGTTCTTATTGATTAAAAACGTTCCATATTAATTGATTTCGTTGCGAGGTTTTGACCTCTATATGAGACGTTTTTCAAAGACTGCATTCATTTTTAAAACAAACCATAACCTTTATTTCATAAATAAAGGTTTAAAAAGCTTTACGTAGATTATCAAATAATGATAATCTAAAATATCCTGTTTACACACGACCATTACATAATGGTTTACAATACAAATATGTTACATCGAAATCAGTTTCTTGAATGCAGTTTTTACACAATATCATACAAACATGGACTCCAAATCTTGTCCTTATTTTAGTATGCAACAGCGGAAGCTCTTAATATTCACCTGAGAATAAACATGCTTTAAACGTCAACAAAAATGTTGGTGAGTTATAGGTTTAACCTATATATATCAAATCGTAACAATAGACCATAAGATTTCATATTTCAATAGACATCCCATACATAGAGATAAAAATCATTCAAATGGTGAACACCTGGTAACCGACATTAACAAGATGCATATATAAGAATATCCCCATCATTCCGGGACACCCTTCGGATATGATATAAATTTCGAAGTACTAAAGCATCCGGTACTTTGGATGGGGTTTGTTAGGCCCAATAGATCTATCTTTAGGATTCGCGTCAATTAGGGTGTCTGTTCCCTAATTCTTAGATTACCAGACTTAATAAAAAGGGGCATATTCGATTTCGATAATTCAACCATAGAATGTAGTTTCACGTACTTGTGTCTATTTTGTAAATCATTTATAAAACCTGCATGTATTCTCATCCCAAAAATATTAGATTTTAAAAGTGGGACTATAACTCACTTTCACAGATTTTTACTTCGTCGGGAAGTAAGACTTGGCCACTGGTTGATTCACGAACCTATAACAATATATACATATATATCAAAGTATGTTCAAAATATATTTACAACACTTTTAATATATTTTAATGTTTTAAGTTTATTAAGTCAGCTGTCCTCGTTAGTAACCTACAACTAGTTGTCCACAGTTAGATATACAGAAATAAATCGATAAATATTATCTTGAATCAATCCACGACCCAGTGTATACGTATCTCAGTATTGATCACAACTCAAACTATATATATTTTGGAATCAACCTCAACCCTGTATAGCTAACTCCAACATTCACATATAGAGTGTCTATGGTTGTTCCGAAATATATATAGATGTGTCGACATGATAGGTCGAAACATTGTATACGTGTCTATGGTATCTCAAGATTACATAATATACAATACAAGTTGATTAAGTTATGGTTGGAATAGATTTGTTACCAATTTTCACGTAGCTAAAATGAGAAAAATTATCCAATCTTGTTTTACCCATAACTTCTTCATTTTAAATCCGTTTTGAGTGAATAAAATTGCTATGGTTTCATATTGAACTCTATTTTATGAATCTAAACTGAAAAAGTATAGGTTTATAGTCGGAAAAATAAGTTACAAGTCATTTTTGTAAAGGTAGTCATTTCAGTCGAAAGAACGACGTCTAGATGACCATTTTAGAAAACATACTTCTACTTTGAGTTTAACCATAATTTTTGGATATAGTTTCATGTTCATAATAAAAATCATTTTCTCAGAATAACAACTTTTAAATCAAAGTTTATCATAGTTTTTAATTAACTAACCCAAAACAGCCCGCGGTGTTACTACGACGACGTAAATCCGATTTTACGGTGTTTTTCGTGTTTCCAGGTTTTAAATCATTAAGTTAGCATATCATATAGATATAGAACATGTGTTTAGTTAATTTTAAAAGTCAAGTTAGAAGGATTAACTTTTGTTTGCGAACAAGTTTAGAATTAACTAAACTATGTTCTAGTGATTACGAGTTTAAACCTTCGAATAAGATAGTTTTATATATATGAATCGAATGATGTTATGAACATCATTACTACCTCAAGTTTAGTAGGTAAACCTACTGGAAGTGACAAGAAATGATCTAGCTTCAAAGGATCTTGGATGGCTTGAAAGTTCTTGAAGTAGGATCATGACACAAAACCAAGTTCAAGTAAGATTTTTACTCGAATTAAGATAGTTTATAGTTATAGAAATTGAATCAAAGTTTGAATATGAATATTACCTTGAATAAGAAAGATAACCTACTATATATAACAAAGGTTTCTTGATCTTAGATGATTACTTGGAATGGATTAGATAGCTTGGAAGTAAATTAGTAAACTTGAAGGGATTTTTGAAGTGTTCTTGAAGTGTTCTTCCTATGATGATTTTAGCTTGATTCTTGAAGTGATTTTTGATGAAGATGATGATTAAATACTGGAAAAATACGTTCATAATAGTGTGTGTGTGTGTTGAGAGAGAATTAGAAAGAGAATTGAAAGTGAAATGGAGTGAATGATGAGTGGTAATTGGTGAGTGGTGAGTGGGGTTAAAAGGAGTTCTAGTTAGTTGACTAGCTCATGGTAGAAGTTAAAATTGATTAGTCATACATGACATAATCAAGAGTGGAATCCCATGCTAGTTCCTATTGGTATATACCCATAGTAAGTACGTTTTGAAGCTGTGTATAATACGGGTAAGAATACGACTAGAATTCTTGATGAAAGAAAAAAATGGGAAAGTAACTGTAACCATTTTCGTTAAGTACGAGTGTTTTGATATATGTCTTGAAGTCTTCCAAAAGTATTTTAATACATCTAAATACACTACATGTATATACATTTTAACTGAGTCGTTAAGTCATCGTTAGTCATTACATGTAAGTGTTGTTTTGAAACCTTTAAGTTAACGATCTCAATTAATGTTGTTAACCCATTGTTTATTATATCTAATGAGATGTTAAATTATTATATTATAATGATATTATGATATATTAATATATCTTAATATGATATATATACATTTAAATGTCGTTACAACGATAATCGTTACATATATGTCTCGTTTCGAAATCCTTAAGTTAGTAGTCTTGTTTATATGTATATAACTCATTGTTAATATACTTATGGAGATACTTACTTATCATAATCTCATGTTAACCATATGTATATCCATATATATATCGTCATGTCGTTTTTACAAGTTTTAACGTTCGTGAATCGCCGGTCAACTTGGGTGGTCAATTGTCTATATGAAACATATTTCAATTAATCAAGTCTTAACAAGTTTGATTGCTTAACATGTTGGAAACATTTAATCATGTAAATATCAATCTCAATTAATATATATAAACATGGAAAAGTTCGGGTCACTACAGTACCTACCCGTTAAATAAATTTCATCCCGAAATTTTAAGATGTTGAAGGTGTTGACGAATCTTCTGGAAATAGATGCGGGTATTTCTTCTTCATCTGATCTTCACACTCCCAGGTGAACTCGGGTCCTCTACGAGCATTCCATCGAACCTTAACAATTGGTATCTTGTTTTGCTTAAGTCTTTTAACCTCACGATCCATTATTTCGACGGGTTCTTCGATGAATTGAAGTTTTTCATTGATTTGGATTTCATCTAACGGAATAGTGAGATCTTCTTTAGCAAAACATTTCTTCAAATTCGAGACGTGGAAAGTGTTATGTACAGCCGCGAGTTGTTGAGGTAACTCAAGTCGGTAAGCTACTGGTCCGACACGATCAATAATCTTGAATGGTCCAATATACCTTGGATTTAATTTCCCTCGTTTACCAAATCGAACAACGCCTTTCCAAGGTGCAACTTTAAGCATGACCATCTCTCCAATTTCAAATTCTATATCTTTTCTTTTAATGTCATCGTAGCTCTTTTGTCGACTTTGGGCGGTTTTCAACCGTTGTTGAATTTGGATGATCTTCTCGGTAGTTTCTTGTATAATCTCCGGACCCGTAATCTGTCTATCCCCCACTTCACTCTAACAAATCGGAGACCTGCACTTTCTACCATAAAGTGCTTCAAACGGCGCCATCTCAATGCTTGAATGGTAGCTGTTGTTGTAGGAAAATTCTGTTAACGGTAGATGTCGATCCCAACTGTTTCCGAAATCAATAACACATGCTCGTAGCATGTCTTCAAGCGTTTGTATCGTCCTTTTGCTCTGCCCATCAGTTTGTGGATGATAGGCAGTACTCATGTCTAGACGAGTTCCTAATGCTTGCTGTAATGTCTGCCAGAATCTTGAAATAAATCTGCCATCCCTATCAGAGATAATAGAGATTGGTATTCCATGTCTGGAGACGACTTTCTTCAAATACAGTCGTGCTAACTTCTCCATCTTGTCATCTTCTCTTATTGGCAGGAAGTGTGCTGATTTGGTGAGACGATCAACTATTACCCAAATAGTATCAAAACCACTTGCAGTCCTTGGCAATTTAGTGATGAAATCCACGGTAATGTTTTCCCATTTCCATTCTGGGATTTCGGGTTGTTGAAGTAGACCTGATGGTTTCTGATGCTCAGCTTTGACCTTAGAACACGTCAAACATTCTCCTACGTATTTAGCAACATTGGCTTTCATACCCGACCACCAAAAATGTTTCTTGAGATCCTTGTACATCTTCCCCGTTCCAGGATGTATTGAGTATCTGGTTTTATGAGCTTCTATAAGTACCATTTCTCTCATATCTGCAAATTTTGGTACCCAAATCCTTTCAGCCCTATACCGGGTTCCGTCTTCCCGAATATTAAGATGCTTCTCCGATCCTTTGGGTATTTCATCCTTTTAATTTCCCTCTTTTAAAACTCCTTGTTGTGCCTCCTTTATTTGAGTAGTAAGGTTATTATGAATCATTATATTCATAGATTTTACTTGAATGGGTTCTCTGTCCTTCCTGCTCAAGGCATCGGCTACCACATTTGCCTTTCCCGGGTGGTAACGAATCTCAAAGTCGTAATCATTAAACAATTCAATCCACCTACGCTGCCTCATATTCAGTTGTTTCTGATTAAATATGTGTTGACGACTTTTGTGGTCGGTATATATAATACTTTTGACCCCATATAAGTAGTGCCTCCAAGTCTTTAATGCAAAAACAACCGCGCCTAATTTCAAATCATGCGTCGTATAATTTTGCTCGTGAATCTTCAATTGTCTAGACGCATAAGCAATCACCTTCGTTCGTTGCATTAATACACAACCGAGACCTTGCTTTGATGCGTCACAATAAATCACAAAATCATCATTCCCTTCAGGCAATGACAATATAGGTGCAGTAGTTAGCTTTTTCTTCAATAACTGAAACGCTTTCTCTTGTTCATCATTCCATTCAAATTTCTTCCCTTTATGCGTTAATGCAGTCAAGGGTTTTGCTATTCTGGAAAAGTCTTGGATGAACCTTCTGTAGTAACCAGCTAGTCCTAAAAACTGGCGTATGTGTTTCGGAGTTTTCGGGGTTTCCCACTTTTCAACAGTTTCTATCTTTGCCGGATCCACCTTAATACCTTCTTTGTTCACTATGTGACCGAGGAATTGAACTTCTTCCAACCAAAATGCACACTTTGAAAACTTAGCGTACAATTCTTCCTTCCTCAATACTTCTAACACCTTTCTCAAATGTTCACCGTGTTCTTGGTCATTCTTTGAGTAAATAAGTATGTCATCAATGAAAACAATGACAAACTTGTCAAGGTATGGTCCACACACTCGGTTCATAAGGTCCATGAACACAGCTGGTGCATTAGTTAAACCAAACGGCATGACCGTAAACTCGTAATGACCGTAACGTGTTCTGAAAGCAGTCTTTGGAATATCATCTTCTTTCACCCGCATTTGATGATACCCGGAACGTAAGTTAATCTTTGAATAAACAGACGAGCCTTGTAGTTGATCAAATAAGTCGTCGATTCTCGGTAGTGGGTAGCGGTTCTTGATGGTAAGTTTGTTCAACTCTCGGTAGTCGATACACAACCTGAATGTACCATCTTTCTTCTTGACAAACAAAACAGGAGCTCCCCACGGTGATGTGCTTGGTCGAATGAAACCACGCTCTAAAAGTTCTTGTAATTGGCTTTGCAGTTCTTTCATCTCGCTGGGTGCGAGTCTGTAAGGAGCACGAGCTATTGGTGCAGCTCCTGGTACAAGATCTATTTGAAATTCAACGGATCGATGTGGGGGTAATCCCGGTAATTCTTTCGGAAATACATCGGGAAATTCTTTTGCAATGGGAACATCATTGATGCTCTTTTCTTCAGTTTGTACTTTTTCGACGTGTGCTAGAACAGCATAGCAACCTTTTCTTATTAGTTTTTGTGCCTTCAAATTACTAATAAGATGTAGCTTCGTGTTGCCCTTTTCTCCGTACACCATTAAGGGTTTTCCTTTTTCTCGTATAATGCGAATTGCATTTTTGTAACAAACGATCTATGCTTTTACTTCTTTCAACCAGTCCATACCGATTATCACATCAAAACTCCCTAACTCTACAGGTATCAAATCAATCTTAAATGTTTTGCTAACCAGTTTAATTTCTCGATTCCGACATATATTATCAGCTGAAATTAATTTACCATTTGCTAATTCGAGTAAAAATTTACTATCCAAAGGCGTCAATGGACAACTTAATTTAGCACAAAAATCTCTACTCATATAGCTTCTATCCGCACCCGAATCAAATAAAACGTAAGCAGATTTATTGTCAATAAGAAACGTACCCGTAACAAGCTCCGGGTCTTCCTGTGCCTCTGCCGCATTAATATTGAAAACTCTTCCGCGGCCTTGTCCATTCGTGTTCTCCTGGTTCGGGCAATTTCTAATAATGTGGCCCGGTTTTCCACATTTATAACAAACTACATTGGCATAACTTGCTCCGACACTACTTCCTCCGCCATTACTCGTTCCGACACCATTTGTTCCTTTCGTTCTATTAACCCCTGGTTCGTAGACCTCACACTTCAACGCGCTATGACCATTTCTTTTACACTTGTTGCAAAATTTGGTGCAGAACCCCGAGTGATACTTTTCACACCTTTGGCATAGCTGCTTCTGATTGTTGTTTTTATTGCGGTTATTATTGTTGTTGGGATGATTGTTGTAGTTGCTGCTGTTGTTGTTGTTGTTGTTGTTGTTGTTGTTGGGCCGTTTGTTGTAGTTGCGATTGATGTTGCGATTGTTGGGATAATTGTTGCGATTATTGTTGTAATTGCTGTTGTTGTTGTATTGGTGATTCTTATCACCGTTTTCCTCCCACTTTCTTTTGACTTGCTTCACATTGGCCTCTTCAGCAGTCTGTTCTTTAATTCTTTCTTCAATCTGGTTCACTAGTTTGTGAGCCATTCTACATGCCTGTTGTATGGAGGCGGGCTCGTGTGAACTTATATCTTCTTGGATTCTTTCCGGTAATCCTTTCCCAAACGCGTCGATCTTCTCTTCCTCATCTTCGAATGCTCCCGGACACAATAGGTACAATTCTGTGAATCGTCTTTCGTACGTGGTAATATCAAATCCTTGGGTTCGTAACCCTCTAAGTTCTGTCTTGAGCTTATTGACCTCAGTTCTGGGACGGTACTTCTCGTTCATCAAGTGCTTGAATACTGACCACGGTAGTGTGTACGCATCGTCTTGTCCCACTTGCTCTAGATAGGTATTCCACCATGTTAACGCAGAACCTGTGAAGGTATGCGTAGCGTACTTTACTTTGTCCTCTTCAGTACACTTACTTATGGCAAACACCGATTCAACCTTCTCGGTCCACCGTTTCAATCCGATCGGTCCTTCGGTTCCATCAAATTCCAAAGGTTTGCAGGCAGTGAATTCTTTGTAGGTGCATCCTACACGATTTTCTGTACTGCTAGATCCAAGGTTATTGTTGGTATGTAGCGCAGCCTGTACTGCGGCTATGTTTGAAGCTAGAAAAGTACGGAATTCCTCTTCATTCATATTCACGGTGTGTCGAGTAGTCGGTGCCATTTCCTTCAAAATAGTCAAATAGAACAAGTTAATCATACAGAATATTAAGAGTAGTTAATAGTATTTCGTAGCATAATATGAACTCATTTATAAAAGCTTTTTCTTCATATTAGCGTTTTATAAGTTTAAATTCGGGTAGTACCTACCCGTTAAGTTCATACTTAGTATCTAATATACAATTCAACTACTACAATTCTATATGAAAAACTGATTATAATAATATTTCGCGTTCAAACTTTTATACAATATTTTACAAACTTACAATACTGCTTATTTTACATAAAGCATGAAATATAGCACACAATAACTTTGATACAAGATAGTTGTGAAGATAATTCTAGCTAGTACACAAGTCGTTCAGCAAAGGCAATAAAGACACGTAATTCATACGTCCAGAAACAAGTCATGCATTCTGGTTTTACTAGGACTACTTCCCTTCCTTGGTCTTGTGGAACATAACCGTTATGGCCGTTGATAATACAGCGTGTTGTAACGTCGTCAAAGGGACGAGGGTTACGTAATGTCCAACAGTCCCGTAACAATCTAAAAACCTCATTTCTTACCCCAATTACCGACTCCGTCACTTGTGGGAACGTTTTGTTTAATAGTTGTAGGCCGATTTTCTTGTTCTCACTTTGGTGAGAAGCGAACATTACTAATCCGTAAGCATAACATGCTTCTTTATGTTGCATGTTAGCCGCTTTTTCTAAATCACGAAGTCCAATATTCGGATATATTGAGTCAAAATAATTTCTTAACCCATTGCGTAAAATAGCATTTGGGTTCCCCGCAATATATGCGTCAAAGTAAACACATCGTAACTTATGGATTTCCCAATGTGATATCCCCCATCTTTCGAACGAAAGCCTTTTATAAACCAAGGCATTCTTGGAACGTTCTTCGAATGTCTTACAAACTGATCTCGCCTTAAATAGTTGTGCCGAAGAATTTTGACCGACTCTAGACAAGATTTCATCAATCATGTCTCCGGGTAGGTCTCTTAAAATATTGGGTTGTCTATCCATTTTGTGTTTTTATACTGTAAAATAGACAAGAGTTAGATTTATAAAAAAAAATACTTATTAATACAAGCAATTTTTACATATATCATAAAGCATAAGCACACTATATTACATATATTACACCACACGAATACAACTATCTTATTCCAACTCGCTTGTTTCTTCTTCTTCGGTTTTGGTTCGTTTTGCCAAGTTTCTAGGGATATATGATGTTCCCCTAATACGAGCCGTCGTTTTCCACATTGGTTTAGAAAAACCTGGTGGTTTAGAGGTTCCCGGGTCATTGTTACAACTTAAGGACTTCGGGGGTTGACGATACATATAAAGTTCATCGGGGTTGGAATTAGATTTCTCTATTTTTATGCTCTTTCCCTTATTATTTTCTTTTGCCTTTTTAAATTCAGTTGGGGTAATTTCTATAACATCATCGGAATTCTCGTCAGAATCCGATTCATCAGAGAATTGGTAATCCTCCCAATATTTTGCTTCCTTAGCGGAAACACCATTGACCATAATTAACCTTGGTCGGTTGGTTGAGGATTTTCTTTTACTTAACCATTTTATTATTTCCCCCACCGGTTCTATTTCTTCATCATGTTCCGATTCTTCTTCCGGTTCCGATTCTTCTTCTGGTTCCGACTCTTCTTCCGGTTCCTCTTCGGGAACTTGTGAATCAGTCCACGAATCATTCCAATTTACATTTGACTCTTCATTATTATTAGGTGAGTCAATGGGACTTGTTCTAGAGGTAGACATCTATCACATAATATCAAACTCGTTAAGAGATTAATATATCACATAATATTCACATGTTAAAAATATATAGTTTCCAACAAAATTTGTTAAGCAATTATTTTTCAAGTAAACACGGTCGAAGTCCAGACTCACTAATGCATCCTAACAAACTCGATAAAACACACTAATGCAAAATTCTGGTTCTCTAAGACCAACGCTCGGATACCAACTGAAATGTCCCGTTCTTATTGATTAAAAACGTTCCATATTAATTGATTTCGTTGCGAGGTTTTGACCTCTATATGAGACGTTTTTCAAAGACTGCATTCATTTTTAAAACAAACCATAACCTTTATTTCATAAATAAAGGTTTAAAAAACTTTACGTAGATTATCAAATAATGATAATCTAAAATATCCTGTTTACACACGACCATTACATAATGGTTTACAATACAAATATGTTACATCGAAATCAGTTTCTTGAATGCAGTTTTTACACAATATCATACAAACATGGACTCCAAATCTTTTCCTTATTTTAGTATGCAACAGCGGAAGCTCTTAATATTCACCTGAGAATAAACATGCTTTAAACGTCAACAAAAATGTTGGTGAGTTATAGGTTTAACCTATATATATCAAATCGTAACAATAGACCACAAGATTTCATATTTCAATAGACATCCCATACATAGAGATAAAAATCATTCATATGGTGAACACCTGGTAACTGACATTAACAAGATGCATATATAAGAATATCCCCATCATTCCGGGACACCCTTCGGATATGATATAAATTTCGAAGTACTAAAGCATCCAGTACTTTGGATGGGGTTTGTTAGGCCCAATAGATCTATCTTTAGGATTCGCGTCAATTAGGGTGTCTGTTCCCTAATTCTTAGATTACCAGACTTAATAAAAAGGGGCATATTCGATTTCGATAATTCAACCATAGAATGTAGTTTCACGTACTTGTGTCTATTTTGTAAATCATTTATAAAACCTGCATGTATTCTCATCCCAAAAATATTAGATTTTAAAAGTGGGACTATAACTCACTTTCACGGATTTTTACTTCGTCGGGAAGTAAGACTTGGCCACTGGTTGATTCACGAACCTATAACAATATATACATATATATCAAAGTATGTTCAAAATATATTTACAACACTTTTAATATATTTTGATGTTTTAAGTTTATTAAGTCAGCTGTCCTCGTTAGTAACCTACAACTAGTTGTCCACAGTTAGATATACAGAAATAAATCGATAAATATTATCTTGAATCAATCCACGACCCAGTGTATACGTATCTCAGTATTGATCACAACTCAAACTATACATATTTTGGTATCAACCTCAACCCTGTATAGCTAACTCCAACATTCACATATAGAGTGTCTATGGTTGTTCCGAAATATATATAGATGTGTCGACATGATAGGTCGAAACATTGTATACGTGTCTATGGTATCTCAAGATTACATAATATACAATACAAGTTGATTAAGTTATGGTTGGAATAGATTTGTTACCAATTTTCACGTAGCTAAAATGAGAAAAATTATCCAATCTTGTTTTACCCATAACTTCTTCATTTTAAATCCGTTTTGAGTGAATCAAATTGCTATGGTTTCATATTGAACTCTATTTTATGAATCTAAACAGAAAAAGTATAGGTTTATAGTTGGAAAAATAAGTTACAAGTCATTTTTGTAAAGGTAGTCATTTCAGTCGAAAGAACGACGTCTAGATGACCATTTTAGAAAACATACTTCCACTTTGAGTTTAACCATAATTTTTGGATATAGTTTCATGTTCATAATAAAAATCATTTTCTCAGAATAACAACTTTTAAATCAAAGTTTATCATAGTTTTTAATTAACTAACCCAAAACAGCCCGCGGTGTTACTACGACGGCGTAAATCCGGTTTTACGGTGTTTTTTGTGTTTCCAGGTTTTAAATCATTAAGTTAGCATATCATATAGATATAGAACATGTGTTTAGTTAATTTTAAAAGTCAAGTTAGAAGGATTAACTTTTGTTTGCGAACAAGTTTAGAATTAACTAAACTATGTTCTAGTGATTACGAGTTTAAACCTTCGAATAAGATAGTTTTATATATATGAATCGAATGATGTTATGAACATCATTACTACCTCAAGTTTAGTAGGTAAACCTACTGGAAGTGACAAGGAATGATCTAGCTTCAAAGGATCTTGGATGGCTTGAAAGTTCTTGAAGTAGGATCATGACACAAAAACAAGTTCAAGTAAGATTTTTACTCGAATTAAGATAGTTTATAGTTATAGAAATTGAATCAAAGTTTGAATATGAATATTACCTTGAATAAGAAAGATAACCTACTGTATATAACAAAGGTTTCTTGATCTTAGATGATTACTTGGAATGGATTAGAAAGCTTGGAAGTAAATTAGTAAACTTGAAGGGATTTTTGAAGTGTTCTTGAAGTGTTCTTCCTATGATGATTATAGCTTGATTCTTGAAGTGATTTTTGATGAAGATGATGATTAACTACTGGAAAAATACGTTCATAATAGTGTGTGTGTGTGTTGAGAGAGAATTAGAAAGAGAATTGGAAGTGAAATGGAGTGAATGATGAGTGGTAATTGGTGAGTGGTGAGTGGGGTTAAAAGGAGTTCTAGTTAGTTGACTAGCTCATAGTAGAAGTTAAAATTGATTAGTCATACATGACATAATCAAGAGTGGAATCCCATGCTAGTTCCTATTGGTATATACCCATAGTAAGTACGTTTTGAAGCTGTGTATAATATGGGTAAGAATACGACTAGAATTCTTGATGAAAGAAAAGAATGGGAAAGTAACTGTAACCATTTTCGTTAAGTATGAGTGTTTTGATATATGTCTTGAAGTCTTCCAAAAGTATTTTAATAGATCTAAATACACTACATGTATATACATTTTAACTGAGTCGTTAAGTCATCGTTAGTCGTTACATGTAAGTGTTGTTTTGAAACCTTTAAGTTAACGATCTCAATTAATGTTGTTAACCCATTGTTTATTATATCTAATGAGATGTTAAATTATTATATTATCATGATATTATGATATATTAATATATCTTAATATGATATATATACATTTAAATGTGTTACAACGATAATCGTTACATATATGTCTCGTTTCGAAATCCTTAAGTTAGTAGTCTTGTTTATATGTATATAACTCATTGTTAATATACTTATGGAGATACTTACTTATCATAATCTCATGTTAACCATATGTATATCCATATATATATATATCGTCATGTTGTTTTTACAAGTTTTAACGTTCGTGGATCGCCGGTCAACTTGGGTGGTCAATTGTCTATATGAAACATATTTCAATTAATCAAGTCTTAACAAGTTTGATTGCTTAACATGTTGGAAACATTTAATCATGTAAATATCAATCTCAATTAATACATATAAACATGGAAAAGTTCGGGTCACTACAATATGCTTCCGGATGAGAGTCTGTAGTGCTCGTTGGTTTCGTGAGAACGGAAGAGCAGATCCGGCTAAAGCGTTATAAACCCTAGAGTAAATGATCTTCTGATCTCGACAGAATCTTGCTTCGAGAATAGTGCGAACTACTGAGTTATGCTCTCGTTGCCTTTCTTCGTGATAGATATGATCGTGAAGAGAATTGATAAAGTCTTGAATGCGTTCTTCTAGGATTTCAACATCATTGTCTTCGCTTCGGAGATAGAGGTGGTGCTCTTCTCTGATAGCCATAATTCGTTCTGTTAAGCGTAGCGAAAATTCAATGGTTGACTTCCGAATGGCTTGGAGAATGTCTTCAAATTCATCGGTATCATTGATGAAGGTGATCATGTCTGCATATGTGGATATAACTGGAATTCGATCTGAAGAAGAGTCCAGCTCCCCTTGATCTAGTTCGGTTGGAGAGTGTGAGTTAGTCAGAATGTCTTCATGATGCTCTTCCTAGTCATTATCGATATCTGGTTCCTCTAAGGATGCGTCCGATGTACAAGTTTCTTCAGTATTCTGACTCTCCACTTTGATACTTACATGATCAATTTCTATATCCTTAACCTCAGCCTTGTCAGTCTTCTTCTTGAAGCGAATAATTAAACTGTGATCTTCCGTCTCAAGCCTCATTATTTCTTCATGATGCTCAGTGCTTGGAACAGGTATTTTCGCAGTTTCTTTTACGTCTTCCATTTCCTCTTCCTCCTCTATTTCTTCGCTGGGATCCTCTTCTTCCATTTCTGGGTAGTTTACAGACTGTGATTCGACACCCATTTCGATATCATCAGCTGGTGGTGACTCATCATCGGAAGTGATCCGTCTAGTGGAAATAGCAAACATCTCTACCTGCCCAGAAAGATCGATTGGTGCGTCAATTTTGAAGGTAACGCTCTCCCTATGTGATCGTAAGATCATGGTTTGATTGTACATATCAATGATAGTCCTAGTCGTATTCATGAAAGGTCTTCCTAACACTACTGGGGTGTGTTTGTCTTCTTTGATATCCATCACTACGAAATTCGTTGGATACAAGAATTTGTCGACTTTCACCAAGACGTTCTCAACTATGCCCTTAGGATATCGAATTGTATGATCGGTAAGTTAGATTGTCATTTTGGTTGGTGACAAGTCTCCTAACTCTAATCTCTTGTAGAGAGAGTATGGGATTAGATTGATACTTGCTCCTAAATCTGCTAGTGCATGAATGGTTCCAGATTGGTAGATTGAACACGGGAAAACGAATTGGCCCGTATCTCCTAGCTTTGGTGGTAGAGAGTTTCTGAGTAATGCAGAGCATTCTTCACTCAGTGGAATTTTGTTAGAGTCTGGTATCCTCTCCTTTGTAGAAAGGAGCCTTCGGATGTATCTCTTCTGGTTGGGAACTTTGGACATGGTGTCCAAGAATCTTTCGTCAAGTTTGAAGGAATCAAGCTTGGATGGTTCTTCTTGTAGCCTCCCAGGATAAGGTACGCGAACTGGAGTTTCAGGGGTCAGCTTCTGAGTATATGTCGATTTGTTCTTGAGCCTAGTTGACCTTCTCCGTGGTTCTTCCTCTGGGATTATGGAATCCATTTGCTTTGCTTCTTCTATGTGGGGATTTTGGATAGTATTACTTGGCAATCTTCCCTGCGGTCGGGTTTCAAGGCGTTGTGATAACTGTCCGAGCTGCGTTTCCAAACTTTTGAGCAGAGCAAATTGATTTCTCATTAGTATCTCTGTCTGATCTTGTCTGGTTGCAGTTCTCTGATTTAGCTATTATTGTCCTTGGATGAACTAAGTTAACTGATCATCAGCTCCGAGAGTGGGGTTAGTTGCTTTTGTAATCTGGGTGGTAGGGGAATTTTCCTCAACTGGGGAAAAGTGAGTGGAAGTGGTTGATTGTAGGTCAATTGAGATTGTTGGGCTGGGTAAGGTGGATAGCGATAGCGAAAAGGTTGATTGCTTCGCTGAAATTGATTAACCCTAGGTGGTTGATTGAATCCGGGATTTGGTGGACGAGCTGGGTATTGGACGTAACAGACTGAACCGTCAGGGTTTTCGTACTCAACTTGATAATCTTCAGTAGGTTGTGGGTTGGTACAATTAACACAAGCCTGAGCTTAGTTAACCAGCTGCGGTTGCGTCTTCAATTCTCCGAGTTGTTTGGTAAGAGATTCCATCTTATCCGTGAGGGATTTGATGGCCTCCGTTTGATTATTAAGTGAGGAGAGTGGTGCAGATGATGAAGTTGTTTCACCACTGTTTCAATCATGATAATGCATCTTCATGTTCTCGAGCAATTCCCATGCTTCATCTGCAGTTTGGTTCATCAGATTCCCTTGAGCTGCTGCATCGATCGTCGTCCTATGATTCACCGTAAGACCATTGTAGAAGGTGCAGATTTGGGCTGACCGTTCTAGCTGGTGATTAGGGCATTTCTTCAGCAGGGTTTTAAAACGCTCCCATGCGGTGTAAAGAAATTCATCATAACTTTGCTTGAAGTTAATGATGTCATTCTTCAGTTTGGTTTGTTTAGAAGGAGGGAAATATTTGGTTAGGAATTTAGTAGACATCTCCATCCATGACGTGATGGAATCTTTTTCCAATCCTTCAAACCAAGTTTGAGCATGATGAGGGAGAGAATAGGGAAACAAGTATAGCCGGACTATATCTTGTCCTATCCATGGCTGTTTGTAGGAGTTCGAAAGAGATATGAATTTATCAAGGTGAGAATTAGGATCGTCATTCGGTAATCCGTGAAACTGACAGCTATTCTGAATGAGCTGGATGATTTGATGTTTTAACTCGAACGAGTGTCCTTGAATCTCTGGAAATCTGATTGGTCCTCCTCGACCTTCAATCGAGGGTTTGGTATTTTCTGCTAAAGTAACGCGTAACGCCATTTGGTTTCTGATTCTTGCTTCCTTTCGTACTTTAGAGATTATTGCGTCTGGATCAGGTACGAATAACAACAGCCCTGGTCTAGATCGGGTTTGGGTCATACACTAGGTATGCCTTTTTGTTTTTAATTTTCGCAAATAAGCTAAATTATAATAAGCTAAACTAAACTAAGTTAATCTAATTCTAAGGCAATCTAATTTAATCTAAGGTAATCTAAGGTAATCTAATCTAAGGTAGTCTAAAGTAATCTAATCTAAGGTAGTCTAAGGTAATCTAAAGTTCTCTAGCTAATTAAATAACTATCCTATGGTGGAATATGTTTTTGGTTCTGGCTACTGATTCCCTGGTATTTCGGTAACAGAGCTTCGCACAAACTATTCAACAAACCAAGTGGCCAGGCCGACAACGAAGAGGCAGGATCCTTTTGGTCCCAATATAATTGGCGACTATTCGGAAAATCCAATAACCAAGTCCGTGTATAATTGTCTTTCTTAGACACCACTAAATGCTTGTGAATAAGTTTGATAGAGAGCAGTATTGCCTGATACCAGTTCCCCGGCAGCGGCGCCAAAAACTAGGTTCTCTTCTGATATGGCCGAAACGGACGGTTTTTATTTGCGCGGTGTCGTTAGGCCGCGGCTCGCCAGGATCAGCCACTCGTGGGAGAGGGTATAATTTTAAATTTATATTTAGTGGGGCCTAAATCTTACTACTCCTTATGAGTAAGGGAAGTATGACCTAGAGTCGTATTTTTGAGATATCAGTAACATCGAACCTATATTTTAGCCTAAGATAGTTAGGGAGTAGTGAATATTTATTTTGGGATTTTCTAATTTATAAGATAGATAAAGTAAATGCGATAAAATTTGTAATTCAGATAAGGTTAAAGTAAGCGCATACCATGATTTCATCAGTTATTCTGCCGAGATTATGGAATGCTGGCTCATGAATAGGCAGAGGCCTTGTACTCATTACACTGGTCCTAAACGCCCCTATCATAAGACATGTCACTGAGTATTGCGTTAGGCTTGATGATTCTGAATAGACAGCAACGTCCCTTACCCCCAACGCACGTGCAGTCTGACTACAGGCATACATGTTCAGACGGCTCATCCAATTGAGCGACTCGGTTGGGTGACGTATTAACATTCCAAAATGGTCTAAACTTTCTTAAGCATAATAGAATACATGGTTTACCATATCCGAGAGACGTGATGTGCTTCAATGCTTTCGTTAATGATTGGTAAAAGATAGTTAGGCCCTTAAAAAGAGTTCAACCATAAAGAACACCATGGCCAAGTCAAGATGACTTCCATGAACACGTTCGGTTATCCTAACGGTCCAATCCTTTATGTGTCTAAACAAACAGTTCCTTAATTAACTAAGAATCCCTCAAGCGGGGTGCAATGCTTGAGACCGCGTTATGGTGCAATGTACTGGTCAACACTAACCGTGTTCCATGGCATTACTTAGCAGAGGTACAGCTTACAACAACCGCTGTGCTTCAGCGTGCACGTACGAAGTTTATATGCTTGGTGACTACACTAGCATGGTCTGGGACCGACAATGTACTAAGGGTCTAGTCAGATGTTTCACTATGAAAGATTCCTCAGTCGGAATCCAAAGCTTGATAGACTTACTACAACCAGTGTGCCTCAGTCGATCTTACGTTGTATCCGATAGACTTCTCTTACCAAGGGGTGACACAGGTAGTGTACTAAGAATCGGGGTTCGCGAATTCCCAATAACAGAGCCTATAACTACGTTCTATTAGTTGGAAAAGTGATTGAGTTTAAAGCATAATCAGAAAGCATTTCGACAGCATACACAAACCATAATATTATTTCGGCATTATAACTGCTTACATCATAGCATACACTAAAGATAACTACTCGCTAATCATGACAAAAATATAATAAAACATTATATAAGATAAAGGATAGAGGTACCAGTAGATTAAACGAGTTCCGAATACAAAAGTGACAACTTCAAGACTCCAGACCGCTTCTAATACAATCTTCAGCGTTCTTCTCCGGGTACTAGGTTTCCTGCACGAAGTCGAAGGCCTTGAGAGTATGACTAATATTGTACAAGAGAGAGAAAGAAGTGAATTGAAGTGTGTGTTTTTAATGAATGACAAAGACCCATTAAATAGACTTGTAAATTGCCAAAATACGCCTGGCAGGCCGCATGGCAGGCCGTATGGTGGGGCGTATTTGGCAGGCCGTATGGCTGGCAGGCCGTATGGTGAGGGCACTTGGTGGGATGTATCTGGCAGGCCGTATCCATAGAGGCAGGCCGTATGGCAAGCCGTATGGTGTGCTGGTCAGCCTTGATTCCCTGGATCGTAACTTAATTTCTTGTCTTTCACCGTTTTCGCTCTAGAATCTTCGTTTTAGCTCCGATTCTCTCGATTCTTTTTTCACCGCCTTTGTAATTACTTGTTCTTCAATTCTAACCGACGAAGTGGGTATTTTGCCGATAAAGTTCGAATCTTTCTTGTTTTTGGGCCTTAATACCTGGGTGAAAACGTGACTTTTTAGCCGATATTAGATGTTACAGTAGGTAATTCTTTAACCCATCTCCTTTTTAAGCTATCTGTCGGAAGGGTATGATTGTCAATGAACTTTCTAGAGTTGCAAACACTGTAGTAAATTGTGTTACCAATCGTCCAATTAAAAGTATCATTGTCTTCTGAGAACTGAATATGTGTGAGCAATAACATCAGATTGTTTAAGTTTTCTTCGTTTCGACCATCAATACAATCTCTATTCCATACCCACTTCCAATTGACATCTATGAACTTGTCTTTAACAGTATAAAACTTGTCACTGGCCAGATGGTATAGTCGATTAAATTGGTTCATAAGTAGTTCTTCATTTAGACAATTATTAACCCAAAATAATGTAGATAGGCCATTGTTGACTTTACATATTATAGGATTTGGAGGAATCTTATTTGTTTGTTGACGGTTGAAAAAAACTTTTACCGGGTTGATCCAAATACCATTTTTAAACCCCTGAACATTATCTATAGTAGCTGTAGGACCTTAGACAGATGAAATCACTTTTCTCCATAGTTGATTTGGTTGTGTATGGAATCTCCAAATCCATTTGAATATAAGAGCCAAGTTGAAAGATTCCAAACTACCAATGCCCAAACCCCCTTTTTCTAATGAAGAAAGAATTGAATCCCATTTAATCCAAGACATTTTCTTTGTCTCATCGTCACTACCCCAAAAAAATGCTCTTCGAATTCCTTCTAAAATCTGAATGACACTCCTAGGACACTTGAAAATCGATAAGTTGTAAATACAAATACTTCCAAATACCGATTTAATCAACCTTAACCGACCTCCATAGGATAACATTTTTGCTTGCCACATTCAAAGCCTTTTTTTGAACTTGTCAATTAATGAATTCCAATTAGTAATCAAATTCACATTAGATCCTAATGGGATGTCAAGATAAGTGAATGGAAAAGAATCTGAAGAACATGTGAACAATATCCTGGTCACTAACATTAATCCTGTAAACGTTTGATTTAGAAATGTTTATCTTTAAACCAGACGCAACGAAAAAATGTTAAAGATTCTAATAATGTTATCCATCTCCTCTTGGTCCCATTCTGATATAATCAGCGCATTGTCAGCATAAAATAGATATGAGATTTTAACGTTACCAAAACCAACATTAACACCTTTGATTACATTTAAGTCTAATGCTTTTTTAATATCCAAGTGAAGCCCTTCCATTATGACCAAAAAAAGAAAAGGACTTAGAGGATCACCTTGACGAAGCCCACTCTTATATACGTAGTAATTATTATTGTTATTGTTATTATTATTATTATTATTATTATTATTATTATTATTATTATTATTATTATTATTATTATTATTATTATTATTATTATTATTATTATTATTATTATTATTATTATTATTATTATTATTATTATTATTATTATTATTATTATTATTATTATTATTATTATTATTATTATTATTATTATTGTAATGACTAAAGTTATTTTGGGACGATGAGACGATGATAGTGAAATAAGATCTATCACCTTATCATTGTCATGTTTCTTTATAATAATTTTTTTAATCTATTTATCGATTCACTAAAATAACTACACAATTTCGCTCTATCGCGCTAACCTTGTACTAGTTTGTAACAAAAAAGGAAGTGAAGCTTTTTTCAACATCAGAATAATATGAAGGATCGATGCGGCGTGAATTTTCCTTATTATTTGATCGTCAATTTCATCTCCAACCAAAATTCTTGTTGATCGATTAAACATTTAAACTAGCAAACAATCAAGTATTTTTTTTTCTTATCAAAAAACACTTTTCTCTAACGTTTCACACATATTATATACTATTATACATAGCAAAGTTTTATGTAATTATGTGGATAAAATGTACTTTTGCAAAATCATTTTATGTAATTTAGTAGTTTTTTTTTTATCTTTTTGAAATTTGTTTACGTGACCTTTAGGACTACGTTTAAGTTTAAAATATATAAATTTGTAAACTCTCTCGAATTCTTTGAAAAGTTTGAATATTTTTTTTAATACTAAATTCCTTATTTAAATTTAAAATCAATATTTATCTATGTAAGTAACTAGAGGGTGGGAGTGAATAGTTACTTAATACGTTTTTAGCACTTTTTCGATTGATCACAAAATTCGATTAACTTTGATCAACCAATTCAACTCAAACTTGATGTGTGTGGTATATATGTTCAAAATGATGAATGAAGTAATGTAAAGAACATAGACACAATGATTTATAGTGGTTCGGGTGAATGTTAACTAATCTACCTTAATCCACTCCCCAATTACACTAATTGTAACAACCCTCACTTTTCGACTTCTAAATTTACTGAATTAACCCTAGGGTCATATGTCTGACTATATGTATTAAGGGTTGTTATATACAATTAAATATTGACCGAATAGTAATTTTTAGTCAACAATGTACGCTTAAATAAATAATATATTATTAATTTATATAATTTGACATAATATATAAACTTTGTATCACTTTTATTATTTAGTTAATGTATTATATATTTAACTATATAATAAATCTAATTATATATAAATGTAATAATATTTACAAACTTACTAAAACTATAGTTTAATAATTAAAATCATAATTATTATTAAAAATACAAAATACCGAATTATTTATTATTTTTATGCAAAATTTGTATTTATTAATTAAATGAAAAAAATAAAAATAAAATAAAATAAAATATTATTGACAAATATTCTTGGAAAAGCATTAAATCAATTTGTTTATTTATATAAAAAAAATCCTTAAAATAAATGAAAAAATATAAATAAATAAATAAATAAATAAATTACTTTTTAATTAAAAAATTTTAATGGAAAAACTACTTTTATTATTTTATTTTGTGCATTATCTCATGACCTAACATTTAATACTTTTTAATTTTAAAATTCCATTAAGAATTAAAATATTTCTTTTTCTTTTAATTATTTTATTCTTTTTACCTAATTTTTTCAAGTATAAATACCCCTCATTTCTCATTCAAACTCACACCAAAATTTCTCTCATTCTCTCTTTGAAGAATTACTACTAGTAAGTATTCTTTTCTTACTTTTTATTTTTTTACTTTTTACTTTTTACTTTTTACTTTTTACTTCGGTTATTATTTTTACCGAAACATATAAATAATGTTATAAATTATATGCAATTAAAAATAAAATAAATAACATGTATACACTATTACTATTACTAGCACCTATAACCTACTACTTATATTGTAACATAAAAACATTTTGGGATATGTATTAGAGATGTATAGATCTTCGAACTTTCTTGACGAATGGTTTCTATGAGATTCTAGGCAGAGGGTTTGGATTTCCGATTTAAAGGGTCCTATGGCTCAAGCCCCTAGATCTAAATTAGCCATTCGAAGGGAAATGGGTGATTGGAAGCTTATCTAATACGGCAAGTATCCTAAAATGGAAAAACACTGATAAAAGTAGAAACTCTCTAGTCGTAGAAACTTAGTAAAATAAGAAACTTTCTAAAAATGAAAACTTTATAAAAATAGTAACTTGCTAGGAATAGAAACTTAGTAAAACAAACTATACTTAAACACATACTTAAACTTAAACATGGGCAAAACACTTAACTACTCTTAAATGTCAATAGGTTGACTTTCCTGCTCACTCGTTCAACTCTTTATTCCGAGGAATAACTCTCTCTCTACTTACTAAGGTGAATTCATAGCCCCTCTTTATTGCTAGCAAACTTACTTACTTTTACTTAGGGTGAGACACATGCTATTTTTACTTTTTACACTTTAGACACAAGTACCAAACTGTTAAACTATGCTATACCCGGCTATGTCCGACTAAGTCCCTACAGTGATATTTTTAATTGTTGCGGCATGCTTAATTATTGGGGGTAGGCCTATCGGGAGTAACATCCCCGATACATTTGACCAAGTCATTGTATTACTTAATAATGAAATTAAACCGACAAGGACAGACACAACTTGTCATGGGGCAAAACTTGAACGTTTAGTCTAAATATCACGCATTGGCATAACTTTTTGATCCTGCGGGAGATCAACTTTACAAACTAAATCTTGTGGTCTAAAACAACGACAAACTTTTTTGTTAAACCTATGAACTTCACTCAACCTTTTTGGTTGACACTTTAGCATGTTTTGTCTCAGGTGCTGTTTGATTCAAGCTCTTATACTTACTGCTTATGTGATGCTACTTGGACATAGGATCAAGAGATATCGCATTTATTACTTCTGCATGTGAACATTTACGATATTGTTATTCCTGTCATTGTAACGACATTTCATTTTCCGCTGCGTACTCATTAAAGTTAAATTCATCATTTAGTATTGTTCTCGTTTATTATAATATGTTGGTATGTTTTGATATTAGTGACGTTCCTTCCAGACCCTATTGGGAGGACGTTATAGATTGGTATCAGAGCATAACCAGACTGTTATAGAGAACCAGGATTGCATTTTTATGTGTGCCTTACTTGTTAGCTAGGGTGCCTTAGCAATCTAGGAAACTATAACCTTTCCTGCCTTAGACTTAAAGCACTTAGGATTACCTTATAATCTTAACACACTTGCTTTGATAATCTTGGCTTAAAATGCTAATCAAAGTCTCTTTCCTAATGTTAGAATGTCTAATTTTCATCAAGCGAACAAAATGACTCTTTTCAAGCCGACAGAAGTTACGTGTCTAGTGAATTTTGCACTTTATTCACTGAAAAGCCTCAACCCTTAGAAACTAAACGATTAGTAAAAGTGGCTAATGGAAAAGTCATGCAAGTCGATAAAATCTATAAAAACTGCAATCTAATCTTAGTCGATAAGGAATTTAAGATAGACCTTTTGTCGGTCAAACTCGGAAGTTTTGACATCGTAGTTGGTATGGATTGGTTACGTCCATTACATGCTGCTATCATGTGTTACGATAAAACTGTTAATGTTCCATTGGGGAATGGAGATACTCTCATCATCCAAGGTGAAAAGAGTGGTCCCAATCTCAATATCATCTCCTATATCAAAACCCGCAAATACCTTATAAAAGGTAATCCAGCCATTCTAGCCCACGTTAAGCTGATCGAATCGGAAGAGAAGCGTATTGAAGATGTACCAGTGGTTAGAGACTATCCCGATGTGTTTCCTGAAGATATTCCTGGTCTTCCACCTCCTCGACAAGTTGAATTTCAAATTGATTTAGCTCCCGGTGCTGCTCCTATTGCTAAAGCACCATACCGTTTAGCACCTTCCGAAATGAAGGAACTTTCCAACCAGCTCCAAGAACTATTGGATAAAGGTTTCATTCGTCCAAGCTCATCCCCATGGGGAGCTCCTATTCTATTTATTAAAAAGAAGGATGGTACGTTATGGATGTGCATTGATTACCGCGAACTTAACAAGCTTACTATCAAGAACCGTTATCCGTTGCCACGTATTGATGATCTATTCGACCAACTTCAAGGGTCAAGTGTTTATTCAAAGATTGATTTGAGTTCCGGATATCACCAACTTAGAGTTAAGGAATCCGATATTCCTAAGACTGCTTTTCGCACTCATTATGAGCACTATGAATTCTAGGTCATGCCTTTTGGTTTGACCAATGCTCCTGTTGTGTTCATGGATCTTATGAACCGTGTTTACAAACCCTATCTCGATAAATTCGTCATTGTATTCATTGATGACATCTTGATCTATTCCAAGAGTGAGAAAGAACATGAGTAACATTTGCGTATGATTCTTAAACTCGTACGAAAGGAACAACTTTATGCTAAATTCTCTAAGTGCTAGTTTTGGCTCAAAACCGTACAATTCCTTGGACATGTTGTTGATAGAAGACGAATACATGTTGATCCTGCTAAAATCACTACTATTCAGAACTGGGAGATACCAAAGACTGCGAACCATATTCGCCAATTTTTGGGACTTGCCGGTTACTATCGGAGATTTATAAAGGATTTTTCACTTCTTGCTAAACCTCTTACGTAGCTAACACAAAAAGGGAAGAAATTTGAGTGGTCCGAAGAACAGGAATCTGCTTTCAAGATTCTGAAGGAGAAGTTGACCACAGCCCCGATTCTATCTTTACCTGAAGGTACTGATGATTTTGTTGTTTACTGCGATGCCTCAAATCAAGGCTTTGGTTGTGTTTTAATGCAACGTGAAAAGGTTATTGCCTACGCATCTAGACAGTTGAAGAAACACGAGGAGAACTATACCACACACGACCTTGAGTTAGGTGTCGTGGTATTTGCATTAAAGATATGGAGACATTATCTATATGGTACCCAGTTTACGGTGTACACTGACCATAAAAGTCTTCGACACATCTTTGATCAACAACAGCAGAATATGAGGCAAAGCTGATGGCTCGAGTTATTGAACGATTATGACTGTAAGATGGAATATCATCCTGGCAAGGCAAACGTAGTTGCCGATGCCCTCAGTCGAAAAGACGATGTTAAACGTTTTCGTGCCTTAAACTTGAAAATCAAATCAAATCTTATATCACGAATCTGCGAAGCTCACCTGGAAGCTATTAAACCAACACTTATCGAAGGTGAAGGACCTATCGGTTTCGAGAACCAACTCCAAGTGAAAGCTAATGGTGTAGTGACCCGAACTTTTCCATGTTTATATATATTAATTGAGATTGATATTTACATGATTAAATGTTTCCAACATGTTAAGCAATCAAACTTGTTAAGACTTGATTAATTGAAATATGTTTCATATAGACAATTGACCACCCAAGTTGACCGGTGATTCACGAACGTTAAAACTTGTAAAAACTATATGATGACATATATATGGATATATATATATATATATATATATATATATATATATATATATATATATATATATATATATATAGTTAACATGATACTATTATAAGTAAACATATCATTAAGTATATTAACAATGAACTACATATGTAAAAACAAGACTACTAACTTAATGATTTTTAAACGAGACATATATGTAACGATTATCGTTGTAAAGACATTTAATGTATATATATCATATTAAGAGATATTCATACATGATAATATCATGATAATATAATAATTTAAAATCTCATTTGATATTATAAACATTGGGTTAACAACATTTAACAAGACCGTTAACCTAAAGGTTTAAAAACAACACTTACATGTAACGACTAACGATGACTTAACGACTCAGTTAAAATGTATATACATGTAGTGTTTTAATATGTATTTATAAACTTTTTAAAGACTTCAATACACTTATCAAAATACTTCTACTTAACAAAAATGCTTACAATTACATCCTCGTTCAGTTTCATCAACAATTCTACTCGTATGCACCCGTATTCGTACTCGTACAATACACAGCTTTTAGATGTATGTACTATTGGTATATACACTCCAATGATCAGCTCTTAGCAGCCCATGTGAGTCACCTAACACATGTGGGAACCATCATTTGGCAACTAGCATGAAATATCTCATAAAATTACAAAAATATGAGTAATCATTCATGACTTATTTACATGAAAACAAAATTACATATCCTTTATATCTAATCCATAAATCAACGACCAAAAACACCTACAAACACTTTCATTCTTCAATTTTCTTCATCTAATTGATCTCTCTCAAGTTCTATCTTCAAGTTCTAAGTGTTCTTCATATATTCTACAAGTTCTAGTTACATAAATGCAAGAATACTTTCAAGTTTGCTAGCTCACTTCCAATCTTGTAAGGTGATCATCCAACCTCAAGAAATCTTTGTTTATTACAGTAGGTTATCATTCTAATACAAGGTAATAATCATATTCAAACTTTGGTTCAATTTCTATAACTATAACAATCTTATTTCAAGTGATGATCTTACTTGAACTTGTTTTCGTGTCATGATTCTGCTTCAAGAACTTCGAGCCATCCAATGATCCGTTGAAGCTAGATCCATTTTTCTCTTTTCCAGTAGGTTTATCCAAGGAACTTAAGGTAGTAATGATGTTCATAACATCATTCGATTCATACATATAAAGTTATCTTATTCGAAGGTTTAAACTTGTAATCACTAGAACATAGTTTAGTTAATTCTAAACTTGTTCGCAAATAAAAGTTAATCCTTCTAACTTGACTTTTAAAATCAACTAAACACATGTTCTATATCTATATGATATGCTAACTTAATGATTTAAAACCTGGAAACACGAAAAACACCGTAAAACCGGATTTACGCCGTCGTAGTAACACCGCGGGCTGTTTTGGGTTAGTTAATTAAAAACTATGATAAAATTTGATTTAAAAGTTGTTATTCTGAGAAAATGATTTTTATTATGAACATGAAACTATATCCAAAAATTATGGTTAAACTCAAAGTGGAAGTATGTTTTCTAAAATGGTCATCTAGACGTCGTTCTTTCGACTGAAATGACTACCTTTACAAAAACGACTTGTAACTTATTTTTCCGACTATAAACCTATACTTTTTCTGTTTAGGTTCATAAAATAGAGTTCAATATGAAACCATAGCAATTTGATTCACTCAAAACGGATTTAAAATGAAGAAGTTATGGGTAAAACAAGATTGGATAATTTTTCTCATTTTAGCTACGTGAAAATTGTTAACAAATCTATTCCAACCATAACTTAATCAACTTGTATTGTATATTATGTAATCTTGAGATACCATAGACACGTATACAATGTTTCAACCTATCATGTCGACACATCTATATATAGTTCGGAACAACCATAGACACTCTATATGTGAATGTTGGAGTTAGCTATACAGGGTTGAGGTTGATTCCAAAATATATATAGTTTGAGTTGTGATCAATACTGAGATATGTATACACTGGGTCGTGGATTGATTCAAGATAATATTTATCGATTTATTTCTGTACATCTAACTGTGGACAACTAGTTGTAGGTTACTAACGAGGACAGCTGACTTAAGAAACTTAAAACATCAAAATATATTAAAAGTGTTGTAAATATATTTTGAACATACTTTGATATATATGTATATATTGTTATAGGTTCGTGAATCAACCAGTGGCCAAGTCTTACTTCACGACGAAGTAAAAATCTGTGAAAGTGAGTTATAGTCCCACTTTTAAAATCTAATATTTTTGGGATGAGAATACATGCAGGTTTTATAAATGATTTACAAAATAGACACAAGTACGTGAAACTACATTCTATGGTTGAATTATCGAAATCGAATATGCGCCTTTTTATTAAGTCTGGTAATCTAAGAATTAGGGAACAGACACCCTAATTGACGCGAATCCTAAAGATAGATCTATTGGGATTAACAAACCCCATCCAAAGTACCGGATGCTTTAGTACTTCGAAATTTATATCATATCCGAAGGGTGTCCCGGAATGATGGGGATATTCTTATATATGCATCTTGTTAATGTCGGTTACCAGGTGTTCACCATATGAATGATTTTTATCTCTATGTATGGGATGTGTATTGAAATATGAAATCTTGTGGTCTATTATTATGATTTGATATATATAGGTTAAACCTATAACTCACCAACATTTTTGTTGACGTTTTAAGCATGTTTATTCTCAGGTGATTATTAAGAGCTTCCGCTGTCGCATACTTAAATAAGGACGAGATTTGGAGTCCATGCTTGTTTGATATTGTGTAAAAACTGCATTCAAGAAACTTATTTTGTTGTAACATATTTGTATTGTAAACCATTATGTAATGGTCGTGTGTAAACAGGATATTTTAGATTATCATTATTTGATAATCTACGTAAAGCTTTTTAAAACCTTTATCTATGAAATAAAGGTTATGGTTTGTTTTAAAAATGAATGCAGTCTTTGAAAAACGTCTCATATAGAGGTCAAAACCTCGCAACGAAATCAATTAATATGGAACGTTTTTAATCAATAAGAACGGGACATTTCAGTTGGTATCCGAGCGTTGGTCTTAGAGAACCAGAATTTTGCATTAGTGTATCTTATCGAGTTGGTTAGGATGCATTAGTGAGTCTGGACTTCGACCATGTTTACTTGAAAAATGATTGCTTAACAAATTTTGTTGGAAACTATATATTTTTAACATGTGAATATTATGTGATATATTAATCTCTTAACGCGTTTGATATTATGTGATAGATGTCTACCTCTAGAACAAGTCCCATTGACTCACCTAATAATAATGAAGAGTCAAATGTAAATTGGAATGATTCGTGGACTGATTCACAAGTTCCCGAAGAGGAACCGGAAGAAGAGTCGGAACCGGAAGAAGAATCGGAACCGGAAGAAGAATCGGAACCGGAAGAAGAAATAGAACCGGTGGGGGAAATAATAAAACGGTTAAGTAAAAGAGAATCCTCAACCAACCGACCAAGGTTAATTATGGTCAATGGTGTTTCCGCCAAGGAAGCAAAATATTGGGAGGATTACCAATTCTACGATGAATCGGATTCCGACGAGAATTCCGATGATGTTATAGAAATTACCCCAACTGAATTTAAAAAGGCAAAAGAAAATAATAAGGGAAAGGGCATAAAAATAGAGAAATCTAATTCCAACCCCGATGAACTTTATATGTATCGTCGACCCCCGAAGTCCTTAAGTTGTAACAATGACCCGGGAACCTCTAAACCACCAGGTTTTTCTAAACCAATGTGGACAACGACGGCTCGTATTAGGGGAACATCATATATCCCTAGAAACTTGGCAAAACGAACCAAAACCGAAGAAGAAAAAACGAGCGAGTCGGAATAAGATAGTTGTATTCGTGTGGTGTAATATATGTAATATAGTGTGCTTATGCTTTATGATATATGTAAAAATTTCTTGTATTAATAAGTATTTTTTTATGAATCTAACTCTTGTCTATTTTACAGTTTAAAAACACAAAATGAATAGACAACCCAATATTTTAAGAGACCTACCCGGAGACATGATTGATGAAATCTTGTCTAGAGTCGGTCAGAATTCCTCGGCACAACTATTTAAGGCGAGATCAGTTTGTAAGACATTCGAAGAACGTTCTAAGAATGTCTTGGTTTATAAGAGACTTTCGTTTGAAAGATGGGGGATATCACATTGGGAAACCCATAAGTTACGATGTGTTTACTTTGACGCATATATTGCAGGGAACCCAAATGCTATTTTACGCAACGGGTTAAGAAATTATTTTGACTCAATATATCCGAATATTGGACTTCGTGATTTAGAAAAAGCGGCTAACATGCAACATAAAGAAGCATGTTATGCTTACGGATTAGTAATGTTTGCTTCTCACCAAAGTGAGAACAAGAACATCGGGCTACAACTATTAAACAAAACGTTTCCACAAGTGACGGAGTCGGTAATTGGGGTAAGAAATGAGGTTTTTAGATTGTTACGGGACTGTTGGACATTACGTAACCCTCGTCCCTTTGACGACGTTACAACACGCTGTCTTATCAACTGCCATAACGATTATGTTCCATAAGACCAAGGATGGGAAGTAGTCCTAGTAAAACCAGAATGCATGACTTGTTTCTGGACGTATGAATTACGTGTCTTTATTGCCTTTGCTGAACGACTTGTGTACTAGCTAGAATTATCTTCACAACTATCTTGTATCAAAGTTATTGTGTGCTATATTTCATGCTTTATGTAAAATAAGCGGTATTGTAAGTTTGTAAAATATTGTATAAAAGTTTGAACGCGAAATATTGTTACAATCAGTTTTTCATATAGAATTGTAGTAGTTGAATTGTATATTAGCTACTAAGTATGAACTTAACGGGTAGGTACTACCCGAATTTAAACTTATAAAATGCTAATATGAAGAAAAAGCTTTTATAAATGAGTTCATATTATGCTACGAAATACTATTAACTACTCTTAATATTCTGTATGATTAACTTGTTCCATTTGACTATTTTGAAGGAAATGGCACTGACTACTCGACACACCGTGAATATGAATGAAGAGGAATTTCGTACTTTTCTAGCTTCAAACATAGCCGCAGTACAGGCTGCGCTACATACCAACAATAACCTTGGATCTAGCAGTACAGGAAATCGTGTAGGATGCACCTACAAAGAATTCACTGCCTGCAAACCTTTGGAATTTGATGGAACCGAAGGACCGATCGGATTGAAACGGTGGACCGAGAAGGTCGAATCGGTGTTTGCCATAATTAAGTGTACTGAAGAGGACAAAGTGAAGTACGCTACGCATACCTTCACAAGTTCTGCGTTAACATGGTGGAATACCTATCTAGAGCAAGTGGGACAAGACGATGCGTACGCACTACCGTGGTCAGCATTCAAGCACTTGATGAACGAGAAGTACCGTCCCAGAACCGAGGTCAATAAGCTCAAGACAGAACTTAGAGGGTTACGAACCCAAGGATTTGATATTACCACGTACGAAAGACGATTCACAGAATTGTGCCTATTGTGTCCGGGAGCGTTCGAAGATGAGGAAGAGAAGATCGACGCGTTTGTGAAAGGATTACCGGAAAGAATCCAAGAAGATATAAGTTCACACGAGCCCGCCTCCATACAACAGGCATGTAGAATGGCTCACAAACTAGTGAACCAGATTGAAGAAAGAATTAAAGAACAGACTACTGAAGAGGCCAATGTGAAGCAAGTCAAAAGAAAGTGGGAGGAAAACGGTGATAAGAATCACCAATACAACAACAACAATTATCCCAACAATCGCAACATCAATCGTAACTACAACAAACGGCCCAACAACAACAACAACAACAGCAACTACAACAATCTTCCCAACAACAATAATAACTGCAACAACAACAACAACAACAATCAGAAGCAGCTATGCCAAAGGTGTGAAAAGTATCACTCGGGGTTCTGCACCAAATTTTGCAACAAGTGTAAAAGAAATGGGCATAGCGCGGCGAAGTGTGAGGTCTACGGACCAGGCGTTAATAGAACGAAAGGAATAAATGGTGTCGGAACGAGTAATGGCGGAGCAAGTAGTGTCGGAGCAAGTTATGCCAATGTAGTTTGTTATAAATGTGGAAAACCATGCCACATTATTAGAAATTGCCCGAACCAGGAGAACACGAATGGACAAGGCCGCGGAAGAGTTTTCAATATTAATGCGGCAGAGGCACAGGAAGACCCGGAGCTTGTTACGGGTACGTTTCTTATTGACAATAAATCTGCTTACGTTTTATTTGATTCGGGTGCGGATAGAAGCTATATGAGTAGAGATTTTTGTGCTAAATTAAGTTGTCCATTGACGCCTTTGGATAGTAAATTTTTACTCAAATTAGCAAATGGTAAATTAATTTCAGCAGATAATATATGTCGGAATCGAGAAATTAAACTGGTTAGCGAAACATTTAAGATTGATTTGATACCAGTAGAGTTAGGGAGTTTTGATATGATAATCAGTATGGACTGGTTGAAAGAAGTGAAAGCAGAGATCGTTTGTTACAAAAATGCAATTCGCATTATACGAGAAAAAGGAAAACCCTTAATGGTGTACGGAGAAAAGGGCAACACGAAGCTACATCTTATTAGTAATTTGAAGGCACAAAAACTAATAAGAAAAGGTTGCTATGCTGTTCTAGCACATGTCGAGAAAGTACAAACTGAAGAAAAGAGCATCAATGATGTTCCCGTCGCAAAAGAATTTCCCGATGTATTTCCGAAAGAATTACCGGGATTACCCCCACATCCATCCGTTGAATTTCAAATAGATCTTGTACCAGGAGCTGCACCAATAGCTCGTGCTCCTTACAGACTTGCACCCAGCGAGATGAAAGAACTGCAAAGCCAATTACAAGAACTTTTAGAGCGTGGTTTCATTCGACCAAGCACATCACCATGGGGAGCTCCTGTTTTATTTGTCAAGAAGAAAGATGGTACATTCAGGTTGTGTATCGACTATCGAGAGTTGAACAAACTTACCATCAAGAACCGCTACCCACTACCGAGAATCGACGACTTATTTGATCAACTACAAGGCTCGTCTGTTTATTCAAAGATTGACTTACGTTCCGGGTATCATCAAATGCGGGTGAAAGAAGATGATATTCCAAAGACTGCTTTCAGAACACATTACGGTCATTACGAGTTTATGGTCATGCCGTTTGGTTTAACTAATGCACCAGCTGTGTTCATGGACCTTATGAACCGAGTGTGTGGACCATACCTTGACAAGTTTGTCATTGTTTTCATTGATGACATACTTATTTACTCAAAGAATGACCAAGAACACGGTGAACATTTGAGAAAGGTGTTAGAAGTATTGAGGAAGGAAGAATTGTACGCTAAGTTTTCAAAGTGTGCATTTTTGTTGGAAGAAGTTCAATTCCTCGGTCACATAGTGAACAAAGAAGGTATTAAGGTGGATCCGGCAAAGATAGAAACTGTTGAAAAGTGGGAAACCCCGAAAACTCCGAAACACATACGCCAGTTTTTAGGACTAGCTGGTTACTACAGAAGGTTCATCCAAGACTTTTCCAGAATAGCAAAACCCTTGACTGCATTAACGCATAAAGGGAAGAAATTTGAATGGAAGGATGAACAAGAGAAAGCGTTTCAGTTATTGAAGAAAAAGCTAACTACGGCACCTATATTGTCATTGCCTGAAGGGAATGATGATTTTGTGATTTATTGTGACGCATCAAAGCAAGGTCTCGGTTGTATATTAATGCAACGAATGAAGGTGATTGCTTATGCGTCTAGACAATTGAAGATTCACAAGCAAAATTATACGACGCATGATTTGGAATTAGGCGCGGTTGTTTTTGCATTAAAGACTTGGAGGCACTACTTATATGGGGTCAAAAGTATTATATATACCGACCACAAAAGTCTTCAACACATATTTAATCAGAAACAACTGAATATGAGGCAGCGCAGGTGGATTGAATTGTTGAATGATTACGACTTTGAGATTCGTTACCACCCGGGGAAGGCAAATGTGGTAGCCGATGCCTTGAGCAGGAAGGACAGAGAACCCATTCGAGTAAAATCTATGAATATAATGATTCATAATAACCTTACTACTCAAATAAAGGAGGCGCAACAAGGAGTTTTAAAAGAGGGAAATTTAAAGGATGAAATACCCAAAGGATCGGAGAAGCATCTTAATATTCGGGAAGACGGAACCCGGTATAGGGCTGAAAGGATTTGGGTACCAAAATTTGGAGATATGAGAGAAATGGTACTTAGAGAAGCTCATAAAACCAGATACTCAATACATCCTGGAACGGGGAAGATGTACAAGGATCTCAAGAAACATTTTTGGTGGCCGGGTATGAAAGCCGATGTTGCTAAATACGTAGGAGAATGTTTGACGTGTTCTAAGGTCAAAGCTGAGCATCAGAAACCATCAGGTCTACTTCAACAACCTGAAATCCCGGAATGGAAATGGGAAAACATTACCATGGATTTCATCACTAAATTGCCAAGGACTGCAAGTGGTTTTGATACTATTTGGGTAATAGTTGATCGTCTCACCAAATCAGCACACTTCCTGCCAATAAGAGAAGATGACAAGATGGAGAAGTTAGCACGACTGTATTTGAAGGAAGTCGTCTCCAGACATGGAATACCAATCTCTATTATCTCTTATAGGGATGGCAGATTTATTTCAAGATTCTGGCAGACATTACAGCAAGCATTAGGAACTCGTCTAAACATGAGTACTGCCTATCATCCACAAACTGATGGGCAGAGCGAAAGGACGATACAAACACTTGAAGACATGCTACGAGCATGTGTTATTGATTTTAGAAACAGTTGGGATCGACATCTACCGTTAATAGAATTTTCCTACAACAACAGCTACCATTCAAGCATTGAGATGGCGCCGTTTGAAGCACTTTATGGTAGAAAGTGCAGGTCTCCGATTTGTTGGAGTGAAGTGGGGGATAGACAGATTACGGGTCCAGAGATTATACAAGAAACTACCGAGAAGATCATCCAAATTCAACAACGGTTGAAAACTGCCCAAAGTCGACAAAAGAGCTACGCTGACATTAAAAGAAAAGATATAGAATTTAAAATTGGAGAGATAGTCATGCTTAAAGTTGCACCTTGGAAAGGCGTTGTTCGATTTGGTAAACGAGGGAAATTAAATCCAAGGTATATTGGACCATTCAAGATTATTGATCGTGTCGGACCAGTAGCTTACCGACTTGAGTTACCTCAACAACTCGCGGCTGTACATAACACTTTCCATGTCTCAAATTTGAAGAAATGTTTTGCTAAAGAAGATCTCACTATTCCGTTAGATGAAATCCAAATCAACGAAAAACTTCAATTCATCGAAGAACCCGTCGAAATAATGGATCGTGAGGTTAAAAGACTTAAGCAAAACAAGATACCAATTGTTAAGGTTCGATGGAATGCTCGTAGAGGACCCGAGTTCACCTGGGAGAGTGAAAATCAGATGAAGAATAAATACCCGCATCTATTTCCAGAAGATTCGTCAACACCTTCAACAGCTTAAAATTTCGGGACGAAATTTATTTAACGGGTAGGTACTGTAGTGACCCGAACTTTTCCATGTTTATATATATTAATTGAGATTGATATTTACATGATTAAATGTTTCCAACATGTTAAGCAATCAAACTTGTTAAGACTTGATTAATTGAAATATGTTTCATATAGACAATTGACCACCCAAGTTGACCAGTGATTCACGAACGTTAAAACTTGTAAAAACTATATGATGACATATATATGGATATATATATATAGTTAACATGATACTATTATAAGTAAATATATCATTAAGTATATTAACAATGAACTACATATGTAAAAACAAGACTACTAACTTAATGATTTTTAAACGAGACATATATGTAACGATTATCGTTGTAAAGACATTTAATGTATATATATCATATTAAGAGATATTCATACATGATAATATCATGATAATATAATAATTTAAAATCTCATTTGATATTATAAACATTGGGTTAACAACATTTAACAAGACCGTTAACCTAAAGGTTTAAAAACAACACTTACATGTAACGACTAACGATGACTTAACGACTCAGTTAAAATGTATATACATGTAGTGTTTTAATATGTATTTATACACTTTTGAAAGACTTCAATACACTTATCAAAATACTTCTACTTAACAAAAATGCTTACAATTACATCCTCGTTCAGTTTCATCAACAATTCTACTCGTATGCACCCGTATTCGTACTCGTACAATACACAGCTTTTAGATGTATGTACTATTGGTATATACACTCCAATGATCAGCTCTTAGCAGCCCATGTGAGTCACCTAACACATTTGGGAACCATCATTTGGCAACTAGCATGAAATATCTCATAAAATTACAAAAATATGAGTAATCATTCATGACTTATTTACATGAAAACAAAATTACATATCCTTTATATCTAATCCATAAATCAACGACCAAAAACACCTACAAACACTTTCATTCTTCAATTTTCTTCATCTAATTGATCTCTCTCAAGTTCTATCTTCAAGTTCTAAGTGTTCTTCATATATTCTACAAGTTCTAGTTACATAAAAGCAAGAATACTTTCAAGTTTGCTAGCTCACTTCCAATCTTGTAAGGTGATCATCCAACCTCAAGAAATCTTTGTTTATTACAGTAGGTTATCATTCTAATACAAGGTAATAATCATATTCAAACTTTGGTTCAATTTCTATAACTATAACAATCTTATTTCAAGTGATGATCTTACTTGAACTTGTTTTCGTGTCATGATTCTGCTTCAAGAACTTCGAGCCATCCAATGATCCGTTGAAGCTAGATCCATTTTTCTCTTTTCCAGTAGTTTTATCCAAGGAACTTAAGGTAGTAATGATGTTCATAACATCATTCGATTCATACATATAAAGTTATCTTATTCGAAGGTTTAAACTTGTAATCACTAGAACATAGTTTAGTTAATTCTAAACTTTTCGCAAATAAAAGTTAATCCTTCTAACTTGACTTTTAAAATCAACTAAACACATGTTCTATATCTATATGATATGCTAACTTAATGATTTAAAACCTGAAAACACGAAAAACACCGTAAAACCGGATTTACGCCGTCGTAGTAACACCGCGGGCTGTTTTGGGTTAGTTAATTAAAAACTATGATAAAATTTGATTTAAAAGTTGTTATTCATAGAAAATGATTTTTATTATGAACATGAAACTATATCCAAAAATTATGGTTAAACTCAAAGTGGAAGTATGTTTTCTAAAATGGTCATCTAGACGTCGTTCTTTCGACTGAAATGACTACCTTTACAAAAACGACTTGTAACTTATTTTTCCGACTATAAACCTATACTTTTTCTGTTTAGGTTCATAAAATAAAGTTCAATATGAAACCATAGCAATTTGATTCACTCAAAACGGATTTAAAATGAAGAAGTTATGGGCAAAACAAGATTGGATAATTTTTCTCATTTTAGCTACGTGAAAATTGTTAACAAATCTATTCCAACCATAACTTAATCAACTTGTATTGTATATTATGTAATCTTGAGATACCATAAACACGTATACAATGTTTCAACCTATCATGTCGACACATCTATATATAGTTCGGAACAACCATAGACACTCTATATGTGAATGTTGGAGTTAGCTATACAGGGTTGAGGTTGATTCCAAAATATATATAGTTTGAGTTGTGATCAATACTGAGATACGTATACACTGGGTCGTGGATTGATTCAAGATAATATTTATCGATTTATTTCTGTACATCTAACTGTGGACAACTAGTTGTAGGTTACTAACGAGGACAGCTGACTTAAGAAACTTAAAACATCAAAATATATTAAAAGTGTTGTAAATATATTTTGAACATACTTTGATATATATGTATATATTGTTATAGGTTCGTGAATCAACCAGTGGCCAAGTCTTACTTCCCGACGAAGTAAAAATCTGTGAAAGTGAGTTATAGTCCCACTTTTAAAATCTAATATTTTTGGGATGAGAATACATGCAGGTTTTATAAATGATTTACAAAATAGACACAAGTACGTGAAACTACATTCTATGGTTGAATTATCGAAATCGAATATGCCCCTTTTTATTAAGTCTGGTAATCTAAGAATTAGGAAACAGACACCCTAATTGACGCGAATCCTAAAGATAGATCTATTGGGCTTAACAAACCCCATCCAAAGTACCGGATGCTTTAGTACTTCGAAATTTATATCATATTCGAAGGGTGTCCCGAAATGATGGGGATATTCTTATATATGCATCTTGTTAATGTCGGTTACCAGGTGTTCACCATATGAATGATTTTTATCTCTATGTATGGGATGTATATTGAAATATGAAATCTTGTGGTCTATTATTATGATTTGATATATATAGGTTAAACCTATAACTCACCAACATTTTTGTTGACGTTTTAAGCATGTTTATTCTCAGGTGATTATTAAGAGCTTCCGCTGTCTCATACTTAAATAAGGACGAGATTTGGAGTCCATGCTTGTATGATATTGTGTAAAAACTGCATTCAAGAAACTTATTTTGTTGTAACATATTTGTATTGTAAACCATTATGTAATGGTCGTGTGTAAACAGGATATTTTAGATTATCATTATTTGATAATCTACGTAAAGCTTTTTAAAACCTTTATCTATGAAATAAAGGTTATGATTTGTTTTAAAAATGAATGCAGTCTTTGAAAAACGTCTCATATAGAGGTCAAAACCTCGCAACGAAATCAATTAATATGGAACGTTTTTAATCAATAAGAACGGGACATTTCAAATGGTACACGGTACTTTGGCAACAGAATTTGGGTTCCTCGCTTCGGTAATCTCCGTGAACTAGTCTTGGATTTTCGCATAAGACTAGGTATTCTATTCATCCGGGTTCCAGTAAGATGTACCACGATGTGAAGGAATTCTACTGGTGGCCTAATATGAAAGCCGATATTGCTACTTATGTTAGTAAGTGTCTCACTTGTTTGAAAGTCAAGGCTGAACATCAAAAGCCTTCTGGTCTGTTGACACAACCCGATATTCCGCAGTGGAAGTGGGAATGTATCGCTATGGACTTTATTACTAAATTGCCCAAGACTTCTAGTGGCAATGATACTATATGGGTCATAGTAGATCGTCGTACTAAATCTACTCATTTCTTACCGATCAAGGAGACCGACAAGATGGAGAGATTGTCACAACTGTATATCAAAGAAATTGTCTCTCGTCATGGTGTTCCTATATCAATCATATCCGATCGCGACAGTAGATTCACTTCCAGATTCTGGAAATCCTTACAAACTGCTCTTGGAACTCAACTCGACATGAGTACTGCTTATCATCCGCAAACCGATGGTCAAAGTGAACGAACCATTCAAACATTGGAAGATATGCTTCGCGCTTGTGTTATCGACTTCGGCAAAGGCTGGGATAGACATTTGCCTTTGGTTGAATTCTCTTACAATAATAGTTATCACTCAAGTATTAAGGCTGCACCTTTTGAGGCCTTATACGGACGAAAATGTAGATCCCCACTGTGCTGGGATGAATTAGAGGACAGACAGTTAACTGGTCCTGAAATCATACACGAGACAACCGAAAAGATAGTTCAGATTAAGAAATGAATAGAAACTGCCCGCAGCCGACAGAAGAGCTATGCTAATAACGGTCGGAAAGATTTGGAATTCCAAGTTGGTGACAAAGTCATGTTGAAAGTATCCCCTTGGAAAGGCGTCGTTCGTTTTGGTTAACGAAGCAAACTAAGTCCGCGTTTTGTTGGACCCTTCAAGATTACTGAAAGGATCGGACCCGTGGCTTATCGATTAGAATTACCTGCTGAACTTAGCAGTGTACACAACGTATTTCATGTCTCGAATCTTAAAAAGTTCTCGCTGATGACACTCTCATTATTCCTTTGGATGACATTCGCATTGATGATAAAATGCACTTCATAGAGGAACCCGTAGAAGTCATGGACCGATCTGCTAAATGCTTAAAACAAAGCACCATACCTATTGTTAAGATCCGTTGAAATTCACGACGTGGCCCCGAGTATACCTGGGAACGTTAAGACCAAATGAAACAGAAATATTCCCATCTCTTCTCAACCGCTGATGCATCCGAAAAGTTAACCTAAAACTTCGGGACGAAGTTTTTATTAACGGGGAGGTACTGTAACAACCCTCACTTTTCGACTTCTAAATTTACTGAATTAACCCTAGGGTCATATGTCTGACTATATGTATTAAGGGTTGTTATATACAATTAAATATTGACCGAATAGTAATTTTTAGTCAACAATGTACGCTTAAATAAATAATATATTATTAATTTATATAATTTGACATAATATATAAACTTTGTATCACTTTTATTATTTAGTTAATGTATTATATATTTAACTATATAATAAATCTAATTATATATAAATGTAATAATATTTACAAACTTACTAAAACTATAGTTTAATAATTAAAATCATAATTATTATTAAAAATACAAAATACCGAATTATTTATTATTTTTATGCAAAATTTGTATTTATTAATTAAATAAAAAATAAATATAAAATAAAATAAAATATTATTGACAAATATTCTTGAAAAAGCATTAAATCAATTTGTTTATTTATATAAAAAAAAAATCCTTAAAATAAATGAAAAAAATAAGTAAATAAATAAATAAATAAATTACTTTTTAATTAAAAAATTTTAATGGAAAAACTACTTTTATTATTTTATTTTGTGCATTATCCCATTACCTAACATTTAATACTTTTTAATTTTAAAATCCCATTAAGAATTAAAATATTTCTTTTTCTTTTAATTATTTTATTCTTTTTACCTAATTTTTTCAAGTATAAATACCCCTCATTTCTCATTCAAACTCACACCAAAATTTCTCTCATTCTGTCTTTGAAGAATTACTACTAGTAAGTATTCTTTTCTTACTTTTTATTTTTTTACTTTTTACTTTTTACTTTTTACTTTTTACTTCGGTTATTATTTTTACCGAAACATGTAAATAATGTTATAAATTATATGCAATTAAAAATAAAATAAATAACATGTATACACTATTACTATTACTAGCACCTATAACCTACTACTTATATTGTAACATAAAAACATTTTGGGATATGTATTAGAGATGTATAGATCTTCGAACTTTCTTGACGAATTGTTTCTATGAGATTCTAGGCAGAGGGTTTGGATTTCTGATTTAAAGGGTCCTATGGCTCAAGCCCCTAGATCTAAATTAGCCATTCGAAGGGAAAGGGGTGATTGGAAGCTTATCTATTACGGCAAGTATTCTAAAATGGAAAAACACTGATAAAAGTAGAAACTCTCTAGTCGTAGAAACTTAGTAAAATAAGAAACTTTCTAAAAATGAAAACTTTATAAAAATAGTAACTTACTAGGAATAGAAACTTAGTAAAACAAACTATACTTAAACACATACTTAAACTTAAACATGGGCAAAACACTTAACTACTCTTAAATGTCAATAGGTTGACTTTCCTGCTCACTCGTTCAACTCTTTATTCTGAGGAATAACTCTCTCTCTACTTACTAAGGTGAATTCATAGCCCCTCTTCATTGCTAGCAAATTTACTTACTTTTACTTGGGGTGAGACACATGCTATTTTTACTTTTTACACTTTAGACACAAGTACCAAACTGTTAAACTATGCTATACCCGGCTATGTCCGACTAAGTCCCTACAGTGATATTTTTAATTGTTGCGGCATGCTTAATTATTGGGGGTAGGCCTATCGGGAGTAACGTCCCCGATACATTTGACAAAGTCATTGTATTACTTAATAATGAAATTAAACCGACAAGGACAGACACAACTTGTCATGGGGCAAAATTTGAACGTTTAGTCTAAATATCGCGCATTGGCATAACTTTTTGATCCTGCGGGAGATCAACTTTACAAACTAAATCTTGTGGTCTAAAACAACGACAAACTTTTTTGTTAAACCTATGAACTTCACTCAACCTTTTTGGTTGACACTTTAGCATGTTTTGTCTCAGGTGCTGTTTGATTCAAGCTCTTATACTTACTGCTTATGTGATGCTACTTGGACATAAGATCAAGAGATATCGCATTTATTACTTCTGCTCGTGAACATTTACGATATTGTTATTCCTGTCATTGTAACGACATTTCATTTTCCGCTGCGTACTCATTAAAGTTAAATTCATCATTTAGTATTGTTCTCGTTTATTATAATATGTTGGTATGTTTTGATATTAGTGACGTTCCTTCCAGACCCTATTGGGAGGACGTTACACTAATCGAGATTTGTTGCTTCACTAAGCACTTTTCTCCAAACCCGGTGGAGATTCGATTTACAAGTCTTCAACTTCTTTGGTAGACAACAAACCTAATCTTTTTATCCCTTTGAAAAATCAACTCCAATCTAGATCAACTTGTCTTCACCTTGGACAAGTATTAATCACCAAATAAGATTAATCAACTTCCTAAGTCTCTTTAAGGAAGTAGATCACTAAGTTAGCCTATGCTTCTACTAATTGAAGTTACAAGACTTATACACTTTGTAATGATGATCCTAAGACAATACTAGGACATACATTACACTAAGTAAACTCACAAGATTAATGATTTTGATTAGTAAGTTTACAACAATCAAATTCTATATCTATAATATCATAGAATCTTCTCTTGCTTGATCACATTTGAGTAGTAATTAGAGCCCTTGTGATCTCTGGAAATAAGCTTTTGAAATATGAAAGAGGGTCAGCTTCAAATGCTCTTCATTGCTTGCCTTTTATAGTAGGATTCAAAAAATAGCCGTTGACACACGGTTGCCAGCACAGTCGACCGTGGTTCGACCGTGCGTGCTCCAGTCCAAAATTGGTATCCGTTGTATAGCCGTTTGACTCAAATTTGAATACCACATTTTGGCACCTTTACTCCTTCTAGCACCCGCAAAAGAAACCAAACATCCTATACAAGTACTATATGCATTAAGTGTGGGGGTTTTGGTCTTATTGTGTGAAAGTGACATAACAATCCATTAGTGGCAAACCCAACATTCTTGGAGAAGTTTCTTGAGTGATATTTTGGAAAATCTCAGATTGGTCAAGACTTAGTTAGTCACTTTAATGCATTTGGTTCAATTCTAAAGACTAGTCAATATGTCATTAACTTCCTAGTTTCAATTAATCACAAGTCATGTTTATTTTAAGCTTAGGTAGATTAATTGAATGATGTCTTTCTAAGATAATCATTAAGTATGTAGAGACATCCAAGTTAAGTCATACTTGAATAAGCAATCACAATTTGTTACTTAGACAAGACCAAGTAAAAAATTGATCATAATTTTATTGTGAACCAAGTTACACTTAATTTGTTGGAGTAGACTAGTTACTTGAATTCTAACTAGTAAGCACATAGCAAGCATGTTATTCAAGTTGACAAATTTATGAGTATTTAACATATTAGCTAGTAGCAAGTAATACTCACACATAGCAAGAGATAGTTACTCTAAGATCAATCGTATAGATATTTGCACAACTTGTAATTCAAGCTTTTATCAAGCTTACTTGCAATATAACATATTGCATGATTAATGTGTAAGCACACATTAATGTGCAACACATGCACAAGGGAAGAGCAATCTCTAGTTGGGACTTGGTGACCATCCTAAATGTATCTAAGTGTATTTTAGGATTACAAGTCTTTACTAATTACACTTGAAAGCATTGTTCTTCATTTTCCCTTAATTAATCACTAAGTCATCTTTAATAGTAATTATTGTTCTAGTGACATTGGCTTAAGTGTGTTGGTACTTGATGATCATAAAAAGGATGTCTAGATAAGAATTAAGATCACAAGTTGTTGATTAACACTTATGTGTTATGCCTAATCTTGGTTAATTTGTCATTAAGATGTAATTAGGCGTAATTAACAACGATTAGTGTTTTTATGACCAAAACTCAATTGAGTATGGAGAAGGCATCTATTCTAAGCGTGTTGAGAAAGGTTTCATGAATTATAGATGTCAGGAACTAGTCAAACTTTATTTGGTCAAAATTGGTAATAGAGAAAACTGTGGTCACACCGCGATTGACCGTGGTGGCGACCGTGCAATTTTTTTTCACAAAACTGCGTTACAATTCAGTTTGGGGTTCTGCGGCTGGCTATGCGATCGACCGTTCCTTTGACCGTGTATGTTGCTGAACTTTTAATTCTATTCTTTAAGTTATGTTTGACTTGGTCATTTGCAAGATAAAGTGTGGATTAGTGACCTTACGTGTTTTATGTTAAGATGTCGGTCATCACTTATGCATATGTATGTGTCATCATCAAAACCTATTCTTTTGTTAATCATCATACTTAACTTTGTCGTTTAGTTCATTAACCAACATTCAACCAACAATCTATTTTAACTTTAGTTATAAATAAAAAATTAAGTTATATATGGTATGCTTATAATTTTATTCTTATAATTTAATAATTTCCTTGCCGTTCAAAAAAAAAAAAGTTATATATGGTATGCTTAAACGTAGTTCTAAGAATTACATTTAAAGAATTCTTTTTTATTTAGTTAAGTGTAATTGTTATTTTACTGAATCAACTTTTTTAGGAAAAATGGGTTGAGATTTATGTCATGATTGGCCCTAATGTTTTAAATTTAATATTTAATAAACTTAATAAAGTAAGATCAAATAAGGAAAATCATTCGGTGTACTCTTCACATGTGGACACCTTAGATGCGTATTTAAATGTTGATTCAAACTCTGTTGATTTAGTTGGTGGTTTCAGAAATAATTCAGTTGTGTTTGCTAAATGTCCAGAAGGAATGAAAGAAGGGGGTGAGACAATTGCTAATGTTCCTGTGACAAATGAGGAAAGGCCTTTCAAAGGGTTTGCTCATGTAAGGCTAAGTGGCTTAGGTGGTGAGCAAATTGTTATTAATGAAATGCCTACTGTAGGGTCTTCTCGTGAAGGGGTAATTGGCTCAGGTGGTGATCAAATAGGTATTAACTCGACAATTGACAAAGGTGGTAGTTTCGGGGATGTTGTGGAAAAAATGTCCATATTTAATTTTAGACACGTGAACTTCCTAAGGATATAGGTGATGGGACAATAGACGTTTCTTTGGACGTGTCGGAGTCAAATGATCACAACTTTACGTTTATGGTTAGATTGGATAGGTTGAAGATGGAGAAAAAGAAAAAGAAGGAAGAATTGTTGGAAAAAACAAAGCTTGAGTCGAACAGTGAAAAGCCAAAACCGATTTTAATTGGCCGTAGTGGAAGATGTTATTGTGATTGTGAGGTTCCCTCGTGTGACGGTTTTTGTAAAGCATGGTATGTTATGAATAAGGATGTTTCAAGTTAGCGAAGTTAACCCGAGGTCAAGAAAGAAGGCGATCGAGGCTTCCACATCGGGTACTTATCAACTTAAAGATAACTTCGATGACTTGGAGTATGGGGATGCAATTCAAAACATGTTTATAAGACCTCAAGATGGAAGAGGTGGTGGTTCTTCGGTAATTGGGGGAGGAAATATGTCCGCAGAGGCTTTCACGACATTCGATGATATGATGACACGATTGGTGGGGGAGAGTGCACTGGGTGATGGATCTGCTAACCTGTTATCTTACAAGATTGAGAATCGGTCCGGGAAAAACTCATTGAAAGAGACGGTCAATGGAAAATTGAAAATGGCGGGTTCTCGAGGTTGATTGTTATGGTTCGTCTTGAGTTTCTTCGGTTGATTTTTGTCATTATATTTTTCGTCTTTGTCTTTGTTTTTGTTAGGTTATTATGTTTGTAAAATTTGTTCGGGATGTCAAGGAGACTCGCTTTTAGATAGTTTTTTGTTTAGTTGGTTAGTTTATATGTGCGAGTCTTCCCGTCTTTCCCGAGTCCTTTTGTATTCCTTGTGAGGGAGTTTTCCTTTGGAAAATGACCTCGTTTCTATATGAGTTTTCATTTTTCACAAAAAATAAATAAATAAATAAAGTGCATTTTAATTAAAAAAATAACATTTGTGGTATCTAACTTACAATACGCGGACGACGCTACTTTTTTCGATGAATGAAGTAAAACAAATATAAGCAATCTAATGAAGTTCGATTCCTCAGAAAGTTTGAAGACTTGTCTAGGCTTAAAATTAATTTCAATAAAAGCAATCTTTTTAGTGATGGGATGGTTAGAGAGGAAATTGTAAATATGGCTAGAAGGATTAGCTATAATATTGGCGAGTTTCCCTTCACATATCTCAGTTTGCCTATTGGAGCCAAAATGAATAGATTGAATAATTGGAAGCCGTTTATAGACAAATTCGATAAGAGGGTTGCAAAATGGAGTGCTAGATCAATGTCTTTCAGTGGACGCATTACGCTTGTTAAGTCGGTCCTCAATAGTTTACCATTATATTTTTTCACTCTATCGAGCCCCTTGGTGCGTGATCAAAAAACTTAAGTGTATTAAGAGGAACTTTTTTTGGGTGAGTCAGTCGTATGCCATAAAATGGCTTGGGTTAGGTGTGGCGATATTCTTGTTCTTTATAGGGACAGGGGGTCTAAACGTCGGGACTTTAAAAGGAAAGAACATGGCTTTGCTCGGCAAATGGTGGTGGAGGTTCAAAACGGAAAATAATTACTTTTGGGGTAAAATCATCAAAAGCATTCACGGGCTAATATGAAACACCCCGCCAAATTTCATTTGACGGTGCGTTAATCATCGGGTCCCACAGCAATAGTTACGCCCTCTAAATGAGACGTTTTCCAAAACTAATCGCAATTATTTTAATAAAACGTTTGACTTTAAAAGAAAGTCTCCAACAATGTAAAATACCAACGTTAACCGTAGTAAACAACCAACATTATTTAATAAATGAATTAGTATTTAATGCGAATAATAAATGAATTCTTTAAAAAAGCATGTTGGACTCTAAGATGTAATGCCATGCAACCTTTAAGCAATCAACGGTAGCAAATCATCCAAGTACATGAGATAAAACATGTAAAACGGGTCAGCATAATGTTGGTGAATCTACAGGTTTAAGTAAACAAATACCAGTATGTTTTAGAAATCGGTTTTCAGAAATCAGTTATCAGAATCGTTTATCAGTAATCAGTATCCGAAATCAGTACACAGAAATTAGTTATCAGTAATCAGTATCCCAAATCATTATTCATGAATAAGTTATCAGTAATCAGTACCCGAAATCATTATTCAGAAATCAGTTATCAGTATCCGAAATCATTATTCAGAAATCAGTTATCAGTAATCAGTATCCGAAATAATTATTTAGAAATCAATTATCAGTAATCAGTATCCGAAATCATTATTCAGAAATCAGATATCAGTAAGCGTTTATCAGTGTTAGACCATGAGTTTTCGTATAACCCAGTTGTATAACATATACATTATTATGAGCACTTGAATACAAAGATTAAAACCACAAATAGTTTAGAACTACGCAATTTCCTTTACCCCATCTAAGTATACACTTGTTCATGTGTACATTTTACGAAGTAATAAGCACCACAATATGTAGCAGTGAGGCTGTCAAACCTAACGAATCCGTCCCTATGATTCGCGCTTACAAAGTAACTAAAGTGTTCAAGCTAAGAGATTTCTGAACAGAACTCATATGTAAAACAATTTGAAAGTAGCATTTATCTCATCCCAAAAGTAAAAGTCTAAATGGGACTATATACTGCTCTGATAAGTATTGCAAAAGCAAAGAAATATCGGACAATTATGACCATGTAATTCAACCTAGACATAATATCATGTGGTCACATAAGTCTATCTCAAATAGATGTTGGTCCATGGTATTAGTTGCACTATTTCTCAGTCCGAATCGATTAGGTAGTAAAAGTCAACACGTAATCAACAAAGTTCATGCAAGTCAACCAAAGTCAAACTTGGTCAAGATGGTCAAACTAAGTCAAAATCATTAGTAGGTCATTCAATAAAGGTCAATACCTCAAACCAAGTTTAATTTACCACTTTCAGTTATTAGTTTTGCAGTTTTAACAGTTTACGGTTAGGTATTGTGTAAACAGTCCGTTAATGACCAAAGAGTGTACCACAAGAAACAAGCAAGTAAAGTATGCCTATAGTGCTTTACATGTCACTAGGTAAGGTTCATACAACTGTAGAAACCTAGGCCATATTGTTTACACCTTTGTATAAACACGTTTTACAATCACACAATGCACATAACAGTTTCAACTCGCGCGCCAGATTTGTAAAATCTACCATTTGTTCTAGAAAAATTTAAAGCATATAATATCAGTGGGTTGTGATAAAAAAAAAAATCTCAAAGTTTCACTGGTAAAAAGGTCTAAGTTTTTTTTGTAGCCAATTCGTACTGTTTTGCATCCAAATCTGGTGTTCTGATTTGGACAGATTCTAGACATAGCATGTTATGACTCATATAGCACATAATGCATCATGATTCACATGTTGATATACCAATACAATATACTCCTTAACATGTAAATATTCATATTCCAGAAGATTAAGACTCAATTCTTCACAAAAATCAAGTTATGTCATTCCTGTGCACTCGAGACAGATTCGGTCCCAATTCGGGTAGTCATATCCGCATGCAATTATCTCAACATCTAGAAATCTTTAAGATACAATGTCTACATAAAAAGTCAAGTACTAATCATAAAAATTTCAAATTTCATAAGAATATGTTCCAGAATTCAATGCAATCAACCACACAAATCTGTTTTATGTTACAATCAACAAAAGTTGTCACGAATAATCGAACGAGCATAAAACGAGTTTAAGAATCTAAATTATGTGATATATTAGTTTAACTTGAGTGAATTTTCATAAGCTATATATTAGTGAACATTTCATATTCTATATTACAATGCAATTCGTCCAGAAATCAGTTTCACACATTACACAAACTGAAAACTTTAAACAAGCGTACGGGGTGAATCGTTAATCGAAACTAGGTGATTCTTAAGTCCAAATTCAATAGTTTTTTCGATAGCAATCCATTTTTACACATATAAACTACTAAATATAAGTCAGAATTTCAGTTATGGCCTGACCTAAAAATGAATTTCAATAATAATGCATATACGAGTAAACCGAGCAATCAATGACATTCAATTGGTCATGGAAATGAGCTCTAACAACAATCACCATGATTATATGTAAAAACACTTAAATTAATAATTAGTGTTACAATAGTTATACCTCTAGAGATTAAATTGTTTATGTCTACGCGTAGAGGATGATGCAAAGAACAACTTTGATCAAGGAAGGATGGGCAAACAAGCAAAATTGAATGGTAATTTAGTGGTGGTGTTGGTCGATGATCGTGAGAGAAGGAGAGGGAAAAAGCTGCGTTTTTTAGGTTTAGGGAAGAATAGATGCAGTTAACTTTTTTATCTAATTAAGTTTAGGGCCTAAATACACCAAAGGACCAGTAGTCATCATACATAAGCCCAAATTCAATCACAAAGGGGGTGGGGTGGGGGTGTTCAGCCGACCATGGCCCAAAGGGGT